>NC_063162.1:62814340-63162145 GCF_023159225.1 Perognathus longimembris pacificus | reverse complement strand
AGCAGAATACATAAATAAGCCTATAACTTATAAGTGTTCAGGAGGAAAAAAAACTTTCATCTAGTTGGCCACAATCCTATCTGTTTCATCTGACACTCCCCTGGTCCCTGTTTGTATTCCTAGCACTGATGCTAGAGAGGCCAGAGGCTCTAAAGTGCAGTCAAGTTAGTTCTGAAATGTTTTTCAACACCTAGTGACTTTGTAGACAAAGTCAAAGTCAAAATCAAGAATTTTCCTACATGAACCTCCATCTACTTGTCGGCAGAAAAAATTATGCGACTCCCTCCCCCCACTGGTGTTGAGCGCTAAGGAGAAAAGCACATCGAGTAATGCAAACCAAGTCTGCACATCACAAAGATTTAACAAGTGTTGTTAATATTCTCCAGGAGAATATTTTCCTCCAGGAAAGGAGGAAGGGCAGCTTGGGGCCTGTTTGGGGAACAGGAAGAGCTGGCTATGTAGAGGCCAGAGGAAGCAAGAGAGCTAGTAACTTTTTCCCTGGGCTGGCCTTGAACTATGATCTTTTGAATCTTCATCTCCTTCATAGCTGGGACTACAGGTATAAGCTACCATGTCGGGCATCATACATACATGTCTGGCAAATTGGACAGTAAGTTTGGGAAGCAAAGTGGCAGCACTTATTACAATGTAATCCATAACCCATACTATAGAATTTCTTTTTCTTTCTTTTTTCTCTTTCTTTCTCTCTCTCCCCTCTCTTCCTCTCTCTCCCTCTCTTTCTCTCTCTCCCTCCCTCTTTCCCTCTCTCCCCCTCTCTCCCGCTCTCCCTCCCCCTCTTTTTCTCCCTCTTTCCCTCTCTCCCTCTCTCCCTCCCCCCCCCCCTCTCTCTCTCTCTCTCTCTCTCTCTCTCTCTCTCTCTCTCTCTCTCTCTCTCTCTCTCGTGTGTGTGTGTGTGTGTGTGTGTGTGTGTGTGTGTGTGCTCTAGTCTGAGGCCAGACTTGCCTGCACAGTAGGACTGTCTCAAGAACAAAAGCAAAACCAGGCACTGGAGGCTCACACCTGTAATCCTAGCTACTCAGGAAGCTGAGATCTGAGGATCGCAGTTCAAAGCCAGCTGGGTCAGCAAAGTCTGCGAGACTCTTATCTCCAAGTTACCACCAAAAAAGCCAGAAATAGAGGTATGGGTTAAGTGGTAAAGCACCAGTCTTCAGTGGAAAAATCTAGAGCAAAACATGAGACTAAATTTAAGACCACGCGTGTGCCCCCCCATGCACGCACATGTGCACACACACACTAAAGAATGTTTCAGCAGGGAGAGGGAATTGCTGAATGAGCCATTCAATATGTGAATGGCCTTTGAGAAGTCAGGTTGAGGAAGAGGTAAAGGCTCAGGTAGAGTCAAAGAAGCATGGAGCCCAGGCCCAGGCCCGGGGCAGGAAGGGTGGGAAAAAGTGCTTAGAGAAGGTCCAGGGAAGTGTTTTTTTGGTTGGAGGAAGCCTAAAGACTTCAAAGTATCAGCAGGCAGTTGATTTGTAAAATAAGCTCTGTGTATCCATGCTTGATAACTCCTCTAATATCAACTACCAGCTCGCACAGAGGCCCCGTGATAAGGGCCAGCATGTTCATAGGAACAGAGCAAAGAGCATCTGCTCCCTCTCCTGGTCCCCACATCCTGCTACCCCACTCTAGACACAATGCTAGCATCACAATGAGCAAGCCCTCTGTTTAAAAGTCTGCTTTGAGTCCAGTGTGTTACTTTAAGAAATTAGAACCCTTTATCATTTGCAGAAGCCCTGGTCTCTTTAGAAAGATGCCTGATCTTTTTCTGAATTGACCCTGCCTTAAGCAACCTGAGAGCTCTCATGCCTTCTTTATTACTCATGAATGATGATAGTTCAGCAGATGTCTTCACTTGGACTCAATACTGATTAAGTATTAACTAAGCTTAACTAAGGCTTAACAACAGAGTTCTAAGTAATTGCCCTGCCTGTGGTTGATCCTTGTTTGCTATATTCGAAGCTGGGTGTTAGTGGCTGTAATCCTGAGGATTGTGGTTCAAAGCCATCCCAGGCAGCAAAGTCTGTGGGACTACCTCCAAATAAATCAGCAAAAAGCCAGAAATGGAGTCATCGCTCAAGTTGTAGAGCACCAGCCTTGAGCAGAAAAGGCCACAGAGAAGAGAATGAGGACCTGAATTCAAGCTCTAGTATCCACTTACAAAAAAAAAAAAAGATCCACTTGAAGGAGTTAGAAGGAATCAAACAAATCCCTTTTTTTAAAAAAAGAATCTATTTTGATAGATTAAATCTTATTTAGCCAAAATACCCAAAGGGCCATTCTCCTGGTAGCTATACATTACCCTCTCTCATTTCCCATTATTCACTTTGGATCTCTGCTATGTGGGAGAAGAAAGTGGGTGCCGGTGGCTCACACCTATAATCCTAGCCACTCAGGAAGCTGAGATCTGAGGATCAAGATTCAAAGCCAGCCCAGGCAGGAAAAGCCACGAGGCTCTTATCTCCAATTAATCACCAGAAATGGCACTGTGGCTCAAAGTGGTAGAGCACTAGCCTTGAGCAAATTTGCTGAGGGACAGCATCCAGGCCCTGAGCTCAAGCCTCACAACTGACAAAAAGAAAAAGCGATCTGTCCCTGTACCTTGACCCTCACTGAGCCTTATTTCAGTCATCCACCGAGAATGGCATTTCCTCCAGCAGCAAGAGGACTGAGTCTCTCTTATGTCCCTTTACAAAGAATATATGGCACTTCAAAGGGGTGGGTGTCCTGTGGGTGGCCTTTCAGTTTCTAGCTGATTTACACTGAAGCTTAGTAACTGCTTTTGTGGACTTGGTTTCAAGGAGTGTATTTATCTGACCTTTCTTTGAATAGACAGCTCAGAGGAAAGCCAGATCCTCCATGTAGGGCAGGGCCATATGGATGAGCTGCAGGAATTCCGGAGTCTCCTCATCATTGACCCTTTAAGTCCTACAATTGGGCTCAGTAAGTCTGGGATTGATGGACAGGAGATAGGTGTCCTAAGGCTGAATTCATGGTGCAGACTCTTTAGCAAGTCATCATTCTAATACTTTAATACAGGATCACTTTAACAGCCTCTTGGGGTCCACAAGAAATGATGATGGGGCCCAGCATTGTCTGAAGGTTGTTGCTGAAAGAAGCCTATGTTGACACCAAGCCCTGGGAAGTAGCAACAATGCAGCAGTGGCCCTTAAAGGCCAGAGCCTGGCCCCAGCACTCCTGGCTCACACCTGTCATTCTGGCTACTCAGGCGGCTGAGGTCTGAGGATTGTGGTTCTAAGCCAGCCAAGGCAACAAAGTCCATGAGATTCTTATCTCCATTTAACCACCTGAAAACTGAGGCTCAAAGTGGTAGAACACTAGCCTTGAGCAAAAAAGTTCAGGGACAGTGGCCAGGCCCTGAGTTCAAGCCCTACAACAGACAAAAAAAAAAAAAGAAAAAGAAAAAGAAAAAAAAGATCAGAGAGCCTGTGCCTGGCAAGGCCATAAAAGATAGAAATGAGGCGAGACCAGATCTAGGCAGATTTCTTTCTATGAGGCTGCATTTACTCTTAGATAAACTGGGCCCTCATTATTTACCAGCCTCAGCTCCATGGGGTGAGTTACTTTGTGGATCAAATCCAATTTCTAAGCTATACTGTGCTATATTAGAGTAATACTGCCAGACACTCGTGGCCCATGCCTATAATCCTAGCTACTCAGGAGACTGAGATCTGAGAATTGAGGTTAAAGCCAGCCTGGGCAGAAAAATCCATGAGATTCTTATCTCTAATTAACCATCAGATAGATGGCAGTGGAGCTGTGGCTCAAAGTGGTACAATGCTAGTCTTGAGCAAAAAAAATCTCAGGGACAGTGCCAGGCCCTGAGTTCAAGCCCCATGACCCACAAAAAAAGGCATGGGGAGGGGGAAGCAAAATTGTTGCCTGGTGCAAGTGACTCACACCTGTAATCCTAGTTACTCAGGAGGCTGAGATCTGAGGATCTCAGCTTGAAATTAGCCCAGGCATGAAAGTCTGTGAGATTCTTGCCTCTAGTTAGCCAGCAAAAACCTAGATGTGGAGCTATGGCTCAAGTGGTAGAACACTAGATTTGAGCAAAAAAGCTAAGGAACAATGCCTAGACCCCAAGTTCAAGCTCCAATAATAGTACAAAAAAGTGCTACTTTCCCCCTAAAGTAAACTGAAATGGGACACAAGGCTCAGTCAGATGGGCCCTGCAGAGAGGAGGGCAATGCAGGCTGCAGGAACTTTCCTCCTGGGATTTCTTCCCGTACAGCTGCCCCACTCCTAGAGCCATCACCCCCATTCTCCATTCTCTCCAGAGTCCCTCAAACTTGGACTTGGGTGTTAATAGCAGCACCTTGCCCCAGAGAAGATGGAATCAGAGCTGTTTTGCTCCTGACTTCTTCCTCTCAGATGAAGCCTGCTCTACAGGATGGTCTTCAAACTTAGCAAAGTCAGAGTCACGAGGCTAAGCTGTTCCTCCCTAAGGATGCTGTTCGGGGATGTGGAGGCCAGAGTTTTTGCCCCTGGGCTTTGACTTGTCCCTCTAGATAACCCACTACCACTCCAAAGTGGACAGCATTGTTGAAATGTCCTTGTCAAAGTGTTATTGATGATCTGGATATCCATGATTGTGTTCACAGAGTGTGAGGAATGAAGACTCTGACCTAAAGACAAGGAGCAGTATAGAAAAGAGCTCGCAAACAGGAAGGGCTGGAGGAAACCTCAGCCCTGGTGGAGCAAAAGTCTAGGAGTGTTTAACATTTTTTGAGGTGTCCTATCTCTTTACTGGCTAGATAGTTATGTGTTCAGGGTACTTGGAGGTTCTTGATTAGGTTCCTTTTCATACACACACACACACACACACACACACACACACACACACACTAGTACTGGGGCTTGAACTCAGGGCCTGGGCACTGTCCCCTAGCTTTTGTGCTCAAAGTTATATGTCCACCATTTGAGCTATAGCTCTGCTTCTGGCTTTTTGCTGCTTATTTGGAGATGAGCGCCTCATGGACTTTCCTGCCCAAGCTGGCTTTGAACCACAGATCTCATCCTCTTGAGTAGCTAGGATTACAGGAGTTACCCACCAGTGCCTGGTGTGTGTGTGTGTGTGTGTGTGTGTGTGTGTACACATGTACACATGTTTCCACAGTTGGCACTGGGGCTTGAACTCAGTGCCTCACACTCTCGCTTGGCTTCTTCACACAAGTCTGGCACTCTACCACTTGAGCCACAGCTCCACTTCTGGCTTTTTGTTAGTTAATTGCAAATACAAATCTCATAGACTTTCTTGCCTTGGCTGGCATTAAACCATGATCCTCAAATCTCAGCCTCCTGAGTATCTAGGATTATGAGCATGAGCCATTGGCACTGGCTAAAAGGGTCCTTTTTAACTTGGTGTCAGCTGCCTGAGAGTGAATATCTCATGCTTCTCCCTTGCTTTCCTCTCTCAAACTGAGTGCCTTCTTCAAAAATGTTTAAGAACAAGATACTTAAACAGGATACAATAACACAAATATGCCTAGGAAAACAATGCAGGATGTCTTTAGAGAGAGGCATTAACTAAAGTAGGTCAATTGGGGCCACCATTGGGTGCCGAGGAGTGCTGTCTTGTTAATGGACATACTGGCTGAGACTTTCTGAAGTTTCTCTCCAGAAGTGAAATTAAAATCACACAATTAAAATTCTCACAGTTGGGGCTGGATGCTCTTGAACTGATTGAAAGATGAAGACGACATGCCAACATTTTGAGGCAGCAATTGTTTCTGTAATTAAATGCAATTAACTGGCATAGATGTCTGCTTTTCTTCGCCTAAGACTGATTGAAATGGTAAGACTTTTTAAAAAATCCCCATCTGATTTCTCTTTCCATCCTAACTGAAAATCTTATCAGTGTATTTAGACTTCAAAGACTATAAATTGGCACCAAAAGTGTAAATTCAAAGTGACCACATCAGGAAAATTGTAGGGAACCACGCTACATAAAATAGAGCCCACTTGGGGTCCAGTGTCTCACACCTGTAATCCTAGCTACTCAGAAGGCTGAGATCTCAGGATCGCTGTTTGAAGCCAGCCTAGGCAGGAATGTCTGAGACTCTTAATGCCAATTAACCACCAAAAAAGCTAGAAGTGAAGCTGTGGCTCAAGTAAGTAAGAGTGCTAGCCTTGAGCAAGAAAGCTCCGAGACAGCACTCAGGCCCTGAGTTAAGCCCCAGTAGTTACACACACACACACACACACACACACACACACACACACACACACACACGAAAGAGAGAGAGAGAGAGAGAGGAGAGGGGGGGAGAGGAGGAGAGAGAGGGAGAGAGGGAGAGAGGGAAAAAGGGAGGGAGGGAGGGAGGGAGGAAGGGAGAGAGAGAGAGGGAGGGGGGAGTGGGGAGGAGAGAGAGGGAGAGAGGGAGAGAGGGAAGGAGGGAGAGAGAAGCCTGGTGCAGCCAATGGACATCACTTCTCCTAGGCCACACACCCCACATATCCACAACAGAAATTAAATCTGACAATGACTCATCACTGAAAAGGAACCATTACCTGAAAGTGATAACCAACCTGCAGACTCCAAAAATGAGAATAAAATGTTCACTAGCTTTTTGCTTTTTTTTAAGTTCTGTAGTTTGAACTCAGGATCTGGAACTCACTAAGCCAGTGCTCTATCACTTCAGCCATGCCTCTAGCCCAGCTTTTTGCTAGCTATTTTGGAGATGAGGGCTTTTTGCCCCTTGAACTACAGTCTTCCAGACCTCAGCCTCCTGAGAAGTTAGGATTAAAGGAGTGAGCCACGAGTGCCTGGCTTCATTACCTTCCTTCCTTCCTTCCTTCCTTCCTTCCTTCCTTCCTTCCTTCCTTCCTTCCTTCCTTCCTTCCTTCCTTCCTTCCTTCCTTCTCTTTTGCCAGTCCTAGGGCTTGAACTCAGGGCCTGGGCACTGTCCCCACAGCACCCCTTCTGGCTTTTTCTGTGTATGTAGTACTGAGCAATAAAACCCAGGGCTTTATGCATGCTAGACAAGTACTCTTCCACTAAGCCACATTCCCAGCCCTTTAAGTGCACACTTTATGATGATGAGGATGTAGTTAGAATTGAAGGAGTGACCAAGAGAAGGAAACAGGAGGATTTTGTTGTCGTTATGTTTAATGTAATAAGTGAACTTCCTTTGGCATACCCCATGTAGTTACTGTATATGATTTTGGTACACTGGATATTGTATATATGCTTACCTGAACTAGGGAAGGGAAAGAAAAATGAGGGAGGGTGTAATAAATATGACAAGAAATGTACTCACTACCTTATTATGTAACTGTACCCCCTCTTTTTTTTTTTGGCCAGTCCTGAGCCTTGGACTCAGGGCTTGAGCACCATCCCTGGCTTCTTCCCGCTCAAGGCTAGCACTCTGCCACCTGAGCCACAGCGCCCCTTCTGGCCGTTTTCCATATATGTGGTGCTGGGGAATCGAACCAAGAGCTTCATGCTTAGGAGGCAAGCGCTCTTGCCCCTACTGTACCCCCTCTTTACATCACCTTGTCAATAAAATTTTTTTAAAAAGAATTGAAGGAGTGAGCCACTAGTGCTTTTTTTAAAGTGCATGCTTTATTATGATGATTATAATATTATTGTATTTTAAATTAATTTTTATTATCATTTATTTTTTTATGTGGTACCAAGGAATTGAACCCAGGACCTCCTGCTTGCTAGACAAGCACTTTACCACTAAGCCACATTCCCATCCCTCCATTAGCTTTTGTAAAGAACATTTTTACAAGTCATAATCTGGAAATTGATGAAAAATAATAAGAAATGTTATTCATATAATCTCACCATGTAGAAAAAAACCTGTGGGTGAGTTGTTTTTCTTGCTTGCATTCAACCCTCAACTGATATTGTTGGATATTTATTCATTCATTCATTCATACATTCATTCATTTTGTGCCTGTACTGAGGCTTGAACTCAGGGCCTGGGTACTATCCCTGAGCTTTTATGCTGAAGGCTAGTGCTCTACTATTTGACCTACAGCTCCACTTTCAGCTTTTTTGGTGGTTAACTGGAGATAAGAGTCTCAGAATTTCCTGCCCCTGCAGGCTTTGAATAGCGATCCTTAGATCTCAGCCTCCCAAGTAGAATTACAAGTGTGAGCCACTAGTGCCTAGCTCTGGATATCTATTCATAATACTGTAATATACATATCTGCATCTTCACTTGTTTATACTATTCTTAGTATTTAATATTTCATAAACATTTGAATTATCCAGATAAACTCTCACCATATGTACAAACTTTGTTGATCATCCTTTCATTATTGTTTTGGGGTTGTTTTTTTTTTGCCAGCCCTGGGGCTTGGACTCAGGGTCTGAGCACTGTCCCTGGCTTCTTTTTGCTCAAGGCTAGCACTCTGCTACTTGAGCCACAGCGCCACTTCTGGCCATTTTCTATATATGTGGTGCTGGAGAATTGAACCCAGAGCTTCATGTATGGGAAGCAAGCACTCTTGCCACTAGGCCATATTCCCAGCCCCGTATCCTTTCATTATTAAACATATAAGTTAGTCACAGAATTTTGCTGCCATAATATGGAAAGGACAATTAGTTGTAAAATTTTCCTGCATTTAAATTTTTATTGGATCTTTTAAATTGTTTTATTATGCATTTTTGTGCCAGTACTGAGGCTTAAATTCAGCATCTTAAGCTCTCCCCTGGCTTTTTCACTCAAAGCTGGTGCTCTACTACTTGAACCACAGCTCTACTTCTGTTTTTTGCTGGTTAATTGGAGATAAAAGTCTCTTGGACTTTCCTGCCTGGGCTGGTTTCAAACCATGATCCTCAGATCTCAGCTTCATGTATAGCTATAATTATAGACAAGAGTTGCCAACTCCATGACGGAAGCCTTCTTCTGAGTGAAATATCCCGGGCAAGAGCTGAGAATTATGTTTTAAAGCTTTGGGGTTATACTGGTCATTGCCCTCTAGGAACAGGGCAAGAAGCTGACAAGAGCAATCCAGAGTCCCCACCAATATGGAACATCAACTCTGTATATAGCCCAGTAGACAACATCAAAGTAGAACATCAAACCTGTATATAGCCCAGTAGACTAGCCTAGAAGAAACAGATCCTTTGGATCTGGAATCATTTGCTGCTTGAATTGCGCAGGTATCTGACTGTGCTCCCCAGCCAAAGTGAGAACACATGGAGGCCAACACCAGGGAAGGGCCCATGAGGGATTCGAATTCTGCCATAAGCACCCAGGAGGAGACAAGCTGTAGCCACAGGAACCTGTACACGCCGGATTCATCTCTCTCTCTCTCCATTCTAGCTGTGTTGATCAAAGATGGACATAAGGTGACCCTAGAGAAGATAGAAGACTTGAATTTGGTGGAACTCATGGTGAATGACGAAATCGTCTTCCACTGCAACATTAAGGACTTGGAGTTTGGTGAGTACAGTTTGCACGAAACCCTCTGCTTTCCTTGAGATGTCTCTGGTCAGTGTCATGCCTGAGTCTAAATTGGATTTCTTTTTGAGAAGTTTTGGGTTGTATTTTTTTAGGTTGTTTGGAGTTTTTTGTGCTGGTCCTGGGGCTTGAACTCCAGACCTAGGTGCTGCCCCTCAGCTTTCATACTCAAGACCAGCACTATGTCCCGGGAGCAGCAACTGCACATCTAACTTTCCGGTGGTCAGAGATAGAAATCTCATGAACTTCTGTGCCTGGGCTGACTTTGAACTGAGAGCCTGGGTGATGTCCCTTAGCTTTTATTTTATTTGCTCAAGACTGGAGTTCTCAACTGCCCCCTCAGCAAATGGGCTAAAGACCTAAAAAGAGACTTCTCAGAAGAGGAAATGAGAATGGCCAACAGACACAGGAAGAAGTGCTCTACATAACTGGTCATTAAAGAAATACAAATGAAAACAACATTGAGATTCCACCTCACCTCAGTAAGAATGTCCATTATCAGGAAAACTAATAATAACAGATGCTGGAGGGGATGCGGTCAAAAGGGAACCCTACTACATTGGTGGTGGGAATGTAAACTTGCTCAACCACTCTGGAAAGCAGTATGGAGGTTCCTCAGCAGGCTAAACATAGAGCTCCCCTAAGACTCAGCAGCCCCACTTTTGGGCATCTACCCAAAAGATTACAAGCAAGACCACACTAAAGCCACCAACACAACTATGTTCATTGCAGCACAATTTGTCATTGCTAAAATGTGGAACTGACGCAGGTATCCCTGAGTAGATGGTTAGATCAGGAAAGTGTGGTACATATACACAATGGAATTCTATGCCTCTATCAGAAAGAACAACACTTCCCCATTCATGAGGAAATGTAAAGACTTGGAAAAAATCATGCTAAGTAAAGTGAGCCAGACCCAAAGAAACACGGACTCTGTGGTTCCCCTCATAGGGAATAATTAGTACTTGTTTAGGTTAGTTATATAGCAGAAGACCACAATAGCCCAATAGCTATGCCCATATGAACACAGGATGCTAAGAAATTAACCATGTTATGGAAATAAGTGGTATAACATTGTTGTAATTATTTTCAACATGCCATGTGAAACAATACCTTTTTTTTTTCTCTCGTATTCCCTTCCCATGGTTTTACCCCAGCTATCACTATTTCTGATCTTAGAACCCTGGATACTGTATATACCTGTATTAGAACTAGGGAAGGGAAAGGAAATACCAAAATGGAGAGACAAAGGATAAAAAGACAAACCATTCCAAAAGCAATACTTACAAAACCATTTTGGTGTAAACCAACTGTACAACTCATGGGGAAGAGAGGAAAAGGGGGGAGGGGAAGGTGGGGGGAAATGAGGGAGGAGGAAACAAGTTGGATAAGAAATGTACTCACTGCCTTACATAAGAAACTGTAACCCCTCTTTACTTCACTTTGACAATAAAGTATATATATATATATTTCCAGTTCTACCACTTGAGCCACAGCTCCACTTCCTGAATGACAGAAACAGAAGAGGAAAGAAAATGAAATTAGGCCTGGGCTTAATGCATATGTTCTTGAACTTAAGGACAATAGTTTTCAGGACCTTAATGTTGTGTGTTTTATTATTGTTTTTTTTTCAAGTTGATTTTTTTTTTTTCTAAGACCGGGACTCAAACTCAGCATCTGATGCTTTCTCTCATTGGCTGGCACTCTACCACCTAAACCATGTGTCCAAGCTGTCAATGTGATTTTATTTAGCTTGTTTATTCTATCCAGACTTGCTGAGAGTTGCCTTGCCTGCAGTGCAGGACATTATCAGCAATGTTCTAGAGATTTCTTTGTTCTGTGGGGTTTCTTACCTGAGAAGTTGACACAGTGCCTTCTCCCTGTGCTCAGGAGTAAGCTTTTGCAATCGACTAAGAATCTACTAAATTTAGTTAACAGTTTACATATCTTTACAATACACTGCTGGGGAGGTGGTACAGAGTGGGAGGTGTGGCTCAGTTGGTAGAGTGCTAGCCAATGAGAGAAAGCATCAGGTACAGAGTTCGAGTTCTGGTCTCAGACCTAAAAAATTGCATTGCTGATGAGAACTAAGGCATATTTAACAGAACATTATATTATGTATAATGCTAGCCAAAACAAAATATTATGTTTTTCTAGGAGGCGATGGCACACTGGATCCACTGTGTGAAGAGGCCAGGATGGCTGTGCTAAATGCTTACTGATCTTCTTGTGGAGCCGGCAGAGCAAACATCAGCTTCCCTGACCAGTGTGGAGCACAGACCCTGAGTCCCACCAGCCAGAGCCAGCTGCACCCCATCTCTCTGCCTCACAGTCTCAGTTGCTACCCGTGCACAGGGGCTCTGCAAAAATAATAAAACCACATCCTTTGCAGTGCCTCTCAATCTGGACCCATAGGGAGAGCCCTCTAATATCAGGTATACATTGAGCTGAAGGAAATAATAAAATGCAATCTCATAACAAAGCGCCATCCCTTACTAATAATGCACAGTTGCCAGAAGCATTTGAGATTCCATTCTATAGGAAGTGAAGATCTAGAATCAGGTACAATTAAAAAGGCCTTTGAAAATCTGAACAGAAAGTCAATGTGAGTACAGTAACCTAGCTATTACTATAAATTTGTTTCTTTTTCCCATTGGAACAATTAAAATTGCTAACATAAAATTAACTAAAAAATCAAATCCTCAGTCATTCTCATTTAAAATAAGACATACCTGTAATCAGGAGGCTGAGATCTGAGGATCCCTCTTCAAAGCAAGCCCAGGCAGGAACATCCAAGATACTCTTATCTCCATAACCAGCAAAAAGACAGAAGTGGAGCTTTGAATCAAGTAATAGAGCACCATCTTTAATTGAAAAAGCTAAGATACATTGCCCAGGCCATGAGTTCAAACAAGCCCCAGAACCAGGCACTTCAGCACCACATATACAGAAAAAGCCAGAAGTGGCACTGTGGCTCAAGTACTAGCCTTGAGCAAAAAGAAGCCAGGGACAGTGCCCAGGCCCTGAGTTCAAGCCCCAGGACTGGCAAAAAAAACAAAACCAAACAAAAAAAAATCCGCCTTTTTTTTTTCTTTTTTTGCACTTGGCTTGCACAGGTTGCTCTGAAGAGAACAGGAGGGAGTCCTGAGCAGAAGCCAGAAATGGCTCTTGTGAGCCTCGGGAGAGCAGCTAGGCCAGGTAAAGGGGATCTAAGCTTCAGTTAGATTGAAAAAAGTCAGTCATATCCAAATGACATTCATTTTACTTCTCTAAGTCCCAAGTGCCAAGCTGTAGTAAACGTTAATGATAGTTGAAAGGGGGGTTGGAGGAATGGAGATACAAATGTAATGAGGGTAAATCTGAGGTCATGGCAAGAGAGGCCGCATGACTTCAAGAACAAAGACAGACTCCCAAGAGGAGCTGAAGCCTGTGATGACAGAGTAGGATGTGCAGGGCTTGAAGCCTACAAGCCATCCTTCCTACCGCCCAAGCAGCGCAAATCCTCCTGCACCCCAACTACAAAGGCCAACAAGAATTCTGTGTATCTGTGTGTGTGCGTCCCAGGGCTTGAACTCAGGGCCTGTCTCTGAGCTTTTGTGCTCAAAGCTAGCACTTCACTACTTTACTACCACATTTTTATATCTGGGGTTTTTTAGTAGTTAATTGGAGTCTCACAGACTTCCCTGTCAAGGCTGGCTTCAAAGTATAATACACAGATCTCAGCCTCCTGACTAGGATTACAGGCATGAGTCGCCACCACCTGGCTTGGCTGTCACTGATTTTAGTAACCCTAGACTTAGTTCCTCTCATCAGAGGCCAGCTTGTAGCCACACCAATGTAGCCTTCCATCTGGGTTTCAACATAAACATTTCAACATCTAAAAAGAAATAAATTTTCATTAAGGGAAAAATACAAGCGATGGTATGGTATATTTTGTTTTAGGCTTCTTCTATTTATGTCTGAATATTCATAAGAAAACCTTTGTAAAAATTACATTAGCCATGCAGAATCACTTTATAATTATAGTCTTTTTCTAGTTCCCGCTGAACATACTGTTGACCAAGCATTCTCTATGTCTTTATTTTTTCCTAGTACTGGGGGTGAACCCAGGCCTGCACACTTGTTTAAGCAAGCACACTACCACTTGCACTATACTCCCATGTGTGTTTTTTATAATTAGCATATATTACATTTACAAAACATTTTCATTGCAATATCTACACGTGCATATTATGTGCTTTGATCAGATTTGCCCCCTCTGTTGCTCTTTCTCATCTCTCCTCCTCCATTTTTGACAATTATAATAGGTTTCATATTGTATTTTCATGTTAAACATATAAAACACTTTTATCCTAAGTACCACCACCACCCCCGTCACTCCCTCCTGTTGCCCTTCTCCCTCCCAATACTCAGCTCCCCCTTTTACATTTATGTCATTTTTCTAGGTCTAGCTTTTTCATATGATAGAAAAATTCATTCTTTGTCTTTCTGGACCCAGTTTATTTTGCTTAACATGATGATCTCCAATTCTTTCTGTCGGGGGTTTTTAGCCTCCTGGGCTCTCCTGTCCTGCAGGAAAACCTGCCCCACCTGGGCAGGCCAGGAAGAGGAAAGGGCCAATGAACTGCCACCCCAGCCCCCCTTTTGTCGGAGGACCCACAGACAATCCGGGAGCCAGTCAGAGCTAAGACTCGTTTAATGGTGGCAATGAGCTGTTCTTTTACATGGGTCGGAGGGCGGCGGAAGGGGAGGGATTTGTGCACCTATGTAGGGGCTGTGAATGGACGCCTGACCTGTCCGTCAGAGTGAAGCTCCAAGGGACCTCCCAAAGGGGTGGCCTACAGCTACATCACGGCCCTCAGGACTGCCTCTGGGTTCATCACCTGCAGCCATCTTGGCGCACATGTGGTCTGAGGCTGGGAGGCAGGGCTGGTTAGAGCCACCTTTCAGGTTCCAGACCGGAAGGCAGGCGGGGCTACCAGCCACACAGCCTCAGGGCTGGGAAAAGAGGTGGTACCAGCTAGAACCACCTCGTAATGATGCAAGGTGTCCGGGCAGGTGTGCCCCACACTTTTCATTTTCCAGCAAACAACATAATCTCATTCTTCTTGACAGATGAATAGTACTCCATTGTGTATACACATCACATTGTCTTTATCCGTACAACTAATGGACACCTAGCATTTTGTCTTACATCAGAAATATCTTCCTCCTCACGCATAAATGCACACCAGAGGGCTAGGAATGTGGCTTGGTGGTAGAGTGCTTGCCTAGCACTCATGAAACTTTGAGTTTGATTCCTCAGTACCACATAAACAGAAAAAGCCAAAAGTGGTGCTGTGGCTCAAGTGGTAAAGTGTTAGCCACTTGAGCAAAAGAAGTTCAGGGAGTGGGCTGGGAATATGGCCTAGTGGTAGAGTGTTTGCCTCGCATACATGAAGTTCTGGGTTCAATTCCTTTGCACCACATATATAGAAGGAAAAAAAAAGCCAGAAATGGCGCTGTGGCTCAAGTAGTAGAGTGCTAGCCTTGAGCAAAATGGAAGTCAGGGACAGTGCTCAGGCCCTGAGTCCAAGCCCCAGGACTGGCAAAAAAAAAAAAAAAAAAAAAAAAAAAAAGTTCAGGGAGAGTGCCCAGGCCCTGAGTTCAAGCCCCTGACTGACTGACTAAATAAATACATAAATGTGCATGAGGGGTCATCTCAGTCCTTCTTGTACTGCTGTAACTCAGTGTCTCTCACTAGGTAATACATAAAAGAAGTATATTTCAGGGCTGGGGATATGGCCTAGTGGCAAAGAGTGCTTGCCTCGAATACATGAAGCCCTGGGTTCAATTCCCCAGCACCACATATACAGAAAATGGCCAGAAGTGGCGCTGTGGCTCAAGCGGCAGAGTGCTAGCCTTGAGCAAAAAAAGGAAGCCAGGGACAGTGCTCAGGCCCTGAGTCCAAAGCCCCAGGACTGGCAAAAAAAAAAGAAAAAGAAAGAAGTATATTTCACTCACAGTTCTGGTAGCTGGAAAATCCCAACAGCATGGTGCCAGTGTCTGGCAAGGGCCAGCAGGCAAGTCACACACAGGGGGTGGCATGGTACTGGAGAGAGGAGCTTAGATACAAAGAGGAATCCAGGCTTGGGCTTTGGTAGCAGTGACCCACCCTTGAGGAAACTAACCACTCCTGTGGAACCTAACATTCCTGGGAGAGGAGCATGAATATCTTCAGCTCAATGTTAGAGTGATCCCTTAAGGTAAGCATGACCCAGTAACCCCCACCAGGCTCTGCCTCTTAGAAATCCCACCATCACTCAACATCATTACACTGGCACCAAGCTTCCAGCACTTGTTCTTTAGGGAAATAAACCATATTCCAATCATAGCAGAAATGATTTTCAAATAAACATTTAAAATAAAATTACAACTTTGTAACTGGGAATGTGGCTTCATGATAGAGAGCTTGCCTAGCATGTATGAGGTACTGGGTTTGATTGCTCAGTACTACATACATTTTTTTTAAGTTTAAAAAATAAAATTACAACTTTGATGTAGAAGCCATCTACCTATATTATCCAACCCTACAGCTGGAGGAAAATGCACCATCACCATTCTCTTTACGTCTCCTTCACCTCCCTCCACCCCTTCCAGAGCAGATCCCTGCAGAGAATCAGGCAAGCCAGCCTGCTCCCCAGTGAGACAAAAGTGTTCTATGCTCCAATAAGCCAGACATCCGGGTGCCATTTAATGCTTTTAAAAACACCACTTAATTAAATCACATTTTAAGTTTTAGAAGATGACAAATGAATGCCACTCTGAATAGAAGATTTTTTAAGTTTTTTTTTGAATGAAACCAGAAGCATGGCTCTGTCTCAATAGTTATCAAGTAAAATTTAGAAGCACTAAATGTTTACTATTGAGCTTAAAATGTTTTTTTGTTTGTTTGTTTGTTTTGGCCAGTCCTGGGTCTTGGACTCAGGGCCTGAGCACTGTCCCTGGCTTCTTTTTTGCTCAAGGCTAGCACCCTGCCACTTGAGCCACAGCGCCACTTCTGGCCATTTTCTGTATATGTGGTGCTGGGGAATTGAACCCAGGGCCTCATGTATACGAGGCAAGCACTCTTGCCACTAGGCCATATCCCCAGCCCTAGCTTAAAATGTTTTTAAGAATAGATTTTTAGGAAGCCTTTCAAGTTGTTGCTATGATGGTGGGGAGGACCTACTGGTTGTACCTGCGCCTGGTATTAGGTTTGTTATTGAAAAACATAAAGAGGTTCAAACCCTGCTGGAGCAGAAAAGTCCCTGAAAGTCTTATCTCTAAGTGGCTCAAGTGGTAGAGTATCTGCCTTGAGGGAAACAGCTAAATAAAGTACATTGCCCAGGCCATGTATTCAAGCCCCAGTATCAGTGCATGCGCACACAGGCATACACACACACACACACACACACAAACACACACACACACACACACACACACACACAAATAGCTTTTTTTAAACCCATATACAAAAGTACTGTGCTAAAACTCACTTTTCACCAGGCACCGATGGCTTACCCCTGTGATCGTAGCTACTCAGGAGGCTGAGATCTGAGTATTGCAGTTCAAAGCCAGTCCAGGCAGGAAAGTCCTTGAGACTCTTATCTCCAATTAACCACAGAAAAAGCTGTGGAGCTATGGCTCAAGTGGTACTTGGAGCAAGAAAGCACAAGGACAGTGCTTGGGCCTTGAATTCAGGCTCCAGGACTGGCACACAAAGACACAAAAAAGAAAAAAAAAAAAGGTGGTGGGGGGAGGAACCTCTCAATTTCCAAGGTATGTTGCAAGAACATTTTAGTAGTCAGTTGGGACACTGTAGTGACCTTTGAGCCCTCCACAATTACTCCCGGTGACATGTCTCCCAGATGAAATGACACTGGCATGTGAGTCTGACCCCACTCTTTCAGACACTGCCTCCAGCTGGAGGTGTGGCAGACATTGAAGAATTCCCAGGAAGGTGGCATGCTTGTGCCCTGTGGGGCCAGGCTTCCAGGAACAGCACACCACCAGCTGGACAAAACCAGGTGAAAGACAGGAAAATGGCAGCCCAGAAATGACATGGTGGAAGATGGTCTTCCTAAATTGATTGCCATTTAAAGGGATCAAGAAAAAGAGCCTAGGAAAAGGGAGTTGGGATCAGGCACTCCTTTCCCAGCTGTGAGCTGAGTTCTGAGTCACCAGTGAGAGACTGGGGGTCTGAAGCAGAAGGCAGGTAATAGGGCTTAGTACTAATTGTATGAGAACACAAGGCAGCTCAGTGACTGAGACTTATGCCTGCAATTTTAGCTTCTCAGGAGACTTTGAGATCTGAAGATCAAGGTTCAAAACTAGCTCAGACAGGAAAGTCTGTGAGACTCATCTCCAATTACCAAGTTTAAAAAGAAAAACAGAAGTAGAGGTGTAACTCAAGTTGTAGAGTGCCATTCTTGAGCCCAAACACTGACAGCACACAGCCATGAGTTAAAACCCAAATATTGGCACAAAAAGCAAACAAAAAAATGGCAGATGGCATGATGAGATAAGAAAGGAGGGACAGACAGCAACTGTCCAGACGTGGAGTTGTGGGCACCACTCAGCAACAGTGCTATTGTTCTTGTGGGTGAGGAGACAGATCTGGTGCTATCAGTACTCTGCATTTTTCCAGAAAGGCTAGAATTCTGAATTTCTGAATTTCTAGTTTGGCTGTTTGTGTGCATGTACATGTGCATGTGCATGCGTGCATGCGTGTGTGTGTGTGTGTTACACTCAAGACCTTGAACATGTTAGACGTGTTTTTACTACTGAGCTACACCCGCAACCCTCAAACTTCATTTAAAAACCAATTGGCTCTAACTGGGCATCGGTAGCTCACACATATAGTTCTAGCTGTTGAGAAGACTGAGTCTGAGGATTGTGATTCAAAGCCATCCCAGATGGAAAGGCTGTGAGATTTTTATCTCCATTTTCAAAACGTCAGAAGTGGAGCTGTAACCCAAGTGGTAGAGCAAAATAGCTCAGGGACAGTCAGTGCTCAGCCTGAGTTCAAGCCCCAGGACCAGCACACACACACATACAAAAATAAAAATCAATTGTCTCAATTTTTAAATAAACACAATGCCAACTGAAAAACAAAACCAAGTACAGCTAAGTGCTAATGGCTCGTACCTCTAATCTTAGCTATTCAGGAGGCTAAGATCTAAGGATCATGGTTCAAAGGGGCAAGAAAGTCCATGAGACTCTTATCTCCAATTAACTACCAAAAATGCCAGAAGTGAAGTAGTGAAGTAGTGGCTCAAGTGGTAGAGCACTAGCCTTGAGCAAAAAAGTTCAGTCACAGTGCACAAGCCCTGAGTTCAAGCCACAGGACTGGCACACACACACATACACACTCCTCTCTCTCTCTCTCTCTCTCTCTCTCTCTCTCTCTCTCTCTCTCTCTCTCTCTCTCTCTCTCTCTGCCCATTAATTAGTAGGATGATCCTGGGCCTGTTTATCTGAGACCATTCCAGGGATGTTTTTATGTGACATCCTCATAAATCCCATGCTCTCCCTTGCTGTGAGGCCCATAGCCTTCCTGTCTACAGTTGTAGTGTAGACAGACAACTCTCGGTTCAGATGAAACACTTGGCCCAACATTTGCTTATGCAAAGGAAACAAGCAAAGACTGCAGTTCTCTGACATAAGAGCCTGGCTAGGAAACTCTCGAGCAGGGCCTACATGGTAGGCCTCTATGCATCACATAATGGCCTATCATCCCTTGAAGACTTGAGTGTGAACCGTGGGTGGATTGGACCCCAGAGGCATGTGCTGGAAATGGGCATTCAACTAGAGGGACTAATGCAGAGCTCCTGAAGGCTGCATGGAACCTCTGATTGGTTCTGGGGACTGGTATGGCCTGTAGGCTGTCCAATGACCAGAGAGTCACACAGCCCTCTCCTAGAGACACCTTATGAACCCCTGCTCCACACACTCCAGGCAGTGCCCTCCCTTGAGGCCCTCTTACTCAGCAGAAGCTGTGCTTATCTTTTTCTTCAGTGAATCTTTGCTGTTTCACTTCTCCCTCTGTGTCTACAGACTCAGTCATGGAGACCATGGATGCAAAAGAACCTGATCCAGGTGTTGTTGGTTTTCTGTTTTAATGTGATTAGGTAGAAGGAATAGCTTAGGTAGGACAACATCACCCAGATCATCCTTCCTGATGGGGAGCAGAAGTCTCAGTGAAAACTTCTGCCTCCATGATCACAGACCTTCATGGAAATGAGCTTCCATTTGCATATCTCTCCAGGGGCTGCCAAGAGCTGAGCCATAGCAGCTGAAGAACAAAAAGTAACAATCTAGAGGAAATCAGTCCAAATTGTACTGCTGACATCCCTCATAAGTAATAGGATCCAAACTCCAAGGAATGAACTGACACTGTTCTCTCTTGTAGAGGCAGCAGATTCTAGGCCTGGGTCCTAGTTCTAATTCAGGGAATCTGGGATGGGACCCAGGAATCTACATCTCTAACATGTGCTTCTGCAGATTCAGATGTAGGCAGGCCATCTGCATTCTGAGAGCTAGCATTGGGTGTGAGGGCAAGCCCATGTTGTGTAGGTAGAGGTGGGCACTTGCCCTAGAGGGAAATGGAGCTGTCCTTTGCCAGTCATTCTGAGGAGAGAAGGAGAGGGGAGAGGAAGGTGAATGGAGAGAAAGGAAGGGGAGAGAGAAGGAAAGGAAGGGGAGGGGAGGAGAAGGCTTTCCCTAGACAGGTGAAATCCAATGTTTCTTTCAATTGCAAGTTCTTAGGGTCTGGATTCCAAGGCATCTAAACTAAAGAGGCTTGGAAATAGCCCTAAGAAGTGAGAGAAGCTGGTCTCCAGAGTTTGGATGCAGGCTGGGAACCATGCTGTCAAGATTCCTGAGGGTGGAACACTATGAGAATGATCATTATCCCTGGGTCTTCAGCCAGCTCTTGCTAACATTGACAGTGGCATGGAAAGATTACTCTTCTATAAGTTCTGCATCTGCTCTTGGGGTAGGCCCAAGGACCAGTAGGAAAAACATTCCCCTGGGAATGACTCAGGAGACACTCTATCACTTGGTTTTTGTTTAGTTATTTTTTGGGTAAAATCTTGTTTTTCCTGAGCCAGCCTTAGGCCACCACCCTATACTTGTGGCCTTCTATGTTTCTGGAATGACAAACCCAAACCACTATGTCACGTTTATCAATTAAGGTGAAGTCTTGCTAAATTTTTCCTAGGGATGGCCTTAAGCTTCACCCTTCTGATTTGAACTTCACAAGTGGCTGGAATTATAAGTGTGTTCTACCACACTGGCCAGAAGGTGAGTCTTGAAGAAATGAGTGGAATCAAGGGATGGAGGGTGTTCCTCCCTTAAAACATAGCCGATTTAGGGTTGTTTGATGTGCAGCATCTCCCAGAGTTGGATAGTGTGGCAGGCACTGTTGGGGTTTTTTCTCTGCCCCGGCTCAGATGCTTATTTCTTTTTCTCTTATTACCCTCCGTATCGTCCTCTCCCCTAACCCTCGGCCTGCAGGTATGTTAGGGTGGGACGTAGGGGTCACTCCAGCCTGGCGGGCACGCGACCTACGTGGTAATGTGGCCGCTATCCTTCCCTGGGAGCTAGCGTACATAGACCACGGAGTTGGCTTCTGAGAGCGAACTAACTTTATTGAGAGAAGGACAAGGGGAGATGATCCCGAAGGAAGGGGGTTGGCCAGGATTCTGATAGGCTGAGAGCTGTCACTTGACCTCCAAGGGGCTGCCGTCACTCTGAGCGCGCCGAACCAGGGCGGGGCTGGTAGGCGCCGGGCTGGCTGCTGGCTAAGTCGGGGGTCTATTTGCCCAACCGGTTTCTCCGGATTCCAGTGTAGAGAGGGTAGAAGGGCCGCATTCCCCAGCTGGGGGAGGTGCATCAAGCCCCTTCCATCAAGGCGAGAAAGATGGACCCCAACAAGGCACAACCTGTGAACACTCAGTTTCATGAATTCCTGCCACTGTTATGATCATGTGTTGAGCAGGAAAATTAGGTCAAGAACTACAGCTACAAATATAGAACTCCCCTATGTCCCAGCAGCCCCACTTTTGGGTATCTATCCAAAAGACCACAAACAAAATCACAGTAATGCCACCAGCACAACAATGTTCATCGCAGCACAATTTGTCATAGCGAGAATCTGGAACCAACACAGATACCCCTCAGTAGACGAATGGGTCAGGAAAATGTGGTACATATACACAATAGAATTTTATGCCTCTATCAGAAAGAATGACATTGTCCCATTTGTAAGGAAATGGAAGGACTTGGAAAAAATTATACTAAGTGAAGTGAGCCAGACCCAAAGAAACATGGACTCTATGGTCTCCCTTATTGGGAATAATTAGTACAGGTTTAGGCAAGTCATAGCAGAGCATCACAAGGCCCAATAGCTATACCCTTATGAATACCTAAGATGATGCTAAGTGAAATGAACTCAATGTTATGGAGACAATTGGTATATCACAGTTGTAACTACTTTCAACGTCCCATGTGTATCTGTAGCTTCTATTATTGATGATGTTCTTGTATCACCTTCCTATGGTTGTACCTACACTATCTCTGTAATCTTATCTGAGTATATTGGAAACCGTGTATGCTGGTATTGGAACTAGGAAATTGAAAGGGAATACCAAAATTGAGAGACACAGGGTAAAAAAAGACAAACAACGACAAAAGCAGTACTTGCAAAACTGTTTGGTGTAAGTGAACTTAACACCTCAGGGGGGGAAAGGGCAGGGGGGAGGGGGGAGGGGAGGATGAGGGACAAGGTAACAAACAGTACAAGAAATGTATCCAATGCCTAACGTATGAAACTGTAACCTCTCTATACATCAGTTTGATAATAAAAATTGGAAAAAAAAAAAAAAGAACTACAGCTACAAATTTGGTGGTGGTGGTGGTGGTGGTGGTGTGTGCACGTGCACAGGTGTGATTGCACACGCCTGTGCTGGGCTTGAACTTAAATCCTGGGCATTGTCCTTTAGATTTTTACTCGTCTGGTGTACTATCACTTGAGCCACAGCTTGACTTCTGGCTTTTTGCCAGAAGAGTCTCTCAGACTTTCCTGCCCAAGCTGGTTTTAAATCAGCTTCCTGAGGAGCTAAGATTTCAGATGTAATCCACTAGTGCACAACTCTTTTTTTTTTCTTGCAGCACTTGGGTTTGAACTCACATCTTCACACTTACTAGGTAGATACTCTACCACTTGAACAATGACCCAACCCTCCATAGATTTTCATTGTAGACTTTGAAGTTTATTTCTGAACTCATGATTGTACTAAAAATCATGCTTTCAATTTATTATAGTTTTTCAGGGTTTTAAAGTTCTATCACTGATCTGAACTTTTGCCTACATACAGATTCTCTAGTTACCATAAAGTTCTCACAATATCTCAGAGTAAAGCACAGCCTTTCCTGTTCTCATTTTTGGAATACAGAGGTTCTGTGTTTGACAGAATCTTCTGCAGCCATCAGACCCTACTCACCTGTTATCCAGCCCTTACACTTCTCCCTGGCCCTGCCCCTGCCAGCCTACAGGCCAGGTACAGCCTCACAGGCTTGCTACTCTCACTGATGCCACTGATAAACTCAGCCATGAAGATGTCTTTTTCTTGGTTCTCAGGAAAAGCAAGATCCAGGTCAGCACCTGTTTGAGGAAACATTCAAAATAACAATGCTTGAAACCAATCAGCACATTGTGATGGTTAGTGTTATGAGTCAAATTGACTAGGCTATAGGGTGCCCAATATTGTGCCTAACGTTATTCTACATATGTCTGATGTATTTCTGAATGAAATTGGCACTGACTCAAAAGACCAAGTAACGCAAGTTGCCCTCTCTTCAGTGTGAGTAAGACTTACCCAGATCCATTGGGGTCCCGAATAGAATAAGAAGGACCTGTGTTTCCTCCTGACTATTGTCAAATGTGGCCACTGGTCTTCTCTTGCACTTGAACTGGAATGTATACCACCAGCATTCTGATCCTTGGCTTCTTGTAGTCACACTGAAACTACTTCACTGGTTCTTCTGGGTCTCCAGCTTGCAGTGGCCTAGTGTGCAATTGCTCAGCCTCCATACCTGTGCAAGCCAATTCCACCTCAATAGGGTTGGAGATAGGGAGACATAGAAATATACCATTGGTACTGTCTTCATCCCCAGAGATTCTATCCTTTGTTTTGCCTTCTTTGTTTGGAGCCCACTGGTTTATATGGATACTGAGTTTACACTGTGAGGTATAGTTATAGGCCATTGGAAAGAGAAAAGACTGAAAGGGTTTGCTCTTCCCTCTTAAAAATTCTCAGAAACCCCTCACAATTCTCTATAAACACAGCCAAACCAAGCTACAAAAGAGATTGTAAGATGGACGCTGATGAATCACACCTGTAATCCTGCCTACTCAGGAGACTGAGATCTGAGGATCACAGTTCAAAGCCAGCCTGAGCAGGAAAGCCCATGAGACTCATCTCCAATTAACCACACAAAAGCCAAAAATAGAGCTGTGGTTCAAGTGGTAGAGCTCTAGTCTTGAGCAAAAAAGCTCCAGGACAGTGCCCAGATCCTGAGTTCAAGCTTCAGGGCTGGCATATACATAGAAAACAAGGATTGAGAATTGGAGATGTTCAGGTAAGAGACAGTGTGCTGCTAAAATAAAACCTTGGTGGCTTTAGTGTGTTCTTGTTTGTGGTCTTTTGGGTAGATGCCCAAAAGTGGGGCTGCTGGGTCATAAGGGAGCTCTATGCTTAGCCTTCTGAGGAATCTCCATACTGCTTGCCAGAGTGGCTGAACCAGTTTACATTCCCACCAACAATGAAGTAGGGTTCCCTTTTGGCCACATCCCCTCCAACATTTATTGTTAGTTTTCTTGATATAGGACATTCTTACTGGGGTGAGATGGAATCTCAATGTTGTTTTTATTTGCCATTTCTTTTATAGCCAGTGATGTAGAGCACTTTTTCATATGTCTCTTGGCCATTCTCATTTCCTCATCAGAAAAGTCTCTTTTTAAGTCTTTAGCCCACTTGTTGACGGGGCTGTTGGTTCTTTGCGGTTTTGTTTTGGAGGAATTTAATTTTTTTAGCTCTGCATATATTTTAGATATGAGGCCTTTGTCCTTTGTATGACCGGTAAAGATCTTTTCCAAATCTGTGGGCTTTCTGTTTATCTTGTGAGCTATGTCCTTTGCCCTGCAGAAGCTCTGCAGTTTGATGCAGTCCCATTTGTCCATCCTTTCTTTGATTTGTATTTCTGGGTCTTTGTTAAGGAAGTTCTGTCTTGTGCCAAGGAGCGCAAGTGTTTCTCCTACTCTTTCTTTTAGTGTTTTCAGGGTATCTGTTTTAATTTCGAGGTCTTTGAGCCATTTGGAATTGATTTTGGTGCAGGGTGATATATAAGGATCTAGTTTTAGTTTGTTGCTGGCGTTGAACCAGTTTTGCCAGCACCATTTGTTAAAGAGGCTATCTTTCTTCCATCCTATTTTTTTAGCTCTTTTATCAAAGATTAAGTGGACATAGTTCTGTGGGTTCATTTCTGGGTCTTCAATTCTGTTCCATTGGTCTTCAGGCCTGTTCTGGTGCGAAGAACACACTAAAGTCACCAGCACAACAATGTTCATCACAGTACAATTTGTCATAGCTAGAATCTGGAACCAACCCAGATGCTCCTCAGTAGACAAATGGATCAGGAAAATGTGGTACATATACACAATGGAACTTTATGCCTCTATCAGAAAGAATGATATTGCCCCATTTGTAAGGAAATGGAAGGACTTGGAAAAAATTATACTAAGTGAAGTGGGCCAGACCCAAAGAAACATGGACTCTATGGTCTCCCTCATAGGGAATAATTAGCACAGGTTTATGCTAGTCGCAGCAGAGGGTCACAAGAGCCTAATAGCTATGCCCCTATGAACGCATAAGATAATGCTAAGTGAAATGAACTCCATGTATGGAAACGAGTGATATATCACTGTTGTAATTATTTTCAACATGCCATGTAAAACCGTAGCTTCTATTGTTGATGATCCTCTTGTATCCCCTTCCTGTGGTTGTGTCCCCACTATCACTGTATCTCATCTGAGTACCCTGTGTACTGTATATATGTGTATTAGAACTAGGGAAGGGAAAGGGAATATCAAAATCGAGAGACAAAGGATAAAAAGACAAACGATTACAAAAGCAATACTTATAAAACCATTTGGTGTAAACCAACTGAACAACTCATGGGGGAGGGGGAGGGGAGAATGAGGTAGGAGGTAACAAACAGTACAAGAAATGTATCCAATGCCTAAAGTATGAAACTGTAACCTCTCTGTACATCACTTTGACAATAAATAAGAAAAAAATTAAAACCTTGTTAGAAAAGTAGATGGAATAGCTAATATAAAGTCAACACCAAGATTTACATGAAATGATTCTTATGACAGATCAACTGTAGAGATGAGTAAGGCATTCTGATGCAGAGAATGATTTGTGAAACTTATAAATAATATTTTTGCTGCATTTTCCAAAAGGAAGAATCTTTTTTTTTTTTTTTTTTTTTTTTTTTTTTTTGCCAGTCCTGGGCCTTGGACTCAGGGCCTGAGCACTGTCCCTGTGGCTTCTTTTTGCTCAAGGCTAGCACTCTGCCACTTGAGCCACAGCACCACTTCTGGCCATTTTCTATATATGTGGTGCTGGAGAATCAAACCCAGGGCTTCATGTATATGAGGCAAGCATTCTTGCCACTAGGCCATATTCCCAGCAAAAGGAAGAATCTTATTATGATTCTGTTTTCTCTATTTACTACTATGTTAAGTGATACCCCTTTAAAGATTAAAAAAATAAAAACAAGATGAACAGATTACAAAGATTATATCAAAGGATTATCAAGCAATAGTAGCCAAATGACAGAGTACAACTCCAAAATTTACAAACTGGAATGTAGCATATGGTAAGGGATTTTCTCAATTAAAAATGCCAAGGGGCTGGGGATATAGCCTAGTGGCAAGAGTGCCTGCCTCGTATACACGAGGCCCTAGGTTCGATTCCCCAGCACCACATATACAGAAAACGGCCAGAAGTGGCGCTGTGGCTCAAGTGGCAGAGTGCTAGCCTTGAGCGGGAAGAAGCCAGGGACAGTGCTCAGGCCCTGAGTCCAAGGCCCAGGACTGGCCAAAAAAAAAAAAAAAATGCCAAGAAAATTGGATAGCTCTCTGAAGGAAAGCTGTTTTCATAGCTACCTTTATTCTAGAATAAATTCCAGATGAATCAACTAGTTAAATGTAATATGTAAAATCACAAATTTGAAATTTTATAAGCTTACAATAAAGGGATTTGGTTGTTTTTTGTTTGTTTGTTTTGTCAATCATGGGCCTTGAACTCATGGCTTAGGCACTGTCCCTGAGCTTCTTCTCTCAAGGCTAGTATTCTACCACTTTGAGCCACAGCACCACTTCCAGTTTTCTGGTGGTTAATTGGTGATAATAGTCTCACAGACTTTCTTGCCCAGGCTGACTCGGAACCTTGATCCACAGATCTCAGCCTCCTGATTAGCTAGAATTATAGGTATGAGCCACCAGCACCCAGCTAATAAAGGCCCTTTTAAGTATCACTTAAAACCCAAGGAGAAACCTGAGAATGTGGCTGGGTGGCAGAGTGCCTGCCTAGCCTGCATGAAGTCATGGGTTCAATTCCTCAGCACCACATACACAGAAAAAGCCAAAAGTGGTGCTATGGCTTAAGTGGTAGAGTGCTAGCCTTGAGCAAAAGAATCTCAGGGACAGTGTCTAGGCCCTGAGTTCAAGCCTCAGGACTGGCAAAAGAGAGATTGAGAGAGAGAGAGAGAGAGAGAGAGAGAGAGAGAAATTCTATAATTTTTTTATTGTTATAAAGGTGATGTACAGAAGGGTTACAGTTATATAACTTAGGTAAAGAGTACATTTCTTTTTGAACTATGTCACCCCTTCCTTTGCTCTCTCCCCGTTTTCCCTTCCCATCCCTACATAAGTTGTATAGTTCATTTTCTACATAGTGTCCAGTGAGTACCACTGCTGCATTTGCTCCCCCTTTATTCCTCCATTTCTGTGCCTCCTTTTACACATCCAGATAAACAAACGGACAAAAATAAAAGAAAACAAAATTAGCTGTTGGAGGAAGTAGAGCTGACTCCATCTTGACTAGGGAAACATGGTAGCAAATGTTGGAGGGTAGTAGAGCTGACTCCGTCTTGATTAGGGAAACATGGTATCAGAAGTTAAATATTAGGTCAAGCTAACTGCAAAATTCTGCTTCTGTAAACCGCTTAACTTGTTTGTTGTTTGCTCTACCCCCTGCATCAACCCCCTACATCTGTGCTACATTTTTACCTTTATAAACCCCAGCTTGAGGACTGTTAAAGGTCACAGTTTACATTAGCAAAAAAGAAAATACCTCTTGTTTCTATTTCCTGAATTTCATTTCAATAAAAACTATTTTATATAATCAGATACACACAGGCATTGTGCCTCTGTGTTTGTCTCCTAAGAGTGTCCTCCTTTGGTCTCACTGTATGTGAATGCCTGCAGTCCTGTACAATTTACCATGTTCTAGTGTGTTTTACATCTAGCTTCTGAATATGAGAGAAAATGTACCATTTGTCTCTCTGATCTTGGCTTACCTCACTTAACATGATTTGTTCTAGGTCCATCCATTTCACTACAAATGACATGATACTATTTTTTTCTGATGACTGTGTAAAATTTCACTACGCATAGGTACCACACTTTTTTGACTCACTCATCTATTGTAGGCATCTGGGCTGTTTCTACAACTTGGCTATTGAAAACAGTAATGTGTTCTTTAATATGGAGAAACTAAAAGGTAATACCAATGCAGCTGTAGTGATACATGCCTGTAATCTCAGTTCACTAAGATAGGAGAATCACCAGTTCAAAGCCAGCCTGGACTACATAGTGATTCCCAGACCAGCTTGAGATACATAATGAGACCTGTCTCAAAGGGTGGGGTTGGGGGTCGGAGGTGGAAGGGGAGGTGGGGAGTAAGGAGAAGAAATGGCAAAGGGATCATTTTGAACTTATATCTTTAATTGATACAGACTTCCCACAAATCAATAAAATCTTCCAAGAGGAAGAAAAAGGCAAAGGAAATGAAGAAGCCAAACAAAAAAGGACATGTAAGCAATCCTTAAGCACAGAATTAGATGTTTTACTCATTCTTAACAAGGTCTGTGAAAACTGAAATGAGATACTAAGTCAGAAAATGGACACTTCATGATGGCAAGAATGTGGAAGAGAGTCCTCACTTATTGACAGAAACAGCATAATTTAATGAAATGAAGTGCTTCACAACAACCTGATACTGCTGGTCAGAAAATTAAATCATAGGTGGGTGTAAATCACAGATGGGTATAATCTCAGCTACTTAGGAGGCAAAGGTAGAAGGACCATGGTCCAAGATTGGTCAGTGACAAAACTGCAAGACCCGGGATTGGCGGCATGGCTGAGTTGGCAGAGTACTAGCCAATGTACAATGTGTCCAGCACTGAATTTTAACCTGGTCTTGCAAGAAAGAAAGAAGGAAGGGAGGAAGGGAGGGAGGCAAGGAGGAAAAAGAGGAAGGGAATGAGGGAAGGAAAGGAAAGGGGGAAAAAAGAAAAAACAAAAGGCTCAAGTAGTAGATCATTTGCCTAGCAAGTTCTGAGTGTATATCCCAGGACTATACCACCAAAAATGTTGAAAAATACTTTGATTCAGTATTATGTGTCCTAAAAATATGCACATACAGAATTATGTGGGAGTAAAGAAACTACAACCTCGTAATAAAAGAAGTTTACAGGGCTGGGGATATAGCCTAGTGGCAAGAGTGCCTGCCTCGGATACACGAGGCCCTAGGTTCGATTCCCCAGCACCACATATACAGAAAACGGCCAGAAGCGGCGCTGTGGCTCAAGTGGCAGAGTGCTAGCCTTGAGTGGGAAGAAGCCAGGGACAGTGCTCAGGCCCTGAGTCCAAGGCCCAGGACTGGCCAGAAAAAAAAAAAAAAAAAAAAAAAAGAAGTTTACAGCTGCCCCATGTGCACAGAGAAGGAACTGGGACACACTTGGGCTCGCCCAGGCAATGGAAACCATCATAGTCGATGAGAAGAATGGAAGAGGCCTTTAGATTCATTACGGAAAGACTTCTAAGTTATATTGCTTCAAGTCAAAA
The DNA here is from genome assembly GCF_023159225.1 of Perognathus longimembris pacificus. Lineage (NCBI taxonomy): Eukaryota > Metazoa > Chordata > Mammalia > Rodentia > Heteromyidae > Perognathus > Perognathus longimembris. The sequence continues at coordinate 63,132,463 of NC_063162.1, read as the reverse complement.
GTGCATGCTATGGAAGAGTGTGCATGCTATGTTGCAACTTATGAAAAATCTGCATTGAATATCAGGAGTTAGGAAGCAGCTGCCTTTATCCAGGAGCTGGGTGGCAGGGCGACAACAGTGACAGGGAGACTTCTTCACATCCTTGTATTTGAAAATTGGCATTTAAATTTAAATTTGCGCATATTTTATTACCTGTTCAAAAACAATGTATTGTAAAATAAAGCTTCTGTAATTAGCTTGATAGAGAAATGGGACCCTGGCACAATAGAGACAATAGTGATTGGTAAAATATACGGGGATAAATTATCTTGAAGGCAAGTAACAAAACAAGAATCAACTGAAAAAGTGTTTGGACACATAAGAGGATTAAGTATATACAGAAAAGTCCAAAATCACTGACCTTGAAAAATGTTGCTGAGCCAGGGCAGTGGCAACAAGCCTGGGACCTCAGCTAGCATGAGGAAGCAAAGATAGAAAGAGCTAGAAGCCAAAAATTTGTCAAAAAGGAAAGGAGGGAGGGAGGGAAGAAAAAGATTTTGGGCTTCAGTGGCTCATGCTTGTAATCCTAGCTACTCAGGAGGCTGAGATCTGAGAACCACAGTTTGAAGCCAACTCTGGCAGAAAAATCAGTGAGACTCTTATGTCCCATTAACCAGCTAAAAGCAAGAAGTGGAGGTGAGGCTCAAGTGGTAGAGGACTGGCTTTGAGTGAGGAAGGTGAAGGATAGTACCTGGGCCCTGAGTTCAAGACCCAATATGAGCACACACACAAAACAAACAAACAAAAAAACCCTATGCCCTGTTTTAACATGAGCTCACTGTGTATGTTAATTCAGTGGCACATCGTAGTCACAGGCCTTTCTCCACCAGTTTGCCAGTGTGTGTAAAGGAGCACAAATACCAGATCTCAGCCTTCTGACTAGCTAGGATTATAAGTGTAAGCCAGTGGCACCTAGCCAATAATTTCTTTTTAATTGCTGGGTGCTGGTTGCTCAATGCCTGGTAATCCTAGCTACTCAGACAGCTGAGATCTGAGGATCAAGATTCAAAGCCAGCCCAGGAAGGAAAGGCCATGAGACTCTTATCTCCAATAAACTAAAGCCAGAAGTGGTTCTGTGGCTCAAGTGGTAGGGTGCAAGCCTTGAGCAAAAGAAGATGAGAGGCAGTGTTCAAGCCCAGAGTTCAAGCCCCAAGATTGGCACCAAAAATAAAAAAGCAAAATGGGGCTCTCCCTCTTGCAAGGTGTCTCCCATGACTCTACACATCTCACCTGCCCAGTCCAGCTCTTTTCACCATGGTTCTCCACAATCTTGATTGCAAACAATCCTTGTTTTGTCCTGGCAGCGCCTAATCCCTCCTCCATCCCAGAGGGCCTCACCCTGATTCCTGACAGCAGAAGCCAACCCAGGCTTTTGAAAATGCTGAGGAGTTCCCCACCTGAGAGCTACAACAGATATAGTTTGATTGGTGAGTAATAATTACATATCTTTTTGAAGCACAGTGCTATGTTTCCATATGTGAATACACATGCATTGATCAGATACGTATTATCCATCATCTCACTCATTTGTCATTTCTTTATGAGAAAACAACCAGAACTGTCTGTTCCAGCTGTGTTGCACTCTGTAATGCAAACAGTATTTTAGAGTGAAGGCAACCTCTCTAGCCTGCAACTGGCTGGCGGAGACTCAGGGTTCAGACTCAGGTCTGGTGACCCAAAATAAGCTGAGAAAATGGCTCAGACAAGCTGATGACCAGGGAAGAAAATGGCTGAACGCAAGGACTCTCATCACTGGACATGGAGAAGGCATTAAAACTTGTGAGGATGATTGGTAAAGGAACAGCAGTGCATGTTTGGAGAGGTTTTCCTGAGAATAATGATGGTCACTGTGGTAGATCTAGGTAACAATCTCCTCATGGGCCAAAGCGCTTGCCACTGATTTCCAGACATTATGGTTTGCCTGCCTTCATTCCTGGCCCCACACATTGCAACAGGCTGCAAGATGCAGCAATGTGCTCCTAAACCCTTTACAAAACACAAGTCTGGGATATACATTTAGGAAAATACTTAAACGCTTGTTCACAAAGTAGCATGCATGTTATTTTAGAGTGTGTGTGTGTATATGTGTGTGCCAGTCCTGGGGCTTGAACTCTGAGCTTTTGTACTCAAGGCTGGTGGTCTACCACTGGAGCTGCAGCTTCAATTCCAGTTTTTGGAGGTTAGCTGGAGATAAAAGTCTTTCCTGACTGGGCTGGCTTCTAAGCTCAACCTTCAAACCTCAGCTTCCTGAGTAGCGAGGATTACAGGCATAAGCCACTGGCACCCAATTAATGTATGCTATTTTATGGCACAGGGATGTGGAAAACTGATTAAATTGCTGTTTTCTTGGTCAGTCATCCAATCTGAGCAGTTCTGAGGTGCAGGAGATTTTAAGGTGGGGCATGAATCCCAACGCCCTCCTTACTACTAGGGTTAAGGAAATATTGCTCAGTCTCAATTTCTGTATGTATAAAATGGGAATAATAATAATGGCACCTCCTCCCTTATTATTGATTTTGTACCAGTACTGGCGCTTGAACACAGGGTCTTGCATTCTTGCTTGGCTGTTTCACTCAAGGCTGGTTAGATATTAGAGATTACTATTTATTTGTTTTTGTGCTTTCTCATTTGTACTCAAGGACATACTTTTTTCCATTAGGAAAAAAAAAAAACATTTGTTTTTAGGATGCACCTCATTAAAGCCAAGCCTCTGTTTTCTCTGACTCTTCTTTCTGAGTCCCACAGCTTGATAAGGAAATGATCACAGGCTGTTTTCATTTTGTACTTCAGCTAGAAAGAGAAGTGACAAGCAGCATGCAGAGGTAGATAATTTGTGACAGGTCCATGCCAGCCTCCAAACTTTGAGCTTTCCCTTGCACTGAACCATGATGGAAAGTTATTTCGCTATTCAAAGAGAAAGCAGCTTATTGCCTTCGCTCTCATTTCCCACCTATGGAGAAAAATCTACTATGCTTCAAGGCACCCACATTAGCCAACTTGGCTGGGCACTGAGCACCTGCCATGGATTGAGAGCTCGCCCTACATGGCCCTTCTTAATTCACATAACCATCTATGAAGATTCCACCATCTGCATGTGACTACTGGCTGACACTCTCTGAGCCCTTGACATCGTAATAGCATGAAAGTAACTCATGCCTCCTGCAGTGTGGTGAGGATGAGAGACATTACTAAGTGAAAGGGACCACAAAACAGAACTTGAATTATTGAGTTGCTGTTTCTCCAGCTTGTTGGTGTATGCGCTCAGAGATATAAATTTTCCTCTGAGTACTGCCTTTGCTGTGTCCCAAAGGAGCTGGTACTTTGTGTCCTCATCTTGGTTGAATTCCATAAACATTTGAATTTCCATTTTAATTTCTTCAATGACCCACTGATGGTTCAGCAGTGTGTTGTTTAGTCTCCATGAATTGTAGGCTTTTCTGTGGTGGCTGTTTGAATTGAGCTCTAATTTTATTCCATTGTGGTCTGAGAGAATGCAGGGAATGGTTTTGATACTTCTGAATTTGTACAGATTTTCTTTGTGCCCTACGATGTGATCTATTTTGGAGAATGTTCCATGTGCCTCTGAGAAGAATGTGTATTCTGTTGTTGCTGGGTGGAATATTCTGTAGATGTTGGTTAAGTCTTGTTGGTCTATGCAATTTAGTTCTGTGGTTTCTTTGTTCAGTTTTTGGCAGGTTGATCTGTCCAGAGGTGATAGTGAAAGTTCCCAACTATCAATGTGTTTGGGTCTATGAGTGTTTTTAGAGTCAGTTGTGTTTGTTTGATGAAGTTGGGTGCTCCTGTATGTGGTATGTAGATATTTAGGATGGTTATATCTTCCTGTAGGAGAGATCCTTTTACTAGTATGTAGTAACCTTCTTTGTCTCTTCTTACCTTATTAAATTTGAAGTCAATTTTGTCTGATACTAGGATTGCAACTCTGGCCTGCTTATGGGGGCCATTTGCTTGATAGATTTGATTCCAGCCTTTCACTTTTAGAAGGTGTTTACTTTTGCTGGATAGAGGTGACTCTTGGAGGCAGCAGAAAGATGGATCTTGATTTTTGATCCAACTTATGAGCCTATGTCATTTGATTGGAGAATTAAGTCCATAAAAATGTTGAGAGTGGGGCTGGGGATATAGCCTAGTGGCAAGAGTGCCTGCCTCGGATACACGAGGCCCTGGGTTCGATTCCCCAGAACCACATATACAGAAAACGGCCAGAAGCGGCGCTGTGGCTCAAGTGGCAGGGTGCTAGCCTTGAGCGGGAAGAAGCCAGGGACAGTGCTCAGGCCCTGAGTCCAAGGCCCAGGACTGGCCAAAAAAAAAAAAAAAAAAAAAAATGTTGAGAGTTAGAAATGAGAGCTGATCATTTGTTCCTTTCATTATCACTATCTTGTTAAAAGCTGTGTCTTCCCATTTCTTGATCTGATATTCTGGTTTACTATTTAGGGTTAATTTCTCTGTCTATATTGGGATTACTGTCCTATATCAAGAAAACTAACAATAACAATTGTTGGAGGGGATGTGGCCAAAAGGGAACCCTACTTCATTGTTGGTGGGAATGTAAACTGGTTCAGCCACTCTGGCAAGCAGTATGGAGATTCCTCAGAAGGTTAAATATAGAACTCCCCTATGACCCAGCAGTCCCACTTTTGGGCATCTATCCAAAAGACCACAAACAAAATCACACTAAAGCCACCAGCACAACAATGTTCATCACAGCACAATTTGTCATAGCTAGAATCTGGAACCAACCCAGATGCCCCTCAGTAGATGAATGGATCAGGAAAATGTGGTACATATACACAATGGAATTTTATGCCTCTATCAGAAAGAATGACATTGCCCCATTTGTAAGGAAATGGAAGGACTTGGAAAAAGTTATACTAAGTGAAGTGAGCTAGACCCAGAGAAACATGGACTCTATGGTCTCCCTTATAGGGAATAATTAGCACAGGTTTAGGCAAGTCACAGTAGAGGATCACAAGAGCCTAATAGCTATGCTCCTATGAACATATAAGATAATGCTAAGTGAAATGAACTCCATGTTATGGAAACGATTGTTATATCACAGTTGTAACTACTTTCAACATGCCATGTGTAACTGTAGCTTCTATTATTGATGATCTTCTTATATCACCTTGCTGTGGTTGTACCTACACTTTTTCTGTATCTTATCTGAGTATATTGGAAACCGTGTATACTGGTATTAGAACTAGGAAATTGAAAGGGAATACCAAAATCGAGAGACACAGGGTAAAAAAAGACAAACTACAAAAGCAATACTTGCAAAACTGTTTGGTGTAAATGAACTGAACAACTCATGGGGGTGGGGGAAAGGGAAAGGGGAGGGGGGAGGGGGGAATGAGGGACAAGGTAACAAACAGTACAAGAAATGTATGCCTAATGAATGAAACTGTAACCGCTCTGTAATTCAGTTTGATAATAAAAACTTAAAAAAAAAAAAAAAAACAGAACTTGAAACTACTGAATAGCCACGCCCTGGTGGCTCACTGTTCATCCTTGCCACTCAGGCGGCTGAGATCTGAGGATCAAGATTTGAAGTCAGGGGGCTGGGGATATGGCCTAGTGGCTAGAGTGCTTGCCTCCTATACATGAAGCCCTGGGTTCAGTTTCCCAGCACCACATATACAGAAAACGGCCAGAAGTGGCGCTGTGGCTCAAGTGGCAGAGTGCTAGCCTTGAGCAAAAAGAAGCCAGGGACAGGGCTCAGGCCTGAGTCCAAGCCCCAGGACTGGCCAAAAAAAAAAAAAGATTTGAAGTCAGTATGAGTAGAAAAGTCCATAAGACTTATCTCTAATTAACCACCAAGAAACTGGAAGTGAAGCTGTAGCTCAAATGGTAGAGTACCAGCCTTGAGCAAAGAAGGTACCCAGGCCCAGAGTTCAAATTCTACTACTATAACAACAATAACAAAAAAAGATGGAAGTACTAGATAAATATCAGATGTTGGTATTGGCAGCATAGAATGGGCATCTGTTAGGCACCGGTAGCACACACCTGTTATCCTAGCTACTCAGGAAACTGAGATTTGAAGATCACACTTGGAAGCCAGCCCAGGCAGGAAAGCCCATGTGATTCTTATTCCAATTAGCTACAAAAAAAAAAAAAGCCAGAAGTGAAGCTGTGATTCAATGGTAGAGTGACAGCACCAAGGCCCTGAGTTCAAGCCCTAGAACTAGCACAAACAAAACAAAACAAAAAATGGGCATCTGGACTGGGAATGTGGCTTAATGCACAAACCCCTGGGTTCAATTCCTCAGCACCACATAAGCAGAAAAAGCCGAAGTGGCGCTGTGGCTCAAGTGGTAGAGTGCTAGTCTCAAGCAAAAGAAGCTGGGGACAGTGCTCAGGCTCTGAGTCCAAGCCCCAGGACTGGAAAAAAAAAAAAGGCCATCTATATTTTGGTCTTCTAACATCTATATCCCCCTTTTCTAAGAACCATACACCAGTCTATTTGTCAGTGCATCCTCCATTCCATGAATCCTTCATGGCATGTATGTCCTCCATTTCACGTGCATCCTCTATTGCACATGTATCTTTGGTTGCACACGTATCTTCTGTTTCATGTGTTTTCCATTGCACATGCATCCTCCACTGCACACACACCCTCCACTTCACATGCATCCTTCATTGCATGTGCATCCTCCATTGTGCACACATCCTCCATTGCACATGTGTCTTCCATTGCATGTGCATCCTCCATTTCATGTGTAGCCTCCATTACACACACATCCTCCACTGCACATGCATCCATTGCACGCACATCCTCCACTGCACATGCACTCTCCATGCTCACATATCCTCCATTGTGCATGCATCCTCCATAGCATGCATATCCTCCATTACATGTGCATCCTCCATTGCACACACATCCTCCATTGCACATAGTCTTAGGTCAACTGTCAAGTCATCCCATGAAAGAGAGATGGCTCACGACATGCCAAGCAGATATATTCTTTCTTGGAATTTGACAAGATGACTGGACATGATTAGAAATCTAAGATTTCCTCTTGGGTCTATTCTTCTATCCCTCCACTGCATGAGCTATCCCCTGAGGTTTCTGCAACTCCACTAGTCATTCCTGAGGCTTGAGATGGAAAAAGCCTAAGATATCCTTCAAGAACTCACCCTCCTTCAGTCAACCTTCTGTTCCAAATACAGCCCAATGACAGACTGTATTGTAAAGGAGGAACACTCTAAAATAGCTTGCCCTTGACACCAGAAACAAGACCAAAGGCAATGTGTCTTTCCACATCCCTATGGTATCTGAGTGTCAGGGCAAGCCAGAGGCAGAACCTAGAAATTCATATTTCTAGTATAACAGGATAGAGAATACTCCATGTGGGATGGAGGATCAACACTGTGTCTCTGCTTAAAGGTAAGTATTGAGATGTGGATTCACTGCTTAGAACCCTAGTTTAGTTGGGGTTCTGAACCTAAAGAAGACCTAGATTAGTCACAGCCTGTGGCTTCTCATCTGTAGCTAGGATTTCTCTAGCATCACCATACACAGAATCTGTAAGTCTGTGGTGTCCCCATCCACAGAAACTCTCCAGACTCCCAGTGGATGTGTCAAACAAGGGATGGAGCCAGGCATCCAGCTCACAGCTGTAATCCTAACTACTCAGGAGACTGAGATCTGAGGATTCGGGTTCAAAGCAAGCCTGGGCAGAAAAGTCTGTGAGACTCTTATCTCCAGTTAACTACCAAAAAACAGGAAGTGGAGCTCAAGTGGTAGAACACTAGCCTTGAGCACAAAAAATCAGAGACAGCTTTCACCAGGCATCCTCGTGAGAGTGACCTCGTCTTTAAACCCTATGTGGCAATCCCTGACACACTGTCATGATGCCCAGGCAAGACAGGGCGACCTGGAAATCCAACTACTTCATTAAGATCATCCAACTTTTGGATGATTATTCAAAATGCTTCATTGTCGGAGCAGACAATGTGGGGTCCAAGCAGATGCAGCAGATCCGGATGTTGCTCCGAGGGAAGGCTGTGGTGCAAGAACACCATGATGCGCAAAGCCATTCGAGGGCACCTGGAAAACAACCCAGCTCTGGAGAAACTGCTGCCTCATATCTGGGGGAATGTGGGCTCTGTATTCACCAAGGAGGACCTTACTGAGATCAGGGACATGCTGCTGGCCAATAAGGTAGCAGCTGCTCCCCGTGCTGGTGCCATTGCCCCATGTGAAGTCAATGTGCCAGCTCAGAACACTGGTCTGGGGCCCGAGAAGACTTCCTTCTTCCAGACTCTAGGCATCACTACTAAGATCTCCAGGGGCACCATTGAGATTCTGAGTGATGTGCAGCTGATAAAGACCGGAGATAAAGCGAGAGCCAGTGAAACCACACTGCTGAACATGCCCAACATGTCCCCCTTCTCCTTTGGGCTGATCATCCAGCAGGTGTTTGACAGTGGCAGCATCTACAACCCAGAAGTGCTTGACATCACTGAGGATGCTCTGCATTCCTGCTTCCTGGAGGAGGCCAGTGTCTGCCTGCAGATTGGTTACCCAACTGTTGCCTCTGTGCCTCATTCTATCATCAATGGGTATAAGCGGGTCCTGGCTTTGTCTGTGGAGACTGACTACACTTTCCCACTTGCCTAAAAGGTCAAGGCTTTCTTGGCTGATCCATCTGCCTTTGTGGCTGTTGCTCCTGTGGCTGCTGCCACCACTGCTGCTCCTGCTGCTGCCGCTGCCCCAGCCAAGGCTGAAGCCAAGGAAGAGTCGGAGAAATCAGATGAGGATATGGGATTTGGTCTTTTTGACTAATTTCCTAGAAGCAATCAACTTGTTTATTGGCAGAACAATAAAGGCTTACTACTTTGTCAAAAAAAAATCAGAGACAGCACTTAGGTCCTAAATTCAAGCCCCAGGATGGGCACACACGTGTACGGAATGGAATCATACATGTACTATTTTCCTGTACATAGGTATCCATGGCCAAATCTAATTTGGCAGTAGTCCCCCTTATACAGTTTCACTCTTCATAAATTCCAGAAACAAATAATTCATGTTTTAAATTGCATATCATTCTCAGTAATGTGATCAAACCTGTCTGCTGTCCACTCCATCCCAAATTGGGTGATACTCTGCGCACATCCATCCACCAGTCACTTGGGAGCCACCCTGGTTATCAAACTTATTGTGGCCACTGCAGTGTTTGAGTTCAAGCAACCCTTGTTTTACAGTCCTAAAGTGTAAGAGGAGTGATGCTGGCATTCAGCAATGCAGAGAGAAAACATCAAGAACCTGTTGAATGATAAGTTGAAAGTCTTCAATAGAGAGAAAAAAAAATACACTGAGACAGAAACTAATATTGCTAATTCCTTTTTCTTTTTCTCTTTTTGCACTGGTCCTGGGCTTCAAGTCAGGACCTGGGCACTTTCCCTGAGATCGATCCTTCCTTCCTTCCCCTTCCTTCCTTCCTTCCTTCCTTCCTTCCTTCCTTCCTTCCTTCCTTCCTTCCTTCCTTCCTTCCTTCCTTCCTTCCTTCCTCCCTCCCTCCCTCCCTCCCTCCCTCGCTTTCATATTTCTCAAGGATATTGCTCTACCACTTGAATCTGGCTTTTTCTTTTGCCGGTTAATTAGAGATAAGAGTCTCATGGACTTTCCTATCTGGGCTGGTTTTGAATGATCCTCAGATTTCAACCTCCTGAGAAGCTGGGATTACAGATGTGAGCCACGGACATTCAGCTGATCTGCCTACTTATGCTTCTCACCCAGCAAGGTGACAGGCACACCCTACCATGCCCATCTCATTGGTTGCAATGGATTATCAACAACTTTTTCCTCAGGCTGGCTTTGAACCCTGATCCTCTTGATTTCTGCCTCCCAACTAGCTGGGATTACAGGTGTGAGTCCCAAGGCCTGGCAAAGCTAATATATTTTTAAAGGTCATTAAAGCTGATAGGCATAGTTCTAAATGTATAAAAGCCAACTTTATAGTAATATGTTGAAGATTAGAAATTGAACTTATTTGTTCCACTCCTAGAACTTGAACTCAGGACCTGAGCTGCTTTGCTCAAGACTAGTGCTCCACCACTTGAGCCACAGCTCTATTTCTGGCTTTTTGATGCTTAATTGGAGATAAGAATCTCACAGGCTTTCCTGCTTGGGCTGGCATTGAACCAAGATCCTCTGAACTCATCCTGAGTAGCTAGGATAACAGGCATGAGCCACCAGCACCTGACAGAAATTCAATTTTTGGACATAGGAATCTCACTTTCCTCTCTGGGCTGGCTTCAAATTGAAATCCTCAGATCTCAGTCTCCCAAAATCTGAGATTTTGGAAGGGAGAATGATGGGAGGGGTGACTGACCAAGAAGCACTGATACTTGGTGGACAGGTAAAACTGTAATCTGAGTTATACAAGCTGAGTTGTACAGTGATTAAAATTTTAGTTCAGGATATTTTTTTACTTCTTTTTTTTTTGGGGGGGGGGGTGGTTCAGGGCTTGAACACAGGGTCCGGGTGCTGTCCCTGAGCCTTTGAGCCACAGCTCCACTTCTGGTTTTCTGGTGGTTAATTGGATATAAGAGTTTCACAGACTTTCCTGCCTCAGTTGGTTTTGAAACACAATCCTCAGATCTCAGCCTTCTGAGTAGCTGGGGTTACAGGCATGAGCCACCAATGCCTGGCTAAAATTTAAGATTTTTATTGTAGTTTTATACAAAATCTTGAAATTAGGTACTGCAAGTCTTCTACTTTCCATTCAAGTTGTTTGGGCTAAATATTTATGCATAAATTTTAGGGTCTATTAAACAGTTTCATATAATTCAGAGGGAATTACGTGGAGTCCACAAATTCATTTGGGGGAGAAGTGATTATCAGCAGCATGAAACCCCCTCATCTTTAACTCTCCACTAACTTTCTTGACGTACCTCAGGAATAATCTATACTTTCAAGTACAAGTCAATATGCACCTATTTTCTCAATTTTGTTGCCATGCAATTGACCACATACACAGATGTATCAAATTCAGTCAATAAAAGGTTGCATTTTAAATATTTGGCACAGCATCAGCTTGAGTAACGGAAACAAAAATCTTGACCCTCATCTTGCACCACATGCAAAGTAACTAAAAACATGTTTATGCTATGGGTTAAAACTTACAACCTCTAGGGGGAAAAAACAGAAATTTATTTGCCAGTACTGGGGCTTGAATTTGGGACTTGAGCACTATCCCTGGCTTCTTTTTGCTTAAGGCTAGCACTCTACCACTTGAGCCACAGTACCACTGGCCTTTTCTATATTACAAGGTGCTGAGGAATTGAACCCAGGGTTTCAGGTACGCACAGCAAGCACTATACCACTAGGCCATATTCCCAGTCCCTTTATGACATTACTTTTAGAAACACATTTTTAGTTATCACACCATTCTGATCTGAAAAGTTTGTGCTCCCCTACAATTCATACTTGGAAATGCCCCAGAGGTGAAGGTGTGAGCAGGTGGAGCCTGTGGAGATGGCTGGCTCCTGAGGGCAGGCTCCTTATCAGAGGCCTGCTGGGGCAAGTGGAGACACAGCCCAGCCCAAGTTACAAGTAAGCCATGACCTCCCATCAACTCGTCTCCAGAACGGCAAGGGGAGACATTTGCTGAGGACCAGCTCCCTGTTACTGCCACCAGAATGTGCCAGCACAATGCAGTAAAACAACAAATTATACTTCAGGAAATTAACTCTTTCTTAAAGAAGAATTAAAGTACAAGTCAATAATACTTGCAAAATATGTAACATGTACTCACAAACTGGTATGTGGAACTATCTTCATACAACTATATATATGAATGTATGTATACAATGTATATATGATGTACACATATATGTAATGTATATATATGACATTTGCAGAATGCCTCTGTGCTGCAGGGCCTCAGCATCTTGGCTGGAAGTGAACCAGCAAAAGGCTGAAGCATGCAGAAGCCTAGGACTTGGAACAGAGCTAAACAACATATGTGTTTGTCTTTCTTTCTCCAGATGCCCTACCCTCTCTATAGCACATGTCCCTCCACAATTTTACAAGAAACAAAACCAGAAAATCTCTCTTAAGAGTATTTTTATTTTTGTGTCTGTTAGTTGGTTTTCTACTTTGGTAACGGGAGTCATGGCTGCACCCACACAAAGCTGTCACATCTTGCTCCCCATAGTAAATCAATAGGTACTAGGTATGGCTCTTCTCTGCCTGTTGGTGCTAAAATCTCTATTCCTAAGAGCAAAAAACAGAACAACTCTGACCCTACAGAGGAGCACAGAGGGAGGAAGGGCAGCCAGGCCTGCTGGCATGGGGCGACCAGTGACAAAGGGCTCTAAATAGTGGCTGTCTTTCTACATCAACCACACAAAATAACCCCAGAAAGATCAGCACATTCGAGGAGCCCTGTGGACTTCCATCCTGACTGTTAGCTCCCTCTGACCCTCGACACAGGCCTAAGCTAACATGGAAGCTATGGAGTTCCTTTTTGGCCTCCCTCTGGCCCTACGTGAACAGTCAGTCCTGGGCTCCCAGCTGTTCCCCCTTGGGCAGGAGCCCCCCACCTCACCCCCCAGATGACCCCATAGCAAGGTCTGGGCAGGCCATGCCCCACTCTAGAATGTCTTGCCCTCAAAGGCATGAAGATTAAAGGCAGTATCCAGAAACTTCCTCAGCGACACCAGGTGAGTGTTCCTGTTCCCTGTGGCTGGCGCAGCTGCTGGCTCTCGGCCTACATACCTGGAGGAAGACAGACATGGGAGGGGTCTAGACAGGCCAAACTCACCCAGGACTGTTGGGATGTAAATCTGAGGAAGGCTGCCCTAGAAGTCACTGGAACAGAGGACTACCTGGCCTGGGGCAAACTCAACCACCCAGCCACAGGACAGGGAGAAGAGACGGCTCCTCCATGCCACTGGGTTGGACAACAAAGGGCTTTGGAGGCAAACACACTGAGCTGGTCTGAGGTTCTCAGCTCTCCTCCCCTCACCCCTCACAGGACTGATAGGCTGTTGCTGAGCACCTCAGAGCATGATGCACCACATCTAACCCCACCACTGCCCTGGGGCACAGCTGAAAACAGAAAGACTCCAGGAAGCTAGGCTAGATGTCCAGACCAAAGGAAGGTGAGGTCTGCAAGAGGGTTTGTAATTCACTTCTGACTGCAGAACAAAACCAAAGGTTTCTTTTCCATGGAGACAGGACTGACAATATTCCAGCCCTACTAAAGAAGCTGACCTGCTACAGGCAGACAGAAGAGCTTCAGGACTCATGCAGTTTTCAAAGATGAACTAGGAAAGGACACAGGGCAGTTTGGGGTAGCACAGCCTCTGTGAGTTGAGGTGAGGGGCAGGTAAGGGCCAGCCTTGTACCATATGGGCCGAGTGTGACCAAGGATGGTTATGAAGCGTGGGCTGATGTAGTCATAGTAGCCCATATTCTTGTGCTCCTCCTGACACCACACCAGCTCTGCACCAGGGTACCGCTCTGCCTCCTGCTTGATCAGATCAAAGGGGAATGGAGAGATCTGTGGTGGCAGGGAGAAACAGGATATAGTCAAGGATGAGTAGTTGTCCCAAGGCCACAGAACAGGACTGGAGCCACAGAACTGGCCCTGCCATTGTCCCACATCCTAGGCCCTGCCTGGCAGGGAGTGCTCAGGGCTGCAGCACACCTACCTGCTCCAGGCGAGTGATGGCCACTTGCTCCTCCAGGCCCTGACTGCTCCGTTCCTTTACCAGATCATAGTACACCTTCCCTGTGCAGAAGATGAGCCGCCTCACCTGCCCAGGAGCCTGTGCTGCAGCCCCATCTTCTGGAATCACCCGCAGGAAGCTGGTTCCTGCATCAGCATGCGGAGAGGTGTCAGTTCCTGCACACACCCACAGTGTCCTAGGCCCTCTCTGACCACTGCATTAACCCCACCTTTAGGCTGTGATTGATTGCACTGGAAACCTCTTAACTCAAAAGATGAAACAGAGAACAAAGGACACCTTGCAATATCTCAGGGAAAGGAGTGGAAACAGCTGTAGCCAATATCAAAGCCCCAGGGCTTTAAAGTGCACTCAGATGCACCTCGAAGAACAAGGTCCAGAAAGGGATCTTTCCTGCTACTGGACATCCTGTGTTCCAAGATGGCTCTGCTTTTCACTACAGGCCTCACTCCCACACTTCCTCAACTCTCTACTGACCCCCATACTCAAGTCAATGAGACCAAGAGCTACTGGAGGGGGACCTGAATGAATGAATGAATGAATGAATGAACATTAGTGTCCAGTGAACCAGGCAGCACTGTGCTGCTCTCTCCTGGGAGAAGCCCTGGCCGAAAACAGCCTGGTGGGCCTGGAACTCATTCAAAGTGATCTGAGCTGGCCATGGCATCCATTTTCTAAGCTGTGTCTGTCTGGTGGGGACTAAGCCAGAAACTGCTGCAGAGCCAAAGGAGACACAGAAAGGACAGGGCAGAGGAGCCCTGGGGGCAGATGCCATGCATGGCCGCCCCACAGATCTGGGCCAGGCACCCACCTGACACCATCTGGTCAAAGCTGGACTTGGCCTCGGGGTGCCTCAGCAGAGATTTGGGTGTGAAGACAATCAGCTGGAAAAGAAACACATGTCCAGCTGCCAGTGCCCCTGCCACACCCATCACAGGCACACCCACGAAGGTGCTGACAGGCATGCCCTGGCTCACCGGCTTGCGGAAGGGCAGCAGGATCTGCCGGCGGAGCACATGAAAGTAGCTGGCCGGTGTGGAGCAGTTCACGACGATCCAGTTGCAGTCATATAACTGGCTCACCTCAAAGTCCTCGGTAAACACCTGGAGAGGAAAGAGGGGTCTAGGGGGCAGCATGGACCCCAGACAATGCAACACAGCAGCACGTCACTGAGCTCACCGGGTAGGCATCAGAGTCGTCATTGCTCATCTGCAGGAACCTCTCAGGCCGTGCCGAAGAGTGCTCCGGGCCCTGAAAGCACATACAAGGCAGTCCAGGCTGGCCTGCAGCACAATGGCACCATCTGGGCTCAGGGAGTCTTGTTACTAGAAAACAGTGCTCCAGTGCTCGTCACTCTGGAGCCTGGCCCACAGGAAAGAATAGGGGCTGTGGGATCTGAGAATTGAGGTTCAAAACCAGCCCAGGCAGAAAGATGGGAGAGATTGGGAAGAACAATGAAAGGAGTGCCAGATCAAGATGCTTTGTACTTATAAACTGGCATGTTGAATTACAACTCCTTTGTATAACCATTTAAAGATAATTAAGTGTGAGTGTGTGTGTGTGTGTGTGAGAGAGAGAGAGAAAGAGAGAGAGTGAGTGAGAGAGAGAGAGTGAGTCCTGGGCGCTGTCCCTGAGCTTTTTCATTCAAAGCAGGTACTCTACCACTTGGACCACAGCTCCACTTCTGTCTCTTTGCTGGTCAATTGGAGATAAGAGTCTCATGGACCTGGTCCAAGTTGGCTTTGAACTTTTATCCTCAGATCTCAGCCTCCTGAGTAGCTAGGATTATAGGCATGAGCCATGTGCACCTGGCTTAATTTTTTTTTTTTTAAAGCTACATTCTCTGGAACATTCTGAAACAGCAACTGACTGAGCAAACTGAGCACCTACTTTAAGACCCAATTGTACATGGAAATCACACGTCTGGGGAGCAGGCCCAGAGGTAGACACCATTTCCTCTCCCCACAGAAAGGGAAGGGGCTGGCAGAGTAAGAACAGGCAGCCACCTGGCAGAAGAGGCAGGCTAACCCTGCTGGAGACTGTCTCCCATCTGCCCACAAGGCAGACTCCCCCAGGCTCCAGAGACCTGGAAGGCAGAGATAGATCCCTGGCAAGGGGCCAAAGGTCAGCTGGCCATTCCAGCCCACCTGCCAGCCCCTCCATGGCCCAGGCCACTTGCCAGCCCCAATACAGCCCCCACACAGCCTCACCATGCCCTCCATGCCATGGGGGAGCAGCAGCACAATGCCATTGTGCCGCACCCACTTGGCCTGGCCGGTGCTGATGAACTGGTCAATGATGCACTGGGCTGTGTTGTGAAAGTCACCAAACTGAGCCTCCCAGAGGACCAGGGCATTGGGGCTGGCCATAGCATAGCCCAGCTCAAAGCCTAGAGAAAAGACACCAAGATGGATCTTGTTGCATGCTATCAGCAAGTAACAGCAGCTCCTGTCAAACTCAACCCTTCCTCATATACCTGCCCTGTCCCATCCATCCTCAGCAACAGGCCAGGAAAAGCCCAGGGATCCCTGGGTCTCAACGGACAGGACGGCCTTGCTAGAAGCTGCCCAAAGACATTACCCTTAGTTATTATGCCATACGAGGCCAGGTGCCAAGCCCAAGAGCCAGGTCCAAAGATACCCTGGAAGAGACTACTAGGCCCATCTGCCACCATTCCCAACCAGGCACATGTGCATGCATGCTCACGCCCGCATGTGCGTGCACACACACACACACACACACACACACACACACACACACACACACAGATATGCAGGGCTGCGGAGGCAAAGGGGCAAAGACAAGCACAGAGACAGTTCACAGAGCTAGGACCCAGAGCCCAGGCAGGGAACTTCCCAGGGCTTTCTATCTGGGCCCATGTGATTACAGACCACTGAAGCAGCTCTGGTGTCTACAGAGACCCCCACTCCCAAAAGGCATGCAGAGCCTCCCAACTGCAGTCTCTGAGCATTCTAGGTTGGACCTAATCTTACTTCCTATTTTCCTACGCCTCAGGGCTATCTCCAGTACCTGCCACTGAAGGGTTCTTTAAGCTATCTAGCCCTTGCCCCCTTCCCAATAGGCCTTGACTCTAGCTCTCCTCTAGTTGTCCCTGGTCCCCAGGGACCTCAGGTCCACCCAACCCACCTAGGACTCCGTATTCTGAGAGGGAGCTGTTGCACACCGTGTAGGGGGCCTGGTCAGGCCACAGATGGTTCATAGGAACACACGTCCTCCGATCAATCTCCTGGTCATGAAGAACATGGTGCCTATGGCTGTGGAAAGGCAGAGCAGAGACAGATGATGGCAAAGGTGGCACCTGTTCAAAGCAGGGCATCTGGGCAGCAGGAGGGATGTAGACCTTGTCACTGCCCTAGAAAGTCTGCAGGGTCCCACAAGATGGTGACACCAAGAAGGTTGTCACGACAACCTGGTCCCTGTCCACACAAAGCACATGTGCTATGGTGGAAGGTCATCTTGTTGTGGTAGTGGGGAGGGGCCCAGCAGGCTTTTGATGACTTGAGCCTGGGACATAGGAAGTATTTGCTATGTTACCTAAGCCAGAGGAGGAAGGGCCATCTCTCTCTTCTATGTCTTCAGTGCTGACACTGGGTGCTGAACCTCTTTGCTAGGCTGAGCTCAGAGATCCTCCGTAGGCTCACCTCAAGCCCACTCTGTCCTTACCTGAACGTGCCCCTCTCCACGTCTTGGCCACTGAGCCGCACATGGATGCCCTCCTTCAGCAGTGAGCCGAAAGCCATGTACTCCGCCAATGCCCAGTCCACTGTGCGCTCCTTAGTCATGTCTGCCCGGCCACGCAGGATGCGAGAGAGGCCTGCAGTAGGAAGGGGCCTAAGGAGCCTCGCCTGGGACAGCTGAAGTACCTGGGCTCTGGGGCCTTGGTGCAAAAGCAGGACAGTCCCACAAAGGCTCCCCCCTGCCTTGGCCTACAACCAACACAGCATGATAGCCTGGACCAACAGCCACAGCCTCCTCCGCAAGGGAAGCCCCGTCATTCACTGCCAGGGATCCTTGTGGCCACCCCTGGAGGGGTGCTTATTTTTTCCAGAAGAGGAGACTGAGGCTCATAGAAGTATGCATTCAAGATTACAAACAGCAAGGTGTGTGAATTCCATCCTTCCCTAGCTATAGACAACAGTGATACACAGCATGGCCTCAGCCCCAAGCCACCAGCAGGCACCCCAGGACAGATGGCTCCCAAAGGAAACTGTGAGGAGTCCTCTTGGACTACAGCCACAGGACCCCAGACTTTCTAAGCAGAAGCCACAGTGGCAGCCATGGGGCGCAATCAGAAAATACCCACTAGCCAGGTTCAGCAGCCAGGGACCTGGGGTCTGCTTTCTGGCAACTGTAGGAAGGACTTCCAGCACAGTCCTATACTCCAGGGCCAGACACCCCTCCACGAACTCCTTGCTTCCCTGTGCCCCTGCCTGGTCCATGGAGACCCCAAGAAACTATTTGGTAAATCCAAGTTGCCCAATCTAAGACAAGTCCCTGACCCCCCAGCTGGAATATGGCATCCACATCTTCCCAACTCCTTACATCCACTCCAAGGAGGGTGTCGTGGTACCCCAGAGCACAAAAGAGGTTTGGAGAGTGACATCAAGCCAGTCAAAGGCTATACAGGGATATGCTACATGTCAGGGATCTCCAGCAGTCTCCCTGGGACACAGGTCTGGGAAAGTGGCCATGCTAATGCCTGCCTAACAACTCACCTGTGTGGATCTTAAAGTCCTCCAAGGGCACAGAGCTGGCCACATTGCCAATGTGGGTCAGCATGTCCTCCGGGATGCCCGTGGCAGGACATGTCATGCTCTTGGGCTCCCCGTCCACATTGAAGAAGCCTGAGGGGACAGAACTCAATTCATACCAGACTGCAGAGCTCCGCTGCCCCTGGTCAGGACTGAGGGGCCTGTGCCTCTTTATCCCCACCAGCACCTGGACTCACCCTTTGCACCTGCTGCAGGTGGGCAACTACTGCTGACCCACACCCTCTCCTGGCTCCTGGGGTCACAGCTGACCCAGCCCTGCCCCATCAGGAAGGCTCTTCCTTCCCAAGAAGATGGCTATGCAAACAGCCTTTTCCTGGGGTCACAGGGACATCCTGGCTGGGCAGTGACAGCATTTTCAGGGCTGCTTCAGTGCCAGTGCAAAAGGTCCAGCTTTCTTGAGCTGTGTGCCACTCACTCACCAGGCCAGGGGGAGTCCAGCCAGTGCTTTATATGCAAGATCTTTTTATCCTTGGACCTGCCATATGCCTCTTCACAGATCCGGTCATATTTGGCAATTTCTTCCTAGAATCAGGATGGAGATATGGATGTCATGACTGGCCTGAGGCTGTCTACCCAGATTCATAAGCTCTGGTCCCCCTCACCAAGTTCTAGAACTCTCTCTCCTTGGCTTGCAAGCATCTCATGGCCAGAGGCCCAGATCCTAAAGTTCTTGACAACCCTGGGGTGTTCCCAGCCTGGTGGGCCTACTCTGTCCAATAAATGGCTTGAGGGAGACCCAGGAAAGACTGATTCACAGTCCTTGTCTGAGTTCCTTGAAGTTGAAGGGCCAATACATCCATAGATAATTTGGAAGATTAGCCCAGCATGGGCTGCGTCCTGCAGGAGGTCTTGCTGGACTCCTTTCTTACCTGAAGCTAAGCTCCCTCCACCTCACAGCAATGCTCTAATCCTTAGTTCTCCGGTCCCCTTAATAACTGGGGTCTTTCGATGACGACGTCTTTAAATCCTCAGTGGCTAGCACTGAGCTGGTAACATTTACACCCACACATGGGTTCCAATTAAGGCATGTGTGCAAGGCCCATGTGACCAGCTGCCCACCTCAAACTCCTGCAGAGTGACGGTGCCCTCGGCGATGAGCTTGTCCGCATACTTCTTCAGCACAGGCACCTGCTTGTGGATCTGTTTGTACATGAGTGGCTGTGTGAACATGGGCTCATCCATCTCGTTGTGGCCACGCCGGCGATAGCAGACCTGCAGGGGGCGGCCAGGGGCTCAGACTCCACCCAGACCTGATGCTTGAGTGTCCATGCTGCAAAGCTGGGGTGTGTCCAGGGTGGCACTCCCAGAGATACTCAAAAGCAGCCACTATCACAACTACCAATTGAGAGGCCCAGGCCTTGGCACAGCTGGCATGTGGTGGAACTAGGGCCCGTCTAAAAAGCACCCTCAGCATTTGGAGCTGAAGAGGTACAGACTTGGTCAACTCAACCCAACAGGGATCAGCCACCTGCCCCCACATAGGGTTGAGCACCCAAACCTGCCTCGCTTGCTTGGCAGGGCTGGGACCCTCACTCCTGTCTTGATCTCAGCCACCCCCAAGCCCACCTGGCCTGTTCAGAGTGGCAGGGTTGGGCCATCTGCCCCTGCCCAGCTTAATCCTCCAGACCCACCAGGTCCACGACGACATCCTTGTTGAAGGTGTTCCTCCACTCAGCAGCCACGCCACACACGTATATGACGGCCTCAGGGTCATCAGCATTCACATGGAAAATGGGTGCGTTGACCACTCGGGCCACATCAGTGGGGTATGGCGAGGACCGGGCCATTCGTGGGTCTGTGGTAAAGCCAATCTGCAGAGGTACATCCATCTGCCAATCTGCAGCACCCATCTCTGCTTGATGTCTTTTTGTTTTGGGGGAAGGACAGGGTCTCACTATGTTGTCCAGGCTGGCCTCATACTTTGGGCTCGGAATATTCTTGCTTAGCCTCCCAAATATCTGGGACTACAGGCACACACTACAATTCCTGGCATTACTCTACTTACTTTGAACTAGATAGATGGTGCTGGCCCCAGAGATCAGACAAACCAAGGAGGTGAATGAGGACCCCTCAGAGGCCCCCAGGAGACACATGGGACATAAGAGGGTAACACATGGATGGCCCCACAAGCCAACATAGTAGCAGTCCCATATACAGCAGTGGCCCTAAGGAGACTATGTCTTCTCTCTCTGCCTGTCACTTTTCTTCACTGGTCCAGTAGGGAGTGTACGGCTGTGGGCAAGGCACTTCAATTTCCAGCCTCAGTGCCCACATTTCGTAAAGTGCTCACTGAACTCCTGCCTCCCGTGATACTCAAGGAAGATTAAATGACTCTGAAATAAGGCAGTTAACTTGGGATGTCTAGACTCAGGAGATGAGTTGCTATTAACTACAGCTGACCTAAAGCAAAGGCATGTGACACTGCCACCTAAGACAGAGGCAGAGAGAAGGTCACAGAAGGTCACATCCAGCCGGCATCTAGCCTCTGTGCTGTATTCTTTCATCCTTGTGACCTTCTCAGTGCTGTCTATACTCCCTGGGTACCTGCAGGGAGCTGGTTCCAGATCTCCCTCAGATATGAAAATCCAAGGATGGCCAAGTCCCTTAAAATAGGAGGCTAAATTTGCATAAAGCTCACATATATCATCCCCTGTACTTGAAGCCTTCCCTAGATGACTTATCAAATGAATACAATGTAAATGCTGTATGTATCATGTTTAGGGAATAAAGATAGAAAAAAAAACTATCATGTTTTTTATTGGCTCAACTTTTTCCTTGATTTTTCCCTCCCTTTCTTTCTTCGGCGCTAGGGACTGAATCCAAGTCTTTGCACTGAGTTATATCACCAATTTGTGTTTATTTTTTTTCGAGATATGGTCTTACTATATAGCTTGGACTGCCCTTGAACTCATGATCCTCCGACTTTGCTTTTCAAGTGCTGGGATTACAGGAATGTATCACCATGCCTGACCTGAATATTGTTTCAGCTGGTTGAACCCACAGCTATGGACTCTACAGATGCAGGTGCCAGGCATAGGGCCCATAGTCTCACCTGGTTGTTGACCACAACGTGCACAGTGCCATTAGTGGTGTAAGATGGCAGGTCACTCAGGTGGAAGGTCTCATAGACCACACCCTGGCCAGCAAAGGCAGCGTCCCCATGGACCAGGATGGACATGACCTGCAAGGTAGGGTAAAAGCCATCAGGGCCCTGTGCCCCAAATTATGCAGCCTGCCATGCCTACCACTCACAGCTAGGTCCTCAGAGTCCAATTCTTCAGAGTCCAGCCCCTAGAATGCCCTTCAAGGCCCAAATAAGCTCACCTTCTTGCCCTGGGCATCCCCACGGTAAAACTGCTCTGCCTTTGTCTTTCCCTGAACTACAGGGTCCACAGCTTCCAGATGGGAGGGGTTGGCCACCAGCGACAGTGTAATGTTTCTGTTGGTAACACGGTTGATCCTCTCATGATACATGCCCAAGTGGTATTTGACATCCCCAGAGCCCTGAAGGTCAAAGAAGGACATGATGAGCCCATCTCTCCTATGCCAGACTGTGGACTGAGGAAGGCAGGCTCATCTTGAAACGTGGCTCAAAGGCCATGAGCTACTTGTTCATCAAAGCCTGTTATACATCATCAGCTATGGTCCTCTCATCATGACTGGTCTCAGAAGGGAGAGAGCATCAGGACAAAGGGGTATCTCCTGGCAATTACTACAGAAAATGAAGGGTAGCTCATATCAGTTGAGCCACTTGCCAGGCCTCTGGGAAAATACCAGATCCAAATCCCTACCTCATTCTTTACACCAAAGTAATTCAAAGCCACCATTTGTTAGGGTCTCAGTGAGAAGGCTTATTTTCTTTCTTTCTTTCTTTCTTTTTTTTTTTTTTTTTTTTTGTCAGCCCTTGGGCTTGAACTCTGGGCCTGGGCGCTATTCCTAAGACTCTTTATGCTCAAGGCTAGCACTGCACTACTTGAGCCACAACACCACTTCCAGCTTTTTCTGAGAAGTTAGTTGGAGATAAGAGTCTCACAGACTTTTCTGCCTGGGATGGCTTCAAATCACGATCCTCAAATCTCAGCCTCCTGAGTAGCTGGGATTACAGGTATAAGCCACCAGCACCTGGTGGAAAGTTTATTTTCTAAACAATATTCAAATCCCAGAATCTATAAGAGATAAGGCAGGAAAAACAGATTAAATTTGTCAGGGATAAGGGAAGAAAATCAAGGCATAGTGTTGGTGAGGAAAATATATGTAAGACACAAACAAGGGCTAATATCTTCAATAAGCAAAATGTTGTTATGAATCAGTAAGATTTTAAAAAGTTAGTAAGGCCAAAATGTGCCATAAAAAATGAGCAAAGGCTATGAAAGAAAATTATAGAACAAGAAATAAAATGGTTCAAAGACATGGGAAAGTACTGTTATACTCATAACAAGGACACTTGTTAAAAATGAAATTGACAGGTACCAGTGGCTCATGCCTATAATCCTAGCTGATTCTCAGGAGGCTGAGCTCTGAGGATGGCAGTTCTCAGCCATCCTGGTCAAGAGACTCATCTCCAATTAAGCATCAAAAAAGCCAGAAGTGGAGCTGTGGCTCAAGTGTTAGAGTGCCAGCCTTGAACAAAAGAGCTCAGGGACAGCACCCAGACCCTGAGTTCAAGCCCCAGAACCAGCACAAAAATAGAAGAAATCGTTGTGGCACCTATCTTGTTGCAAAGATGACTGGACAAGGCAGGGGAGGCCAGGGCTGTGGGGTGCACAGGCCATGGTGGGCTCACTGATGCCTGCCACATCCTCAGTTCTAACACTGAGTCATTGCACACATGTGAAAACACTCACAGGGGATGCTCTGTAGCTGCGAGAAGACTGGGCCAGCTGCCCACATACTCAGAGACAATGACAACTTGGTAAGTGAAAACAGCAAGGCGTCCATGAGGGCCCTGGCTGCTCCAAGGTCCTCTGGACAAAGCCATGCTTGCGTCTGCACAGAACAATCTTAGAATCACAAAGCTCAGCATACACAAGCACACACCCCAAATTGCCCACAGAACAAGATCTCACAGTGGAAACATATTCTCATTGCTCAAACTGTTTTTAAAACAATGTTCATATTTCATTATCTGTTTACTTTTTTGTAACATTCCAATTTTTTTTCAATCTAAAAAAACTATAAGTATTTCAAACTAACCTTTGGCTAGGCTTTCTATCCAAACTCAATTCCCTCTCTCCCACTCCCTGTCACAGACACAAACTCATAATCAGTCTGAGGCAGATGCTTTCATCATTCTACACAGGAGCATCTAAGGCTTGGGGAAGTAAAGTTGCCTGAGGGAAATGAATAGCATGCAGAAAGAAGCTGGGCTGGGAGCCAGCAATGTGGGTCCTAGCTCTGCACTAGCACAGGGCTCTAGGTGTCCTTGGAGCAGTTACTGTCACTTTAACAAACCAAGCATTGTGCTGGGCACTGGGGCTTTGAGGACAAGGTCCCAGCTCTTGCCCTAGAAGGAAAGACAGATATGCATGCATGCATACGGCAGGCTGGGAAAGGATAGAAAAGAGGCAGGGAAGGGGGGAAAAAATGACACAGAGGAGGGACAAGTTCACTGCCCAGAGAGAGCCATCAAAAGGAAAGAAAACAGCACATGGAAAGAGTAGGGCAGGGCAGGGGAGAGGGAAAGGCAGTGAAGGTTAAGGGCCCACCATAGCCAAGGGCACAGTGACACAGAGCAAAGAAGGAGTGAGAACAGGAAAGCCAATACTTGGCTGACTATGGACACAGAAAGCATCTGACTGCCACAGCTCTATGGGGCCAACAAAAGGGTGAGCTGCCCTTCCATGCTGGAAGCAGGATAAGGCACACAGGCTGAAATAACGTCCTGACAAGTCTGTGGGATTCTCTGGGGTTCAATTACCTCCACTAGAAAACAGAGAGGTTGGTCCAGACGACCTAAGGGCTTTCTCAGCTGTCACAGGCTGGGGGCCTTGGGGCCTCTCACACCCCTCAGTCCATCCCAGGTTTGTCTCACTCAGGAAGCTCTGGGCCCAGACCCTCCCAGGCCACATTCCAAAATACCAGGCCCTCTCAGAGTGCCAGGCCCAGGGCACAGCACCCACCTCATCAGCTGCCTCCAGCTTGGGGTCAAACTGGCAGAAGATCTGCTCCAAGTCCTTGCGGATCACGTTGGCCAGCACATTCAGCCTGCCCCTGGGACCAGAAGGCCTGTGCTCTTACCTGCCACTGCCACTATGGGCCCACTCCAGCCCGTCCTGTCTCAGACCATGGGGGCGGGGAGGGGGGGGCAGCCAGCTGTCTGCAGGCAGACACCCCTGCACACCACTGACTCCCATCTCCTGGTCCACAGGAGCCTCAAGAAATCCAATGTATCCTTTTCTGAAGTCCTGTCCCTCTTGGGGAGAGCTGGCAACATGGCCAAAGAAAAGGAATCTCAGAAAATTCAGGGGGGCTCTGGCTTTTTCGTGAAGAGCTAGCCAGGCCTGGTGGCTCTAAGAACCTACCAAGTCATTCTCCTCTACCACAAGGTCCCACCAACATCCCACCCTATCTTCCATCTCTTCCCTTGCCCAAGTCCCCTGGGCCTGGAAGATGTGCCAGGCTGGGAAGGGGGTCAAAGCTGGCTCCACCTGTGTGGCATTCCCAGGATGACATTCTCGACCCCCATCTCGCTAGACTTGTCAATGATGGTCTTGAGGGCAGGAATCATGACCTCACAGCCTTCCAGGCCAAATCGCTTCTCTGAGGACCACTTTCGAGCCAGGAAGTCTTCAAACCTGATTGGGAAAAGAGATGGAAGGAACGGAACTGGGGCTCATGGGGGCTGTTCCCAAACACAGGGAGCTGGGTACCTGGGACAAGAATTTAGACCCACACCTGACACCATGTCACTCCCAAGGAGCACAAGATCAGTGCAGGATGGGGGTCCCCAACTTCACCAAAGTCCTCTTCCCAAAGCCCTCCCTGCCCAGACTATCCTCTCCCCTCTTCACAGCCAAATTTCTCTACCTACTCCCCACCCGCCTCTCTCCTGCCTGCACTGCAAGGGCCTCTCACCAAGTCCCCTGACCTCCACTTGGCTGAATTCCAAGTCCAACTCACATCTCACTGCTTGGCAACCAAGCACTGGGCTGGGTGCACCTCTGGGCCTGCACCTTGAGGCAACTCCGGCTTCAGAGTCCCACCACCCATACCGGGAGACACCGCAGCCCAAGTAGTCCCACAGCCACCATCTGCCCCTGTCACCATGTTTACCTGGAGCTTCACCTCTCTCCACCTGCCTGGCTTGGCCCTAGATCAGCTCCTGGCCAAACTAATTGAACATCTGGGCCTAAAGCTCTGCGGAAGAAACATCTACAGCCAGGCAGAGGCCAACCTAAGCTCTGGGCCCCTGCAGGTTTCCTGGTCATCAGCCACACAGGGCTGCCCGCCCAGGATAGCGCTGACCTCATGGAGCGCACCAGCCGTGCCAGCAGGGTCCGCTTCTCCTCACTAGAGAACTGCATCACACCGGGGGTCTCAAACTTCTGCCGGATCCACTGGCACTGCTCCACGTCGTTAATGAACATGAACTCCAGGCCAATGTGCTGACAGTAGGTGCTCTAGAAGGAAGAGGCGAGGACTCCACAAACAGCCAGGAAGATGGATGATGGCCCAGGAGTGTGGAGCACAGGTGGAAGTGCCTCTCACATGGCAGAGAGCATCATCAGGTGTGGCAAACACACCTGCCAGAGCTCACCTCCAGACGCCGAATGATCTCCCGAAGAGAAAGTGTGTTTTCAGAGCCCCCAATGAAGGTGGTTGTAGGCAGTTGGAACTCCTTATCCAGGTCAGCTTCCTGCAGGTCATAGAAGGCTGGGGAAGGAGCCCCATGCAGCAGAGAGAAAAGAGGGAGACCAGGTCTAAGGCAGGGAGAACATCCTCAGACCCCCTCAACAATCTGCCTGTAGCATCCCTCCATTTCTGTCTTGGCAGCTCAAAGACCTTCTGCCAGTGGAGAACAGTCAGAGCCACAGCTGGCAGGGGTGAGCATGAACAAGTGTCACCCCTGCTGGGCGCGGTCAGTGGTTAGGGAAGGTGGGAAGACATCCCTCTTGGGGACACTGTGTGATAGATTGGCAAAGGTCAGAGGAGACTTGGACCCAGAATCAGGCTCCAGGACCCAGAATTCCCATTGGGCCACAGTACCAGCTCTCTATGCATTAACAGGGCATCAGGAAAGGGTCCCAACTCTCACCCAACTTATCGATGGTTGTGATTAAGTCTGAGGGCACAAAGGAGTCCAGATCTGCATCCAGAATGCCCAGGGGATCCAGCTGGGCCACGTGGTGTCCCCGGATCTGGAAAGAGGGTAAGGAAAAGGCTAGGCTGGGTCCCAAATGAATAGACCTTTGCCCAGAATGAGGCTAGGAGCTCCTGGCATTTAACACCAGCTTCAGAACTGTGAGTTCCACACGTGGCACCTGTGAGACCCCAGCCATGACCACTAAAGCAGCAGGAGCTCACCCAGTGTAAAAGCACAACATGTAGCCGGCAGGCCTATATACAAAGGGAAGCACTATGGTACAGTAATTGTGAAATTCTAGAAATTCCCAAGTGAACATCAAGAAGAGTCAAGCATAAAGATAAGAAAAATCTACCTGAGGGAGTACTACAGAGCTGTTAAAAGGAATGAGAAAAACTCCCATCTGCTACAAGAAGGCAGTCGCCATAAAATACCTCTAAGGAAAAAGACAAATCCTGCAATAGCACACATGGTGAATTACCTATTATGTAAGAAAGGATATATAAATAAATAAATAAATGTATTTGTATACACACAAACACATTACAAAACTAAATCATAAAATGAGAAAACCATAAAATAAGAAAAAAATTACCATCTACAGGTATGGCACAAACTGGGATAGATACAAGGACAGGTCTAGAAGCTAGACTTTGAGAAAATACCTTGTTTTGGAGGTATAATAGTATTTATAGTAAACATTTTACATTCTAAAACTAAATGAAACTTTAATGTGAAAGTAAAATGAAGTAAATGAATAAGTATATTCATTTAGTGGCATACTACAGAAAAGAACGATTCCAGTTGGCAAATGGAATATTCCCTAAAGACAAAACAGAACTACAGAGGAAAATTACATAAACTCTTTTCCATTACTAATCTTGGTAACAGTGTTTGAATTGTTCTTCCAAGACTGTTGCATGTGGGCTGTGGGGGAAAAAAATCAATAAGCCACTGCACAGACATCTTTGAAGACGTCTTTTTGGCATCTTTGAAAGGAGACAGCATCACAAGATTGATGAGGTCAACAGCAAACCGTAAGTCCTGCATTTGAAGTATGCTGCTAGTATAAATCCATAATGCATGTCAGCTTTCTAGAAGAAAATAGTCATTTTCCAGCTCCTACTATTGAAATGACTAAACCAATAGGGACCTGGATGGATCTGGGATGGGGAAAAACATATAAAATAAGACTTGGAGGGGCTGGAAATATAGCCTAGTGGTAGAGTGCTTGACTCATATACATGAAGCCCTGGGTTTGATTCCTTAGCACCACATATCTATATATGGCGCTGTGGCTCAAGTGGTAGAGTGCTAGCCTTGAGCAAAAAGAAGCCATGGACAGTGCTTAGGCCCTGAGTTCAAGCCCCAGGACTAGCAAAAAAATAAACAAAGACTTGGAGAGAGAGAAAGAGTGTGCAAGCATGCTGGTCCTGTTGAACTCAGGGCCTAGGCGTTATCCCTGAGCTTTTTTGCTCAAGACTCTATCACTTAAGTCACAGCTGCACTTCTGGCTTTTGATGGTTAACAGAAGAGTCTCACTGATTTTCCTGCCCAAACTGGCTTTGAATCTCAAGCCTCAGATCTCATCCTTCTGACTACTTAGGATTATAAGTGTGAACCACTAGCACCCAGCAGGGCCTCTTAAAGCAGTTAGCAAAGGACCGTCAAGCATGGCCAGGGCTGGGAGTATGGAGACATTTTGAGCACACATATGTATCATCACACATATATAATCACTATATATACATATATCATCTACAACAAGATGAAATAATCAAATATGACTAAATTTATGCATTCAGATCATACTTTTAAAAAGAAAGAAAATCCTCTATCTTTTGAAAGATATAAAAGAAGGAAAGTCAGAATGCCACTATTTTTTTTTTTTTTTTGCAACTCCTAATGAATTCATGGAGCTAAGGAATCACTGAAAATCCTCATCACCATCACCACTGGTAGCTGATTCATGGGGGAAATCAAACCTTTAGATATTACCACCATCTAGAGAAATTACACAGGACAGGTGAAATGACACCTGACACCACAGGTATTGAAGTGCCAGACTTTGAAGTCAGGCCCAACTTTACCATGCGAACCCCACTTTACCACGCGAACCTGAGATAAGCAGGCCCAGTGAGCAAACCCAGGACAAGCCCATTAGGGCCCAGTCGGTGTAGAACTCTAACCGCTGGGAATGCTTAACTCTGACTGCCCCCAGAGTGCCTCGAGCCCTGAGCCAATCAGATTTGCACCTGTGTCCTAATCTTGCTTGCTTGAACACCTGATTGTTGTAACCTTGTTCTTTGCCTTTATAAGCCCTGTGTAATCACAGCTCGGGGCTCCCTCCTAACCTCCGCTGTGTCGGTGGGTAGGAT
This sequence comes from Perognathus longimembris pacificus, assembly GCF_023159225.1. Lineage (NCBI taxonomy): Eukaryota > Metazoa > Chordata > Mammalia > Rodentia > Heteromyidae > Perognathus > Perognathus longimembris. The sequence goes on along the minus strand of NC_063162.1, from coordinate 63,103,232 downwards.
GAGGCCCGAGTTGCAGCTCGCTTGAATAAAGCCTTGCCTTGCTTTTGCATTTTGGAACATCTGAGTCTCAGTGGCCTTCTTGGTGGTCATCTTGCAACTTGGCACAACAGTATGTGATCGGCAAACTCAAGACAACAACAGGACAAACCACCCAGTCTGCGCGCGCACAGATATATCCATGCCTGAATTGGGCCTTATAAACCCTTCACCTCAAGCTCTCACTTGATTTTTCCACTCAAGGCTAGGACTCTACTATTTGAGGCACACTTCCACTTCCTGTGGCAAGTTTCTTATCTCTATAACGACAAACTGAACCAGCCCCTGGATCAAATGAAAGGATATCTGGGATTCACCTCAAGTTAACTCAACAGCAGATAAAAGACAAAAGGAAGAGGAGCCAGACAAGGGTTGCTCGCACCTATAATCCCAGCTACTCAGAAGGCTGAGACCTGAGGATTATAAATGAAAGCCAGCCTCGGGAGTGAAATCTGTGAGACTCTTACCTCCAATTACACACACAAAAAAGCCTGAGGTGGGATTGTGGCTCAAGTGGCAAAGAACTGTCTTGAGCAAAACGCTCAGGGACAGTACCCTTGAGTTCAAGCCCCAGGACTAGCATGCTTACACACACCAAAAAACTGTGTGTTAGGGGATAGGGGTGGGAGTGGAAGAGATAAGATTATCCACATGTTGATGGATAGGTGACTCACTACATTATTCTGCCTCTTCCATGCTTGAAAATGTCCATAGTTGGAGCTGCAGTTCTCCACGTGGGAGCCACCAGTGTTGGGCCTCAGGGCAATTCACAACTAGCCCACCAGGCAGACTAGAACTTGCTGGGTCTCAGCTAACTACAAAACAGAGCACACAAAGGAGCTGGTCCTCATGTAAAAGACAAGACCCTGAAGCAGAGTGTTAGAATTTCCCTAGCCTCAGGTCCTCAGCTCCTCCACTAGCCCCCAGATCCACCCATACCTAATGAGCCACTCCTATTCACTACCTAACTACTTCCCCTTTACCCCCAGAGAGAAGCTGCCACCTGGATAAGGTGCAGATACCGTGTAGCTCCCTCTCCGGTGGGAACTATGGCCCCACTAATAAACCTCCTTATGAACCTTCTTCTCCTGTCTGTGATTATCTCCACATGGTCCTCTGGGATGGCCGATACCTATGCTTTCATTGGTGCTGAACCTGAGATAGGCTCCCCGGTGGATTTGCTCTCCCATTTCTGGGGGGTCCAAGCTGCCCCCGGGACCGATTCTGCTGTCCTAAGCCCACCCAGAGGACCACCGAGGTAACTTCTGACCAAGCGCTCTACTTCCATCCGCCACGACAATCTGCAAATTTGCCCTCACACCCAGCGTAAGTGATAATCTAACCGAGGGCTCGGATCCGATTTTCCGATTTACTGTAGGGCCACAGGGCCATGGCTTCAGGGCCACACTAAAAATCTTGGCGCCAAGTTCCGAGCCCCACTCCAAATGACCGTAGCATAGGGCCACAGGGCCATGGCTTCAGGGCCACACTCTGTGCTCGGTCCGGGACACAGCAACTGGGGTGACGACCTCATTGCTGATTGTCTCCTACATTTCAGCTGACCAAAGTAATACCTGGGATGCTTAGTATTTAACTCCTCAGCTCTGCTAATCACTTACCTTAGGAAGGGCACAATCATCCACAACAGATTTGAAACTCCAACCAGGGTGAGTTGACCATTAGCCGGGAGCTTGGATTTTTCCATAAGGCCACTGGGCCACCGTAAATCGTGGCTCCAAGTTCCGAGCCCCACTCCCAGGGAAGGCCACTAAGCCGCCGACCTTAAGCCACTGGGCTAGGTCAAGGGAATCAGCAATTGTGGGTGTTTGGAGTCAACTGTTCTCTAGTTCAGCTCCGCTGGTCACTCATCAAATGAGGGCCAGTCTAAAATGCTTCAGGAAAGCTGCTCAAGTTTGAGCCCAATTTTAGAGTTCTCTCTCTCTCTCTCTTTCTCTCTCTCTCTCTCTCTCTTTCTGCCTCTTTGTTTCACAAAGAAAGGTTTTCTGTTCTTGTTATTGATGTTTGTTAAGCTTGGAGATTCAGTTCAGTTCTGCTTGTTGTTGGCTAAATCCTAAGTTTTCTCTAGCATTGACCACGTGGTGGACAATAGAATTGGTTTTAGCAAGTGCCATCTTGGTTCCATCAGGGTTCCAAAAACTCTTGGAGGTGGAGTTCCACCCATCCCCCAGGTAATGGGCGTTCCAAATTCCTCCAGGCTGGGCAGGGATGTGGAGACTCAAGTTCTGAGTAACCCTGCCCCCCACCCTGAACTCTGTAACTGTGGCCTTGCAATTCAAATGTGCCTTGCAATTCAAATGTGCCTTGCAATTCAAATGCTGGAGGTGTCTTGTTGTGAGCCTACTAAGGCTCTGACCAGCTCGGCCGCCATTAAGCCGTGCCACGTATCTGTTCTGTTCATGTCCTGTCTCTCATCTCCTGGACCGTCTCTGGTCATAGCATCCCACTTGAGCACCCCATTGGAGCTAAACTGGTTTCTAAAAATGAGGCTTCTCCATTTCCTCGCTGTATAATCTGTGAACATTTTTGTTTGCTAGGAAAGTTTTTTGTTTTCTAACTGACCATGTGGTTCTAAAATATGGGCAAAATAGTATTTTGCCACTGGTATTCCAGAAAACTTGCATGGCCAATTTAAAAAAAAATTCTAAGTGTGCCCCAAAGCTTGTGCACAACTGTCTGTATGTCTGTATGTCTGTTGGTAAAACAAGTAAAAACTGGCATCATGGTTTCAAACTTACTTGCTTTTGACTAATATTTTAACTTACTTTAAGTCTTGTGTTAAACTGATCTTCGCAGCCTGTGGGTAGAGTCACAGTGAACAGCCTGGAGGCAATCCTGACTCTTATCACCAGACTCCAAGCCAAAAGAAAACAAAAACCCAGGTTTTAAACCCAAACTGATCATGTTTGGGTGCAAGCAAATGTGTCTAAGAAAAACTCCAAAAGGTTCAAATATGCAGCACATGGCACAAGTTCAATGATGTAAAACCAGTGTGTTATTCTTTATGTCCATCTATGCTAAAAGCCAAATGTACATCTGATCCTGACAATTCTTTGGTATAGACTAAGATTTTACTTCTCCATTTTTCTCTCCTGTGCTCTCATAAACTCTTTTCAAGATCAAGGGACTGTAGTGCTAACTTAGATTTTCCTGACCCAGGATTAATAATTTGCTTTACAGGATGCAGGTCAACATGTGTGCTATCTGTATGGACTGTGGCGGTCTGTGGCTACAGGAAGCTGCCTCTACAGTCTGCTCCCAAACTGCCTAGTTTCACTACTAGTGATTTCTTCTCCCTCTTGCACGGAAAACTGCTCATGGAATCTAGGAGTCACTGGTGATCTTCCTGTGAAGATTTTGACAGGCCCAGAGTGCTCCTGCCTTGGCTGTGTGCCCCACCCCCCAAGATTAGAGTTGGGTTTATAGCAGGCCTATCATAACAGTTGGAACCAAGACTTACTCCAAGGTTAAAAGCATCAGAGTTGTGTTTGGTGGCCACAGGGTTGCATTGAGGTAGCACTGGTATCTTCCCCCTCGATGTCTCAGAAACTGTCATGGCTGCTGCAGAGAGCAGACTTGGTTGGCCTTTGGTCTGTGTGGATTTTGTGACTAGGAAGATGGTTAAAGGCCCAAGCCAAGCCTTCTAAAATCTTTTTAAAGTTGTCACCCTGCTTAAACCAGTAGAGCACCAGCCTACAAAAGCCAGAGTATACTGGGAGATTTCAAATGTCTTTAACCAGTCTGTGTAGAAATTTGCAGGCAACCCAGCAGGAGGTGTGACAATCTATCCAGAGGACTCTAAAAGATGCTACTACAGCCTTGCCCAGATCCAACCCATCTCTCCTGCCTGCCTCCATCACACATGACTAACAAAGCCTGCTGATTCGGGATGGAAGACACAGCCACCTCAGATCCACTGAAGCTGAGACTTTTACATTGTCCTGACCCTTTGCCCTCTTGATTGTTATTCATTTGTGTTCTCTTCCACCTGCCAATAAGGTTAAATGATATGATTTGATTTGATGGCATATGGATCTCATTCAGTCTGCTGTTCTCTAAGTGTTACAGCAGAACTCTGACAAGTTGGTCAATTCTCAACAAGTTACAAGTAAGCTCTACTCCTATTGTTCTCCTGTTGCTCTAATTGGAAATAAAAAGGGTTTTATGGCTAAGACTCCTTGGATTGCAGTTCGAAGCCAGCCTGGGCAGAAAAAAAAATATCCCTCTAAAACTCCATCTCCCAACTAACCAGCAGAGCCAGACTGGAAGCTTGGCTCAAGAGAACCAGCCAAATGCTGAAAGCGGCACGTGGCTCAGGTGGTAGAGCACTAGCCTCAAGCAGAAGTGCTCAGGGACAGTGCCCAGGCCTTGAGTTCAAGCTATCCAAGCAATGAGCACCTAGACCTTCAGGACGAGGTCAATCCTGACAATGAGGAACCATGGAGAGGAGTCTCATCTTAAATGGAGTCAATTTAAACTTGCCCTTTCAAAATTAATCAGAGCCGAAGATCAAGAGAAATACTTGTTTACCCACCTAATATCCATACCTGTCCTTTTTCCATCTGGACAGAAACTTGTATTCTTGCCCTTGTTACTTAGTATATATATATATGCGCCTCTGACTGGTTACTCCCAACCAGTCCACTATCCCTAAACACTTCCTTCCTGCCCCCAGTCCAGTTATTCCTCCTTCCTTTTAATGAGCCACAATTGGGTTTATGTTCCAAATGGAACTTTTCTGGCTTGTGCCCAGGGTGTGTTCTCCCATGTTGTTCATGTTAACTGGTCCTGTAAACTTGTCAGCTTTTTGCCTGACCTTCTCAAAAGTCTCTTTTAACAGGATAACAACATCCCTCACCTAGGACACCACCTGGGAATTTGCAGTTCAAGGCCATCCTCTTACTACACTGCTCTGCCCAGTGCAGATCTGGACCCTGAAGACCCCAACCCCAGTGACTCCTTGATGTGCCCAAGCTGCAGGAGGTAGCTAGAGGAGACCATGACACCCATTGGCCCTGATAACCATTCTCGTGGAAATGTTGAGGACTTTTACCAACCAAACTGTCAAACAAACACTTGGATGGTACCAGGCCAAATGATGAATCAGAGACCCCTGACTACTTCGCCCCTTTACAGCAGGAAGTAGCTCCAGAAGAAACAACCCCCGCCCATACTCCCAGCCTGGTAGCCCTCCTCTGTTATTAATAAACAACAAATGGGGGAATGTTAGCATTTCCCTAGCCTCAGGTCCTCAGCTCCTCCCACTAGCCCCCAGATCCACCCATACCTAATAAGCCACTCCTACTCACTACCTAACTACTTCCCCTTTACTCCCAGAGAGAGAAGCTGCCACCTGGATAAGGTGCAGACGCCATGTAGCTCCCTCTCCGGTGGGAACTATGGCCCCACTAATAAACCTCCTTATGAACCTTCTTCTCCTGTCTGTGATTATCTCCACATGGTCCTCTGGGATGGCTGGGACCTATGCTTTCACAGAGGACCTGTTCACTCAGCTTTACTCTCCCAGTTCCAGTCACTGTCAAGGTCAATCCAAGATCCCTCGCAATCCGCCAAGAAATGCAATCCACTTGAGCCTCCCTTAAATCAAAATGCTTTGGTCCAGAATGTTAGGTCCTGGGGGAAAAAGGCCCCTTCCCTTTGTTCTCCCTCCAGGAAGTCCCCAGCCAGCACCCCTAACTGGACCACCAGGGGTAACAGCAGGTCCAGCAGGCTGAGGTCACTTCCTCTTACTCTGAGGTCACATCCACATCTGCTATGGCCACTCCTTCTCCTACCCTCTCCCCATATCAGTCTCCATGATTCGTTCCCCCTTCCTACTCTCTAGACATATCAATCTCTTCTCTCCCTCTCCTCTTCTCCTTCTACATGCCTCCAACTCGTGGGTGCCAGCAGTTTGCCCCCTCCCCCACTCCCCACAATAAAACTCTTTTCTGCCAGAACCACATGGAGTCTCCTTTCAGTGAACCTTATACAGAAGTGATGGGACTGTGATGCTTTCGGATTTGAGAATCATTGCATGTACATAGTGAGGGGATAAGACCCAAGTCTAATCATTAATGTTTTATATACACCACAAGCACATGGTCTGAAGTGATTTTGTTGGGGGGATTTTGTTTGTTTTTTCCAGTCCTGGGGCTTGAACTCAGGGTCTACGCACTGTCCCTGAGCTTCTTTTGCTCGAGGCTAGCACTCTACCAGTTGATCCACAGCACCACTTCTTGGTTTTTCTGTGTATGTGGTACTGAGGAATCAAACCCAGGGCTTCATGCAAGCATTCTACCACTAAAGCCACATTCCCAGCCTGAAATGATTTTTTCTTTACAATTGGATATCTTTTTTTTATATCTTTATTTTTTAATTTGTTCTCCCAATATTTGCCTTTTGACTGGAAAGCTTGACATATTTACAGCTGATTTTATATACAATGCTTTTAGCATACCTGTGACCTATCATATAAGGTCAAGTGTGTGTCATATGACACATGTGGTGTCATGTTGGTACTCAAACAGTTTCAGACTTGGGAGCACATGGATTTTTAGATTAGGGTTGTTCAGCCACAGCAACTAGTAGCAGTTTGCTGTGATGAAGGGGCCCTGGTTGGGGCATACCCCCTACCAGTTGGGGGCCTGGCAGAGCCCAACCCTGCCCACCCTCCCTCTTCTACCAGATACACAGTTCCCTTCTAAACAGAGGCAAGACATTTCCATTTACTAATGCCCCCTGCTGCTGCCAGTATGGCAGCCTGCTGCTCTTTCCCACTGAGCCTGGGCCAAGGGCCAGGCAGCCCCTAGCACTGCTCCACAGTCAAGTTTCCCTTACGCAATGCTTTCTGCCACAGCTTCCCAGAGATCTCTAATGATTATACTTGTTGTGAGGCCAACACCAGAGAAGCCCTCTAATTAGTCCTCTTTGGTCAGTCAAGACCAAGAATATGGAACAACACACTAAGAAGAGGCCCAGCCTGAGAGCCTGACACAGGACTGCCCAAGTTTACAGGATCAACTACTGTTGGGTGCACTTGCGCTAATTGTGCACCTACTTTATCCAGTCCTATTGGAATGACCAGACTAAACAACAAACATCAATAAGGACCAACACAGTTCCCGCTCACTCAATGTGACCATTTAGCAAGTGCTCCACTGGGTAATTAGGTGTGGTTTGTACCAGACAGACAAGATATCAGAGACAGACCACAAGCCAGCACATCAGTAGACACAAAATTCATATTCCTCTGTAAGGCACTGTGGCAGACTAGCCAGAGGCATGGTGGCACCTGGTAGAGGACTTCAAGAAGGGCTCTCTGGATCACAATAGCTCAAAAGCTATGTACATATGATCATATAAGATGAAGTTAAGCAAAATGAACTCCAAGATATGGAAACAAGAGGATTTTATTCTTGTTGTTATTTTCAATGTACTACGTGAATCTCCTATGGCTTATCCCCTGTGGTTACTGTATATGATTTTGGTGCACTGGGTATTGTATATATGTTTACCTGAATTAGGGAAGGGAATGGGAACATCAGAATAGTGAGACAAAGGGCTGGGGATATAGCCTAGTGGCAAGAGTGCCTGCCTCGGATACACGAGGCCCTAGGTTCGATTCCCCAGCACCACATATACAGAAAACGGCCAGAAGCGGCGCTGTGGCTCAAGTGGCAGAGTGCTAGCCTTGAGCGGGAAGAAGCCAGGGACAGTGCTCAGGCCCGGAGTCCAAGGCCCAGGACTGGCCAAAAAAAAAAAAAAAAAAAAGAATAGTGAGACAAAGAATAAAGGGAGAACTAATGCAATAGCAATACTCATAAGACAGTAAGTTGGAAAAGAACTGTACAACTAGCAGGCTGGGAGGGAGGGAAGGTGAGAGAAAAATGAAGGAGGGTATAACAAGTATTACAAGAAATATAGTCACTACCCTATTATGTAACTGTAACCCCTCTGTAGATCAACTTGACAACAAAATTGAATTTTAAAAAAAGAGGGGGGTCTCTCTGGTGAGGTGATGGTATTGAGAGAGAGCTCTTTTCTCAGCATCTGGCCAGGCCCAGAGTCAGGTGGCTTCCTAGTCCTGTCCTGGCTGCCCTCACCTGGTAGGCCCGGATCAGGGACTGCACAGCCAGGTGGTCTTCCACCAGCTTACTGGTCTTAGCGCGGCTGGAGACTGCAGGCCGGCTCTCAGGGACGACAGACAGAGGCTGTGGTTGCGCAGGGCGTGCAGAGGCTTCCTTACTGGCTTGCCTGAAGAAACTGTCCCAGGCCTGAGCAGGGCAAAAGGAAGAAGTAGCCAGGTCAGGACCAGGAAGAGTCAAGAGTGGCCTATGGCCTAGGCTGGAGTACTAAGGAGCATCTGGTATTCCTTGGGGCACATGGTTCTCAGGCCTGCTGGGGCGCTGTTCTAGGGGTCCCTTCTCCAGCAGCCCAGGCCCCTCTCCCACAGTGCAGCTGTCTTCGGGGTTCAGTGTGGCTCAAGTGCTTCAGCTGCAACAGGAGCTAAGACCTCAGGGAAAACAAGACCACACACACCGTGGGTCACAGGTCTTTGTTATGCCAATGAGGCAGCCAGATGTTTAAGACACATATCTTTTAAGCTAGTAATTTATCCAAACATATATGTATATAAGTGTACCTGATATACATATAAAAAAAACGTTCCTTTCAGAGCTGGGCTCTTAGTAAAAATGACATTGCAAGCACAACTTAAATGACTTTTAAACAGAAAAATGGCAAAACAAATGAATGTACAGTGATCCCTCACCTATTTCAGGAGTTCCATTCCGTGATACAGTGAACCGCAATATAGTGAGGGAACAACTGTATGTTTGGAATCTGGAGGATTATACAATTGTAAAAAATAAAACAGGTGCTCATGGCTCATGTCTGTAACCCTAGCTACTCAAGAGGCTGAGATCTGGGGATGGAGGTTCAAAGCCAGCAGAAGCAGGAAGTGAGACTCTTATCTCCAATGAACACCAGAAAACCAGAAGTGGTAGAGCCCTAGCCTTGAGCAAAAGAGCTCAGAGACAGCACCCAGGCCTGAGTTAGAAGCCTTATGACCCACAAGATAAATAAACAAAAATAAGGTACATTCATAATTGTGGAATATCACCAAGATATGTTGTAAAGAGAACAAATCCAGTGATATGCAGCTAGCTACTCTGTGTAAAAGCAAAGTCAGACGTGAATAAACAGATACATCTATGTGTTTTCCAGGGACTGAGATAGAGCTCACTTGTCTAGCATATTGTGAAGCCCGGGGTTCTATCCCGAGCACCACACAAACAAAAACAAAAGCACTTTCCTTTGCTCACACCCATTTAGAAACAGTGGAGAATCAGTTAAGACACACACACACACACACACACACACACACACACACACACACACACACACCTACCTCATGGAAAGCCATCTTGCAAAGCCTGTCAAAATGGCACACACAGCTACTCTTGGATGGAACCCCTCCACTGGGAAATTTTCCAAGCTAGCTGTGCACATGCAAGATGATAAAGGCACAGAGCATGCAAGACTGGAAGTGGACCAGAGGTCTGTCATCAGGGATAGAATGGCACAATGTTGCAATGGAATAGTATTCAGGTAGAAAAAAATAACAATGAGGTTCTTTACAAGCTGACAATGGAAAAATCTGGGAGATAGATTGCCAACTTGGAAAAAAGCAAGGGACAAAACAGAATTGTTCACATATTACTATAAGTTTACTTAAAATCTCAGAAGGGAAAAAAAGAAGGGGGCAGGTGAGAACTGATAAATCAAGGAGTAGGTTGGGAAGTCTTTTGACTTTTCCAAAGCTTTGGGTTTGGCCCATGTGCCTGTTTACTTTCCTCTGAGGGGAAGAGTATTCCAGTAAAGGAGAGGCAGTACCTTCTTCCCCAATCAACTTTTTCCACCCAACAACCAGAACTTACAGATCATGAACCAATAAACATTTCTTGTCTTAAGGGCCATCAGGAAACTCAGAATAGCAGACTCAGAGCAGTTTCTGCAGCCAGGGCCCACCTTCCACAGCTGATTTCTCAGTAGGCGGGCCTGAAGCCTTCCTCCTTCAGGTGAGAACAGGCCCCAGACCCTTTTCTTCTCACTCTCCACCCAACCCCAGGTGCAACAGAGAGGGTGGGGTGCCCACCTGGTGAACGCTCTGTGGGTTTTCCAGCCAGGCGAAGTACATCTCCTCCACATAACTGGAGTCACTTCCACCTCTGCCGCCAGAGAGGGTGGTGGGTGCCCCAGAGGACCTGCTGTGCGGGCTGGGCCCTTGGATACTCCTCACAGACAGAAGTCTCACCGCCTGTACCCCAAGCCAGGATGGCAGCAGCCTTAGCTGGCTCATTCTGTCACAGGCAATGAGAGAGGTGTAAACCACAGAACCAGGACAGGAATTCCAACAGGGATGTGTTCACTCATCACCACCTGTCATGCCCCCTTTCCTCCCCCCTCCCCGGCATGAGTAGGCCTGGAGCCTACTCCATGATAAGACGGAGGTGACAATCTTCCCTGATCTCCTGGATTCCATAGACATAGCCCTGAGGTGCCCCCTCACCCCAGCCTATGCTCCTTCCTTGTTGGTCCTGTGGGCCTGAAGAGCCCTGCTGCCAGCCCTGCCTGGAGACGGACCTAACTCAGGCTCTGGGTGTCTCATTCTGAGGGCCCCAGGCCAAGTGCAAACAGTCCTCCCAAGAAGGGGACTTGGAACTTGGGTGAGGGTCCTCCAAGCACTAGGTTTACTATATGTGGTCAGACAAAGGGTGCAAGGATACAGAGGTGAGGGAGAGCAATGATGCACCATCTCAAAAGGCCTAGCACGTGATCCTGTCCCCAACCACTGTGGCCAAAAATGACCAGTACTGCAGTACAAGCTCTGAGCACCCTTCCTCCTAGACACATCCAGGAAGCTAGTGATGCAGGCCTCCCTAACAACCTGCTTGGTTTAGAGGTGTGCTGGAGGGCAGAAACCAAAGCAGCCCCATGCCCAGCCCAGCTCTTCACTGGAGCGACCCCATGCTCAAACTCCAGACAAATACAGGGGACTCTCAATGGCAGATGTCTCTTACACCCCATAGAGGACAAGAGTGGCAGGGTTCTCCCCTGACCCAAGAGTATAATATTCACCCCTTGGAGGGCTCCATGCAAATACCCCCCACCTGTTTAAGTCTGTACCCAGTACCTGAGTTACTAGGTAACTGGCACACCTGGAGGCAGTTACCTCCTCCTTCTCTGAGGTCACATCCAATCCACCTGGCTATACTGCCCACCTTTTCCTATATAATCCTGCTCAACATGATCCCTGCTCTTTCATTTTCTCTTACTCTCTTCTTGCTATTTTCTCTTTTTCCCTTCTTCTTTCCCCTCTGCCTCCCCATGCCTCCATCCGGTGTGGGCTGGCAGTTTGCTTCCCCCCCCACCCCCAATAAACTCCTTTCTGCCTGAACCATGTGGCAGGTTTCCTTCCTGGCTAACCTTACATCTAGGTAAGAGTTATTTTAAGGTAGGTAGCCAATAAAGGAGAACGCCACGTGGTATTCAGGCAAGAGAGAAAGTTTATTACCGAACAGCAGGCCTGTGGCCAAGGTGATGCATGGCAGGAGAGAAGGGGCGACCCCCGCCCAGCCCTGCCTTATCTAGGGCAGGGGCAGGGAGGTATAGCCAGGTGGATTGGATGTGACCTCAGAGAAGGAGGAGGCAATGGCCTTCAGGTGTGCCAGTTACCTAGCTAACTCAGGTACTGGGTGCAGACTTAAACAGATGGGGGGAATGTGCATGGACTGGGTCCACTGAGGCCCCCAGCTGCCCCAGGTTCCTACCTCCATGTGTTTCCTCAACCTCACCCTGAGACTAAGCAGTGGCCCCTCCTCTGCTCATCCCAGCTCCTACAGACTACTGGCCACTCAGGAACGTGTGGGTGGAGCTAAGGGCCACCCCACAGGGGCCATGCAGTGGAGGAAGACCACTCCCACCCCTGCCACATGACTAAGTGACCCAGAAAATGTGCATGCTGGGCATCTGCCTAGGCTGGGACTTGATCAATGCCCTTGAGCATACTCTACCAACAGGTAGAGAAACTCCCCCACAGAATGGGCAACTCCTGTTCCTGCCACCAGGACCCCACGGGCTGCACTTCTGCAAGGGGCCAAGCCCCACCACAGGGCTTGATCACAGACGACTGGAGTTCCTCCCCCCGGCCTGTTGTCTCACCTCTTTTCTCCCCCAACCCACTGCCTCCCCCTTGCAAACTCACCTGAGCCACAGGAATAGGAGAGGGATCTTCAGTCAAGAATGAGCAGGCACCTCAAGCCTGAAGAGAGGAAAATTTAAAACTCAAAACAAGTCATTCCAGGAAGGGAGGGTGATTTACAGGCTCTGAGCTCCAAATGTGCTCCCACCCTACCCCCACCCCACTCCATTCCCAACACACAAGCTCAATCCCAACACTCTGGGCTGCAGGCCGAGCCCACCTCTGCCCCTCAGCAGCTGTTCAAGGGCTGGACCAACTCTAGGGTCACAAGCCCAGCTCTGCTTGGCAATCTAGAGTGGCACTGGAGCTCTTGGCCTGAGGCATCACTAGAGCCCCAACCATCAGGAGCTTCCTGGTCTCCATTCTACCTACATATGGCACAAGAAGCTGGATGTAGAGGAGGAAGAACATGGCTCAGGCAGCCTAACAGTGGAGCAGTCATGGTGCTCAACTTTACAAACAGGGAAACTGAGGCAGGAGAGGTTACGCTGACAATTGAGGGGCCTCTGTGTGGGTCCAGGGCCCAGGTCTTCCTCACTGCAGAATCAAGATGTCAGCCCACTGGCAGTAGCTGATCCCTCCAGCAGCTCTATCCCCACAGTGGATGAATTCAGGCCAGACTGAGACAAAGCATGGCTATTCTCAACCTGGCCCTGGGTAGGAACATTGTGTCTTGCAAGCTAAATAGTCTGGGCAAGGGGCCTCCACCCAGCCAGACCGGTGTGAACCCAACTAGCTGAAGGGCCCAGCTTGCCTTGCTAAGTCACCCCCACCATCCAACGCAGCCGCAAGGAGTCAAAATGAAATAAGGTACTTTGTGCAAGACTGGACAGTTGTCATGGGGGGCTGTCCTCTCTGGGGGCAATGCCACAGTGGTATTCCCAACCCAGAACTACACAGACATCCCAGCCACTAGGCCTCCCAACACACTGGACCCTGTACCCCCCTATTCCCCAACGCATCCTGGTGCAGGTTGTTGACAGAGGTGCAGAGGGAGGAAAGAGGGAGTGGAAGGAGGGAGAGAGGAAGACCTCACCACCAGACCTTCAAGTCTGGCGGCCCCAGTCTGGCGGCCCCGTCTGGGGCCCATATGCTGAGAACTGGGCCGCCGTTTGCTCGGTGGTGCGGTTTGCTGCAGGGCTGGGAGGGTTGTGCGAATGTCCTTGGCAGAACATGAAGTAGGAAAAGTACGAAGCGGCCGGGGCCGTTTCCAGGCGCTGCTGGACCTGCTGGACCGGTGCTAGGGTTTCGCCTAGCAGCTCAGACCCGAGGGTGCGGCGGGGGTCAGAGCAGGGGCCCTCGGGCTCAGGCTCACTGCAGCCTGCGGGAGCCGGCCAGCCCGATCACCCCCACTTCCGTGAGGGCGGAGCAGCGCCCCGCACAGCGGCCGTGCCCCCAGGCTCACGCCAAGACCGCGGTGAACGCCATCTCCCTCGCCTCGCCCCGTGAAGCGAGGTGGGGGGAGGGGGGAACTTCGAAGCTGTCGGTCAAGCGCACAGGCCGGACCCTCCCCCCGACCCCTGCTTCCGTGCGCGGCTGGGAAGGGCGCGGGGCGGCCAGGAGAAGCTGGGACAGGCAGTCGGCGACCTGGCTACTGGTTGAGGCCCCTTGATGGCTGCCGAACCCCCAGGTGGCGCATCACGGGGTGGAGGGGGTCTCCGAGGCGGCCGCGGCCACGCAGGACGGAGCCAGGCCTCCTCCTTCCCCTCCTCCCTCCTTCGGGCTCCCCTCCCCTCGTCCCTCTCCCTTCCACGAGGCCCGGCTTGGGACGGCGCGCCGGGCTCCCAAGGACCCCGGGTGGGCAGCAGAGGGGCCCGCCCTTCGCTGGCGAGGAGGCGGAGGTGCCGCGGGGGGATAGGCCGGCGCGCTCACCGGGTTCGGCTCGGCGCCGCGGTCCGGAAGCCGCAGGTCAGGGGATACGCAGGGGGCGCGCGCCGCTCGGGCCGGGCCTATTCCCCGGGTCACGTGACGCGCGCCCCCGCGAGCGCGCGCTCCGTTCGGCGTGCGGTGAGGTCTGGGCAGACGCCCCGCCCCGCCGGTGCGCTGTCCGCGGTGCTGACCGCGTGCTACCCGCCCCAGGGGTCCCTTAGCCCCCGCACCCAAAATCACGCAGCCGGTGGTGCGCCGGGAAGACTGCTTCCCTGTGAATGGGAAATGCTATTTTTAAAGTTCCACTTTCCCTGGGGCGGTCGGGAGAAAAAGTGGGACTACGCCCAGGCCGCGCGAGTCACCGCATCTGCCCACTCTACCCATGCACTCTCCCGGGAATGGGGCATCTTCCAGCTGTTATCTTTTGTAGTGCTGGTCCTGGGGCTTGAACTCAGGGCCTGGGTGCTGTCCCTGAGCTTTTTTAGCAAGACTAGTTCTCTATCACTTGAGCCACAGCGCCACTTTCGGATTTTTTTTTTTTTTTTTTTTTTTTTTTTTTTTTTTTGGTGCTTAATTGGAGTTGAGTCTCTCAGATTTTTCTGTCCAGGCTGGCTTTGAACCTGAATCCTCAGATCTCAGCTTCTTGGGCCCAACTTGCCCCATTAATGTTTTAATCTGCATTTTTATGATCCCCAGTGGTTTGTATCTCATTATTTGTTCATTTCATAGGCAGGAATTCCTGGTATAGGAACTCACTATGCCTGTGGTGTAAAAGCACATCAGCCCTGTCCTGAACTGTTGCCACAGCCTCCTAACTGCCCATTCTGTGGCCACAGTTGCACCCTCGAATTCTAACTTCAACACAGAAGCAAGAATTTTACTCATAAAATAACAATCCTAGCCAAGTGTCCTTAGGCTCACACCTGTAATCATAGCTACTCAGGAGGCTGAGATCTGAGAATCGCAGTTTGAGAAAACTGGACAGGAAAGTCTATGAATTAACCACCAAAAAAAAAAGCTGAAAGTAGAGCTGTGGCCCAGACTCTAAGTTCAAGCTTTAGGACCAGCACAAAAATAATCATAATAATTCAAATCATGTGACCCCTCTGCTAAAAAAACCCTCAGTGGCTTCCCATTCTACTCAGACTGAAAGCTCAGATCCATACATCTGCTTCAAAGACTCATTTCATCATGAATATCACAAGCATACTAACATTCTATATGAAAAGGATTTTTTTTTTGGCCAGTCCTGGGCCTTGGACTCAGGGCCTGAGCACTGTCCCTGGCTTCCTTTTGCTCAAGGCTAGCACTCTGCCACTTGAGCCACAATGCCACTTCTGGCCATTTTCTATATATGTGGTGCTGGGGAATCAAACCCAGGGCTTCATGTATACAAGGCAAGCTCTCTTGCCACTAGGCCATATTCCCAGCCAAAAAAGGAATTTTTTAAAACCTTACAAACCAAAAGAAATATACAATGTAATTTTACATATGCCTATAAAACTGAAATGCACGTTTTAGAATAATACACTAATATGGTTATTAATGAATAGGATCAGAAATGCGGATATAATTAATCAAAGACAGAATAATGTAATTAACTCTCCCCTCAGAAACTGAGATCCTCAAAAGTTGTTTATTTGTAGATATTTGGGGTTTCATATGGCCATGGAGTCTGTTTCATTTACTACTGTATTGTCAGCACTTAGCACAAGCTTAGCTGAAAGTATTGTTTAGCAGATATTTGTTAGATGGATGAATAAGTAAATGGACACTTGAATTTGAAGGATGAGATGGTGGGACTAGGGGTGCAGCTCAGTGGAAGAGGGGTGCTTAGCAATCTCCAGCACCAAAGATAAAAATTTGTATGATGCAGAGAGACAGTTTATTGGGAGTTCTTTGATTGTGAGCACCCCAAATGACTTGGCTTGCTTAAACCAAAACAAGAGTTGACAGGAGGGTGGCATAGAAGTAAGTTCCCTGGGTCAGAGGAAAGCTGCAGTCATCTCCAGGAGCAGGGCTGAGCTAAAGAGGATCTGCCTCTTCAAGGCTCTCAGGACACTCAAATGAAAATTCCAGGAACAGAGGCTAAGTGACTGGCTTGGCCAGACCACAGCATTTCACATCTGGAACCATGCATGGATAGAAGAGCAGATGGATCATGGGGCCTGAGTACCATAAGGAATGGAAGCAAATGCTCAAGAGAGTAATCAGCTTGTGTCCCAAAGACCTCCAGCAGGAGTGTGCAGCGCAGGCACAGGCTGATTCGCAGGAAGGTCTGGATGAAAGGGAGGCACCAGGTCAGGGCTGAGGGGCTGGACTCCATGCACCTGTTACCCTTTGGATCTGAAAGTGCCTCAGAAGCACCTGTAAGCCAAGCTCAGGGAGACAAATGGCACATGTTTTCTCTCATATGCAAAAGCTAGACCTAGGGCTGGGAATATGGCCTAGTGGCAAGAGTGCTTGCCTCCTACACATGAAGCTCTCGGTTTGATTCCTCAACACCACATATATGGAAAATGGCCAGAGGGGCGCTGTGGCTCAGGTGGCAGAGTGCTAGCCTTGAGTGGGAAGAAGCCAGGGAAGGTGCTCAGGCCCTGAGTCCAAGGCCCAGGACTGGCCAAAAATTAAAAAAAAAAAAAAAAAGCTAGACCTAAAACACACTGGATATAATAAATGATACCTGACTCTAGGCATTCACACACAGTGAGGAAAAGAACACAAAGGTATTGCAATGCCTATGTGCCTTCACTCATATAAAATAATATTTATCAAAATGAACTCCAGGGGGCTGAGGATATAGCCTAGTGGCAAGAGTGCCTGCCTCGGATACACGAGGCCCTAGGTTCGATGCCCCAGCACCACATATACAGAAAACGGCCAGAAGCGGCGCTGTGGCTCAAGTGGCAGAGTGCTAGTCTTGAGCGGGAAGAAGCCAGGGACAGTGCTCAGGCCCTGAGTCCAAGGCCCAGGACTGGCAAAAAAAAAAAAAAAAAAAATGAACTCCAGGAAATGGAAACAATATTTTTTTATGTTTTTTGCTGTTTTTGTTTTCTTTCTGTCCTGTTTGTCCATTTATCTGTCTTTGGGAGTGTAAGGGGAGGCACAAAAATAGAGGGAAAATGGGTGAACAAATGCAGCAGTGGTACTCACTGGACACTTTTGAAAATGAAATACACAACTTGTGGATGGGAATGAGAGGGAAAAACTGAGAGTGAGGGAAGGGGTGACATTATCCAAAAGGAAATGTATTCTTTACCTGACTTGTGTAACTGTAACCCCTCTGCACATCACCTTTATAATAGTTTTTTTTTTCAAGTGCTTCTGTTAGGTAATATGGAGGTCAGATCTGGCCAATGCCATCTTTGGCTGTTGAGGGGTGTCAGATTGACTCCATTTCAGTTAAAGACAGCAGAAGCTGACTCTATCTTCACTAAGATCTCCCCTGCCCCTGAGCCTCAGGGTTGGGAGTGTGCCCTGTCTGCTCAGAATCCAGGGAAGTTCCCCTTCCCCTGTGATAAGGTTGTATAAACTGCTAGACCACCTGAGTTGTGGAAAGTTCAAGGAACATTCAAGGATAAACCTGTGACCTCTCATGAGTAGGCATATCTGCCTGCATCTTGTGAGCCCCGCCAAATCCATGCACCAATTCTAACTAAAATGATAGGTTGGTTCAAACAGTTACTATGAGACAGACTGTAACTCCATTGGCCACCTGCGTGTGACCTGTCATTCTCTGTAAGTATTGTAACCTCATTGGCCACCTGTGTGTAGCAGGTTTGACTGCATGATGTTTGCCTTTATAACCCAACCTGGAAGGCTGCTCAAGGTCACAGTTTCAGCTCCCTGGCCAGTCAGTTCACTTTTTACTTCCCCATTAAATCCATCCTTTTATCATCTTTTTGCTGGTGACTGAGTAGTAGACCCTTGGAGGAACCAGGAATCTCCTCCCTTGAGGGGGAGGGGTAACTCCATTACATTTGTGGTGCATTGGGTGGGAAAAGTCCTTATTTTGTTGGCGAAGACACCCAGGTGAAAAAAAGGAACCTCTGAAGGTATGTCTGGGGCCACCTGAGTGGGCCGGCCTGTAAAGGTGCACTGGAAAGTGCACCATCTGTAAAGGCCATAGGGCCACCTGAGTGGCCAGTCTGTAAGAGTGTGCTGGAAGGTGTACCATCTGTAAAGGCCATCTGTGGGGCCGGCGGCCTGGGTGGACCCATCTGTAAAGGTGCACTGGGAAGTACACTGTCTGGGGCTACCTGAGTGGGCCCATCTTTAAGAGTACACTGGAAAGTGCAGTCTGGGGCCTGACTGGGTAGGCCTGTCTGAATCTGAAGGTGCACCATCTGTAGGCCTGAGACAGAGAGAAGCTGGATGTAGCAGAGCGCTCTAAGTCCAGGGCGGTCAAGGGACACCATGACCCCCTTCTGAAGGTCCTCATAGGGAAGGACATGTATGAATTTTGTCAAAAGAATAGGACTTCTGACCTTGTTCCTTGTTCTGTGTATGGTCTTGTTTATCTGTGTCTGTTCACGCTTCTACTCCTGCTTGCTAATGTTATGATGGTGAAGTGCCAGACTTTGAAGTCAGGCCCAACTTTACCATGTGAACCCCACTTTACCACGTGAACCTGAGATAAGCAGGCCCTGTGAGCAGACCCAGGATAAGCCCACTAGGGCCCAGTCAGTCTAGAACTCTAACTGCTGGGAATGCTCAACTCTGACCACCCCTGGGGTGCCTCGAACCCTGAGCCAATCAGATTTGTACCTGTATCCTAATCTTGCTTGCTTGAACACCTGATTGTTGTAACTTTGTTCTCTGCCTTTATAAGCCCTGTGTAATCACAGCTCGGGGCTGCCTCCTAACCTCCGCTGTGTCGTTGGGTAGGATGAGGCCCGAGTTGCAGCTCGCTTAAATAAAGTCTTGCCTTGCTATTGCATTTCGGAATGTCTGAGTCTCGGTGGTCTTCTTGGTGGTGGTCTGGCGACTTGGCATAACAATGGAATTTTCTCTATAGGGAAGCATGGGACAAGCAACATCTACTGAGGAACTTCTCCGCTATCTGTGTCTATTCTTGATTTTGCTTTTGCTTGTTATTGTTGTTATCAGATGTATTTTACAAGAAAATATGGGGCGCCAAGCAGCTTCCTCTGAGAAACTTCCCCTAAACCTGGTCTTGCAACATTTTAAAGATTTTGAAAAAAGAGCTAAGTTATCTGGTGATTGTGTCTTCCCTGGAAAACTGACTACTTTCTGCAAGCTAGCATGGCCCACCCTTGGCATGGGTGACCCTCGGAAGGCACTTTTAATCTCTCACTTATTTATGAATCCCAGGCAGTTATTTTCAGCGACCGAGGATGTCTGGACCAGGTTCCCTACACTGTAGCCTGGCGCTATCTAATGGAGGAACCTCCAGAGTGGCTGAAACCCCTTTTGCCTCACAAAAATATCTCAACCACAGTTTTGGCTTTGAAATCACCGCCACTGCTTCCTAAACAGCTGAAGGCCATGCTGCCTCTCCCACAGGAGGAGGAGGAGGAGGAGGAGGAGGAGGAGGAGGAGGAGGAGGAGGAGGAGGAGGAGGAGGAGGAGGAGGAGGAGGAGGAGGAGGAGGAGGAGATCTTTCTACCACCCTACTCAACCCCCTTTCGTATCCACCCTCAGGTGCCTATTGACCTCTCCCCCAGGGAGTCAGATCAAGACCTCTTGAGCCCATCTCATACTCCCTCTAGCTTTTCATATGGGGAGGCTGGGGGAAGGGGCAGGGAGAGAAATTCGCCCCTCAGCCCTCCAAAGTAGAAATCCCCTTTCTCTCCCTGCTGTACTCCTACTTAGACTGGTGGGACCCCCTGAAGAGCCAGCTTCATCCTTATGAGATTCATGTCCCCTTTGCTTCTAATGATCTAATAAATTGGAAACAGCAGAACCCTCCCTTCTCAAAGAAGCCTCAGGCAATAACCTCTTTGTTAGAAACTCTCTTTGTGACTCATTGACCCACCT
This sequence comes from Perognathus longimembris pacificus, assembly GCF_023159225.1. Lineage (NCBI taxonomy): Eukaryota > Metazoa > Chordata > Mammalia > Rodentia > Heteromyidae > Perognathus > Perognathus longimembris. The sequence continues at coordinate 63,083,044 of NC_063162.1, read as the reverse complement.
GGGCCTATGTCCAGCAACTCGTCCTCTTCACCACTGAAGAAAAAGACCTGATTCTCCGGGAAGCTATGAAGCTGGTCCCGGGACACAACAGCAAGCCATCAGAAGACCCCCTTGAGATAGAGGAAGCCCTCCCCTCCCGAAATCCAGACTGGAACCCAAATTCGTTGACAGGTAGGGAGCAGCTAAAGGTTTATCGCCAGACTCTTCTGGGGGGATCTCTGGGCTGCTGGAAAACACCTTATAAATTTGTCTAAGGTAGGGGAAGTAAGACAGGGAATGGATGAGTCCCTGGAAGCCTTTTTAGAAAGGCTTCTTGATGCTTACCATACTTATACTCCTTTAGATCCATTTAGATCCAGAGGCTGAGGAAAATAAAAAAGTGATTAATGTAGCATTTGTAGGACAGGCAGCTCTGGACACTAGAAAGAAGATTCAGAAAATTGAAGGGTTTGAATGAAAGAATTTGTCAGAGTTAGTGGAGATTGCCACCCGAGTTTTTGACAACAGGGATTCTACAGAAGAGAGACAAGTTAGGAGATTGGCTAAGATTTTTGCTCTCTCTCAAGAGGAGCAGCAGAAGAAGACGGGCTCTGAACCCCATAAGAGGAGACCAGGGAGAAGTAGATAAAGAACGTGGAGGTAGAGATGGATCAGTGTGGTTACTCTAAGGAGAAAGGGTGTTGGAGAGAAGAATGCCCAAAAAGAAGGGAGGTCAAAGCACTGGCCTTGGATGATTGAAGGAGTTGGGGCTCTCCCCTTCCAGGGCCTAGAGTAACTCTAAAAGTGGAGGGAAAACCAGTCAGATTCTTAGTGGACACTGGAGCAGAAATGTCCATTTTAAAGCAAGCCTTAAGGCCGATGGCCAAAAAAAAAAAAAAAAAAAAAAAAAGTACAAGGGGCCATGGGTTCTAAAACTTATCAATGGACTACAAGTCCAACAGTGGACTTGGGCAATGGAACTGTGACCCATTCCTTTTTAGTAATACCTGAGTGTCTATACCCCTTGTTGTGGAGAGACTTATTGCACAAATTGGGAGCACAACTCAAGTTTGATGCAGTGCAGATTAAAGTTGACTTGAGTCCCCTATAGGAGAACCAGACCCTAAAGCTATCACTGCCAGTAGCCAAGGAATATGTTCTGCACCAGACCAATGAAAACAGTTGCCCTCTCAAACTCCTCCAGGAGCTCCAGGAGAGATTTCCCCAAGTGTGGGCAGAAATCAACCCCTCCAGGCCTAGCTGTCCATCAGAGCCCAATGCTGGTCCAGCTGAGGGCTTCTGCTGAGCCCCTGAGAGTGAGACAGTACCTCATGGCATCAAAAGCAAGAAAGGGGATCAGGGTCCATATCAACCGCCTCCAAAAAGCGGGAATACTGGTCCCGTGCCACTCACCTTGGAATACACCACTTCTTCCTGTAAAGAAGGCAGAAACAAGTAGGCCAGTGCAAGACTTGAGAGAAGTAAACAAGAGGGTTGAAGACATTCACCCAACTGTACCCAACCCATATACTCTGCTCAGCATGCTTGACCCCAAGAAACAGGTTTATACAGTCCTAGACCTGAAGGATGTCTTCTTCAGCATCCCGCTGGCAAAGGCCAGTCAGCCCCTATTTGACTTTGAGTGGGAAGATCGGAGGATGGATATCAAGGACAACTGACCTGGACCTGGCTGCCTCAAGGATTCAAAAACTCCCCCACCATCTTTGATGAGGCACTGCACATGGACCTCTGTGAGTATGGACTCTCTTTCCCCAAGGTTTCCTTGTTACATACAATATGTGGATGACTTGATAGCTGCAGAAACAGAGGAGATCTGCTTAAGAGTGACTGAAGGGCTCCTAAAAGCACTACAGGAATTTGGCTACCGGGTCTCGGCAAAGAAGGCCCAGCTGTGCACCAAGAGAACCACATATCTTGGGTATAATCTCGAAGGAGGTCTCAGGACCTTGTCGAGCTCCAGGAAGCAAGCAATCATGCAAATCCCCAGTCCCAAGACTAAGAGACGAGTAAGGGAATTCTTGGGAACTGTGGGATACTGTAGACTCTGGATTTTGGGGTTTGCTCAAGTAGCACGGCCCTTATATGAGATTACCAAAGGGCCAGGAGAAATATTAGATGGACAGAAGAAGAGGAACAGGTGTTCCAGACCCTTTAAAAGCAGGTAGTCTCAGCCCCAGCCCTGGCCATTCTGGATATCCACAAGCCTTTTCACTAGTTCGTGGATGAAAAGGTGTGCTAACTCAGAAGTTAGGACCTTGGTATTGGCCAGTGGCCTAATTATCTAAAAACTTGGATCCAGTTGCATCAGGATGGCCTGCCTGCCTGGCTGCCTTAGGATGATTGCAGCAATGGCTCAGCCAGTCAAAGACTCCAACAAGCTGACGTTGGGGCAGGACCTAGTGGTAACTACCCCCATGTGGTTGAGAACTTGTTGCGAACCCCCCCAGACTGGTGGGTGTCCAATGCCAGGCTAACACAGTATCAGGCGCTGTTGCTCAACCAGCCTAAATTGACTTTATGAGCTTCCAGAGCCCTCAACCCTGCCACCCTGTTGCCAGACACTGATCAGACAGTTCTGCACCATTGTGTCGAGGTTATGACCCATGTCCACAGCATTCGACCAGACCTCACCGACATCCTGTTACCCAATGCTGAAAAGACCATGTTCACCAACGGAAGCAGCTATGAGATGGACGGGGAGTGAGGTTAGCAGGATCTGCGGTCATAGAAGGGGACCAAGTCATTTGGGCCGAGCCATTATCAGTGAGCACCTCAGCGCAAAAAGCTGAGCTCATTGCCCTAATCCAAGCTTTGATGCTGGGAAAGGACAAGAAGGTCAACATCTATATGGACAGCAGGTATGCATTCACCACTGTACATGTACATGGGGCCATTTACAAGGAACGCGGACTGCTGAAAGAAGAAGGAAAAACTATCAAAAACAAACAACAGATATTAGGCTTACTTCAGGCCATATGGCTGCCAAAGGCAGTAGCTGTAATGCACTGCCCTGAGCATCAGAAGGGGAACTCAGAGGAAGCAAAGGGGAACCAGAGAGCTGATGAGGCCACACAGGAAGTGGCCGCAGGAGATAAGGGCGTGATGGCATTGGTCCTCCCAACACCAGCCCTCCCAGAGGAGCCCCCATATTCTCCTGCTTAGCAAAATGCTATCCAGTCTCTTCATGACATAAGTAAAAAGGGAAACTGGAAACAGACTTACAGTGGGAGAATTATTCTTTCCCAAGTGTTAGGATGGACTCTCATTAAGCAAATACACCAGGGAACCCATCTAGGAAAGAGCAAGCTAGCAGAATTGACCCACCAGTTCTTCTATATGCTTGAAATGGGACAAAATGTTAGAAGATATTACCAGCCAGTGTGTGCCATGCCAGAGGACAAATGTGGCTGGTGGAATAGCCATCAAAGGAAAGAGGGAAATGTGTACAGTGCCAGGAGCCTATTGGGAGGTAGATTTTACTGAGGTAAAAACAGGCAAGTATGAATATAAGTATCTGATAATTTTTGTAGATACTTTATCAGGATGGATGGAAGCTTTCCCAATCGAGTGGGAAACAGCACAGACAGTAGCGAAGAAGCTGCTAGAGGAGATAATTCCTAGGTTTGGACTCCCACTAGCCATAGGCTCAGATAATGGCCCCTCTTTCATCTCTCAGGTAACCCAGCAATTAGGTAAGTTATTGGGGATTAATCGGAAATTACATTGTACCTATCACCCCCAAAATTCAGGTCAGGTAGAGAGGATGAATAGGACTCTAAAAGAGACCTTAACCAAATTGACCCTTGAAACTGGTGAAAACTGGACGTCCCTCATACCATTTGCCCTTCTGCGGGTATGCTGTGCACCATACTTTAAGGGCATCATACCTTATGAGATAATGTCTGGGAGGCCTCCTCCCTTATGCCCTAAGCTTGGTTCTGAAGCAATAGCTGAATTGTCTAACCAACATTTGTTACAGTCCTTGCAGGCCCTGCAGAGAGTCAAAAATGAACTTTACTCCCAGATCAGGGCCGCTTACCAGGAGCTGCCCAAGGATGCCCCAGCCTTACACCCTTTTGTGCCAGGATAGTTGGTGTGGGTAAAGCGATATAATACTGAGTCCTTGGAGCCCTGCTGGAAAGGCCCCTACACTGTAGTTCTGACCACTCCTGCTGTCAAGGTATATGGCCTAGAGACCTGGATCCACGCCTCCATGTCAAAGCAGCTAACCTGACCAAGGAGGACAATTGGAAGGTGGTGCAATCTGGTGATGACCCACTAAAATGGACATTTGTGAAATGTTTGAACTAGTAATGTTCTTGTGGCTTTGATGAAGAGTAAAAATGGGTGAGTTTAAGTCTAAACTCCAAGTTTGAGCATTACCAAATGTTTTGGAGGATTATTGCATTGTTTAAAAGAGGAACTAAGGAAAAGGCTTTGGAAATCAAGAATGCATTTCTAGATAAGAAATTTGGAAGTGAAATTGTCCTATTCCAAAGTGGAATTGCTATTCCAGTTTGTCTATATGTTTTTTGTAAGTTTCCAACAGACCCACAGAGAAGGACAGACAATTTCTACAAGTTTGTCAGATGTAACATTGGCCCTTAATAAGTTTCAGGTAAGATCATGCTTAAAAACTACTGTGTAGACCACCTTGTTGCTTTAATTGGAGTAAAGTGGCCTTATGTATAGACTCACTGATCTGAAATCTGTGGTTCGAAGCCAGCCCGGGCAGAGAAAGGTCCCTGTCAGAGTCTTCGTCTCTAGTTGGCCAGCAGAGTTCTGGGAACAGAGTTGTGAGCTGTGTTGAGGCTCAAAATGGCAGAGTGCTAGCCTTGAGCTGGAGAGTTGAGGGACAGCACTCAGGTCCTGAGTTCAAGTCCAGCAACTGTAAAAGTGGAAAAGTCACTCCTGGGACTAAGTGATGGAGCATCCAGAGGCAGTATGCTACTGCTTGGATGGCAGAGATAGTGTCAGATCTTAGAGTAACTCCTGTTTGTCCTTTCAAAAGTTAATCAGAGCCAGGAGGTCTTAGAAGAATAGTTTGTAAGCATGCCTTTCTAATGCTCATGTCTGTCTACTCTGTAACTGGGCAGGAACTTGCTGGTCATCTGTGATAATGGGTAGTAAAGCTAAGTTTGTCAAATGGGGGGATAGTTTAAAATCCCAAACCCCTGCATCTGCTCAAAGCCCTAACTGGCAGTGTGAGTTTTGAGCTGGTACATCTGTTCAGAAAAGGAAACTTATGGACCTGACTGAGATTGTGTCCTTATTAAGACCTGTCTAAGGTTTGCACAGGTAATGTAGTCATTGTCAGGTAATCAGAGATAAGTTTCCCCAACTAGTCAGGAAAATGCTTTTGCAAACTACAATGTTAAAAGGCTACACTGCTGTAGCCCAAGAAGTCTGTATAGTTGTTAAAAGTTAAATGTTAAATGTAAATCCATCTTTTTACTTGAAACTGTCTCTGAGTGGTGGACTCTTGGAGGGATGGGGGAATTCCCCCCCCCCCTCGAGCCCCATTACATTGTGGTCCCCTCTCTTGGGGAGACCCCATACCAGTGATTCAACACCTGTAACCCTGACTACTAAGGAGGCTGAGATCTAAGGACTGAGTGAGGTTTGAAGCCAGCCTGGGCAAAAAGTTCTTGAGACTCTTACCTCCTATGAACTACCAGAAAACTGAAAGTGATGCAGTGGCTCAAAGTGGTAGAATGCTAGCCTTGAGTAAAAAAGCTTAGGGACAGCACCCTGAATTCAAGCTGCACAACCAACACATCAACAAAGAGTGCTTGTGTTGAAGACTTGGTTCCAGTGTAGCAGGGTCAGAAGTGGGGTTGATGGGATTTGTTGGATTCTGAGGGCTCTGGCTCATCATTGGCTCAGTTGGTTGATTTATTCCTAATTCGATGGGCTGTTGAGAGATGGTGGCCCAGTGGAAGAAGTAGATCACTTAAAAGGAGAGCCCTTTATGGGCATATTTCATGTCTTTGTTTCTCAGTCACCCAGCTTCCTGGGTGTCAGGATGTAAAGAGCTTTGTGTATGTACATGCTGCCATCACATGCTGCCATAGTATCTCTGACCTAGGGGCTATGGCCTGTCCTATCATCTCATCCACATTCCTCCAAGGCCAGGCACAAAAACTAGAATTTGGCCTTTATCCCAGATTTTTGTCCTGCTTTGTTCCTGAGGGGCAGAGACACAAGATAGAACTTGCTGGATTTCTTGGCTTACCTCATTTAACATGGTTTGTTCTAGTTCCATCATTTCCCTGCAAATTGTAATGGGGTCCCCCCAAGGGAGGGCACCACAATGTAATGAAGTCCGAGGGGGGGGTCCTCTATCCCTCCAAGAGTCCACCACTCAGACAGTCTCAAGTAAAAAGATGGGTTTATTGGGGAAGTAAAAAGTATACTGACCAGCCAGGGTCACGGCCCAGACTCGGGAGCTGGAACCGGGACCATAAAAGGCAGGCTGGCTGGCCAGGGCCACAGCCCAGATTCAGGAGCTGGGACTGCGTGCCCCGGGCCATGCTCAGGGTCGGGTTATAAAGGCAAACACCACATGGTCAAGCCTGCTACATGAAGGTGGCCAATGAGGTTAGAACACTTACAGAGCATGCCAGGTCACACGGAGGTGGCCAATGGAGTTACAATCTGCCTTATAGCAACTGTTTGAACTAACCTATCACTTTAGTTAGACTTGGCGCACAGATTTGGCGGGGCTCACATTATGCAGGCGAATAAGCCATAGGAGGAAACAGGTTTAACCTTGAGTATTCCATTACTCAGGTGGTCAAGCAGCTTACACAATCTAATCACAATGAAGGGGAACTTCCCTGGATAGGGCGGGGAGATCTTAGTGAAGATGGAGTAGTCTTCTGCTCTCTTTAACTAATCTGAGATGGAGCCAATCTGATACCCCTCAACAGCCAATGATGGCACTGGCCAGATCTGACCTCCATATTACACAAATGACATAATACTTCTTCTTTCTGGTTCTTTGTGTGTAACATTCCATTATTTCCCTTAGCTTGCACTCATTTTGCCCAATAGTCATTCTAAATAGATGTTAATGTTTTATTGAACCTAAATATGGAAAGTTCACCATTGGTATTAGGGTCTTCAATCTGAACTTAGCCAAGTACTGGTGATTCACACCTGTAAGCCTAATGACTCAAGAGCAAGGATCTGAGGATCAAGGTTCCAAGCCAACTCAGGACTCAGGCAGGAAGTTACAATGAACTTAAGAAAACAAAAAGCTGAAGTAGAGCTGTGACTCCAGTGGTAGTGTTAGCCTTAAGCAAAAATAAAAGAGGAAATGTTGACTAGATAACTTAATTGACTAAATAAATTTCTTTACTCATTCTTGTTTCTCTTAGCTGACACTCTTTTTGTCTAGTTATCTTTCTAGATAGATGGTCCTGTTTCATTGAACCTAACATGGAGAGTTCACTCTAGTTATCTGGGTCCTCAGTCTGAACTTAAGAGGAAATACTTATTTGGGCTCACGGTTTCAGAGGTATCAGTCCGAGGCACTTGGCCCTGTGGCTTCTGGGCCTTGAATGAGACAGAACAACACAGTCATGCATGAGAGAGTCAATCCGGTCACTCATAACAGCAAGGGATCAGAGTGAGGCAAGGGGCTGGAGGCAATGTATTCTTCAAGGACTCACCTCCAGTGGCCTGCTTCCTCTACCTACCTCACCTCTGAAAATTTCTGTTCCTTTCAGTACCTCATACATTATGGATTCAGATTAAGGAAAGAATGGAATTTTCATCCCAATTATAATAGAAAAAAATTGGGACCCACACAGAGGCAGCACTCCGGCAAAAGCTATAATGGAAGCTTTTTCTCAAGAAGGGAATGAGGGCGAAGGGAAGGGATATGGAAATGGGCTTGGGAAGGGGAGGGGTGAGGGAGGATATAAAGTGAGGGTGTGGGGAAGGAAAAAGCAAAAGGATAGGGAAGGGATGTGCGGTAGGGCACAGGGTCAGATGTGGGGAAGAGGTGTGGGGAAGAGCCCTGGAGAGAACCAGCCCCACACCTGAGGGGGCAGGCCCTTTGCTGGGTGGCTACAGTCATCCAGGGACTGGAAATTTTCCACTAGTCATAAGGATGGCATATTTTACAGACGGTTTCCCCTTACATCTTAAGATTTTCTTGTGTGAGACACAGGGCAGTGGCTAGTTCATTTGGAGGACATGATGATGTCACCAAGCCCTGTCTTCAGAACAGAAGGGTAAATGAGCACATTGTCAACAAGGAAGGGAAAAGACACAGTTTCACTTACTCACAAAAATGAATTAAGGGCTTGAGGATTTATCTATCTCTTGTCCCCTGAGGGTTCTATCTACTTCAAAACTATGCTAAAAGCCAGGTAACATGGCACATGCCTATAATCCTAGCTACTCAGGAGGCTGAGAAATGAGTATCACAGTCCAAAGTCATCATGGGTAGAAAAGTCCATGAAACTTTTATCTCCAATTAAACCAGCAAAAAAGCCTGAACTGGAGGTATGGCTCAGGTAGCAGAGTGCCAGCGTTGAGTAAAACTAAGGGATATGCCCAGCCCTGTGTCCAAATTCAGACTATAGTTTCTTTGGATAGTTAGAGATAAGAGTTGCATAGACTTTCCTGGCCAGGCTGACTTTGAACAGCGACCCTCAGAGCTCAGCTCCCTGAGTAGCTAGGATAACAGGCATGAGACATTGGCAGGCACCCAGCTAGGGGAATCTTTTCTTAGAGATCAGGCTGTAGAGGACAACAGAGGGACGGCTGGCAGGGAAGTGTGCAGGGACATGGGAAGAGCCCCTGAGACCCTGGCACTGGCCCTGTGCTGCCCCCAGGCACTATCCCCTGAAACGGCCTTGCCACCACTTTCCAGCAGGGATGTCTGGCAGCACTTCTTGGGCCTCCGGGCTCTGTAACCCCTCTACCACCCAAAGTCAAGGCTAGGAGAGACCCTTCCTGCTCCATCTCCTTCAGCCCCACCCAGTAGGAGGAGACTGGAGTCCCGGCAGCAGTTGCAAGCCTGCAATCACTTTGAAGCTAATCAACCCCACACTGAGTATGGTGGAACCACGTAGGGCGCTCTAGGAGGGAGCTGCTCGAAGCTGAGGGAGGACAGGGTAGGGATGGGGGCAGGAAGGGGAGGGCAGAGCTCTGATTGCTTGTGACAGTGGGTGCCAGGAAGGCAGGCCCTTGTCCAAAACTCAGGAGACCACTTTGTTCCTGTTCTGTTCCAGGAATAAACTAATAACTTCCTTGGAACTCCTCCAAGGACAAAGACAGAGCTAATGGCCAACCAGGCCACATCTGAGACTTGGGACTGTTTTAACTGCATACCTTTTGTTAGGTCCACCCTGGAAAAATGGCCCCTTCCCCCCTTCTCTCTGCATACCAACATCTGGTGCCAGGCAGGCAGTTCAGTTCGGGTAATAAATTCTTCTGCCTGAATAGCCACATGAGGGTCTCCTTGGGCCAGAGGACATCTCCAATTTCTACCCCTAATGTCAAAGCCCCTTCCCAGCAGGAAGTAGCCAGAGAGAACTGCCACCCTTTTATAGCTATCAAAAGGCTGGAATGTTAGGTCTTCCCATAAAAAATTGTCCCTTTTCTTGTTCTCCCTTGGTGCACACATGGCCTCTCCCCTAGAAGTCCCCACCCAGAGACGGAGACAACTGACAGCACCTGGGGACAGTGGGAGGTTCCCCCAGGCTGAGGTCACTTCCTCTTCCTCTGAGGTCACATCCACATCTACTCTGATCATGCCTCCTTTAGACCAGGAGAGGTTCCCAGGCTCTGGGATCACATGTGCATCTGCTGTGGCCAGCCCTCTACTCCCACCGTCTCCCTATATAATCAGTCTCCATGATTAGTTCCCCCCTTCTCCCACTCCCTTCCCTCTGCACACCTCCATCTGGTGCTCCTCTCTGCATACCTCTATCTTGTGCAGGCCAGCATGTTTGGGTCTCCTAATAAACTTTTGTCTGCTGGAACTATGTGGCAGTCTCTTTTTAGTGAACCTTACATTATAATGCTGAGACCTGGAAGAGGATAGTGTCAGGATGGCTGGATCCGTCCTCTTCTCTCTGTTTGTCTGCTTGCTTGCTTAGGTTACTTAGTAAAGCTCCATCAAGATTTCTTACCATTGTGACTTGTCCAGATAGTCACCATCTTGGCCATGTGGTGAGTTTTTATGCGACCCCCTACCCTTCTAGCAAGTGTTCAAAGGTCAGTTTGTATGCTAGTAATGTGTCTCTTTACAAAAATTGTCTGAAAGGTTTTCTGGTAACTCCTTAACTGGGTTCACAGGCCAAAGAAAAAATGTGCAATTTTAAACTCAAAACCGCATGCATTTGTAAGGTAACCAAGACTTAACTGGCTCCATAGGCTAAAGAGAAAAGAAAAAAAAAGCAGTTTTAAACTCAAGCCACAAAGAAGCTCATCAGATTTGGGAGCAATCTAATTTCTGTTTCCCAAGTATGAAAGCTGCCTTGAATACAGAGCTGACAATGGCTTCCATCTTTTTTTTTTTTTGACAGTTCCACATTTTATTTACATTTTAAGACTACCTTTAATCTCAAAATCACATATCCATACACTTATTTCCTTTTTGTTGACTTAAACATAAATGCATGGTTTATTAAACAAAGACTGTAATCAAATATTTGTCATGTCTGTTACATGTAACACACAGGAACAGCTTTTAACAAATTCATCGACCCCCCCCAACATATTTTTATTATAAATACAGGTATCAAACAATCCTGAATATATTTGATACTGCTAGTAGTCAGCACCCACACCATTTCAAAAATTAACACAATTTGTGATAATATTCACTGTACCTGCTACTTTAACCAATTTCAACTATAGCTTTTTCACTAAGATGGATAAAGCATGCCACTTCGGTTTTTCCTTCTGGAGATTTTGTTTCAGAAGCACACTCATTTTCCACTTCCATCTGACTCTTACTGCCATACTTTCACTTTGAAAACCTGAGTTCTAATTCAAGTACTCCAGGTTCATGTTCAAGTGACAGTGCCTTAACAAGAGAAAGAAAAATTCTGCTGCATTTTCCCTCCTGTTACCTGAAAATATAATGGGTGTTAAATATATTCTTACAAGTGTCCAGGTCATGTTTACCAGCTGGAATTCTCTTACTTAATGTGTAGGTATTTTGCATTGTGATATATTTATTTTTATTTATTTATTTATTATTATAATTATTTTTTTGGCCAGTCCTGGGGCTTGGACTCAGGGCCTGAGCAATGTCCCTGGCTTCTTTTTGCTCAAGGCTAGCACTCTGCCACTTGAGCCACAGCACCCCTTCTGGCCATTTTCTGTATATGTGGTGCTGGGGAATTGAACCCAGGGCCTCATGTATATGAGGCAAGCACTCTTGCCACTAGGCCATATCCCCAGCCCTGCATTGTGATATTTAATCAAGACATTAATATGAGAAGGTTGTTGATTTACGACAAATTTGAGATTCACTAAAATTAATTGTTGTATGTTTGTCCTTCGGGTGGCTGTGGAAGCTTCCTATTTTCCTTGGATATCACTAGACACCTCAGCTCTTGAAGTACAACTTTGATGCTATAGGAATTTTGCCACTTTGCTAACACTGGTATGCTCCGTGCTTCCACCATTCCACTGGAATTGTTTGTTCCATTCATATTGATTTTTATTACAAATCTAACTGATGGAGGAGCTTCTGGATATTTAGGTCCACATTCTACTTTTAGGCTATATGTTCTGTTTTCATAATTTGTCCTTGGTGGCCCAATAATCATGCCTGCTCACCTTGTGTCATATCTTCATATCTTCAAGGCCCCAGCTAACCATACCATCGCCTACTCCTTTTTGTCCTTCAAGTACTTCCAATAAGCAAAAATTACGAGGAAATTTAACTCCTGTGGAGACCACCATCTTCTCCTTCTTCCCAGCGCAGCTGCCCTCACACACAGATGCACATGTCATGTCCGGAACGCGCTGGCCTCTCCATCTTAATTAGTATCCTCAAGTGTTATGTTCAGTTAAAAATTAATGTTTAATGTTTCTGTTTCAAAACTCTCATCATGTCTACTATGAGTTTTGTTATTACAGATTTTATTCTGTGCAGCATTTAATCAGATTCATAGAGGATTAAATAACTCTTGAAAGCATTTATTGGTCAAACTTAACTTCTATTTTTTCTTTCTTTTTTTTTGCCAGTGCCTAGGTGTTGGGGTCTGAACGACCCCTTTCTCCCCCCACGGGGAGAATGGTAACCACAAAATCTATGAAAGAGCACTCAGCCTGGCCCTCCTCCAGCGGAAGGCCAAAGGCGTGCTCACATGGGCAAGCACTAAGTTGAGGAAAGGTTGCTGAAGCCTCCCCTCCCCCCAGTCCCCCCACGTGTTACCAAGAGCGGGGGCGAAAAGGAAGGCATCAGGGACACGCTGCGGTGGTGGGATGCATCTCAACGACTTTAATATGGAAGGGCACTTATATAGAAGTAATGGCGGGAAAGAAAGGGGGCCGGTCAAAGGGCCAGTCATAGGCTAAGGACCATGTTCATCAAGTGACATCACGAAACTTCCTTTGTGGGCGGGACAGCCCCATCATGATGGCACGCACGTGTTCACTTCCCAAGGGGGGAGGCCAGAAGGTGGGAGGGACTTCCATTGTCCCAAGGCTGGTGGATGGGCAGCCTTCCTCCAAGGCCATAATAATCCCCAACACCTGGGCACTGTCCCTGAGCTTCTTTTGCTCAAGCCTAGTGCTCTACCACTTGAACCACAGCACCACTTCTGGCCTTTTCAGTTTATGTGGTACTGAGGAATAAAACCTAGGGCTTCATGCATGCTAGGCCAGCTCTCTACCACTAAACCACATCCCCAGCCCTTAACTTCTATTCTTAACAAGTTCCAGGTAAGCCTTGCTTAAAAATTATTTCTATTGATATCCTTGTTGCTTCCAGTGAAAGTAAAAAAGGTTTTCTGGCTAAAAACCTCACTTGATCTGTCACCTTGCCCCTCCAATGTGGGTCATGCCATCAGCAAACTGGGACAAGCCATCCCAGCAACAAGAATCTAAACCCAGGACAAAGCTAGTCCTGGAAATGAGGGATCATGGAGAGGCGTAAGAGGGGATGGTGTCAGATCCTAAATGGAGTTACTTTGTGCTTGCCCTTTCAGAACTAACCAGAGCTGGGAGATCAAAAGAAAATCATTAATAAGCAAGCTTATCTAATGTTCATACCTGTCTTTCTTCTAAATGGACAGGAACATATTTATTACCTGCCATTTCTATTTGTAGTGGGTCTCTCATCCATACTCTACATCGGCCAAACAGATATAGTTCAGTTATAGGAATGATTAAGGCCTCCCACTGGTCCCTAAACCACTCCAAGCCAGCCCCAGCATCTGACTGGTTATTCTTTTTTTTTTTTTTTTTTTGGCCAGTCCTGGGCCTTGGACTCAGGGCCTGAGCACTGTCCCTGGCTTCTTCCCGCTCAAGGCTAGCACTCTGCCACTTGAGCCACAGCGCCGCTTCTGGCCGTTTTCTGCATATGTGGTGCTGGGGAATCGAACCTAGGGCCTCGTGTATCCGAGGCAGGCATTCTTGCCACTAGGCTATATCCCCAGCCCCTGACTGGTTATTCTTAACCAGCCCACCATGCTTTCCCCTCCTCAGTTGCCAGATGTTAATCAGGCAGGAGTAGTCAGGGACATGACCCACCAACTCCGGGACTGTCTGGAATGTAGGAGACAGGATCTAGCCAAGTCATCCAAGCTTTATTTTTTCTTTTTCACCCTGATAGCTGCCCTTCCTTCTGCCTTTTGTGTACCCTGTCAAATAATATTTTTTCTTTTCTTATTGTTCAGGCCCTGCCTCACAAGACTTCTTTCAGACTTCATTCAAGAACACATACACTCATTCATCACCAATTAACTCTTACTACTGCCTTTTCCTAGACCTGATGACATTCCTGCCTTCTACCCCTAATATTGATGTCCTTTGCCAGCAGGAAGTAGCCAGAGAGAAGCAGTGCCCCTTTATTACTATCAAAAGGCTAGAATGTTAGGTCTGCCTGAGAAAAATGGCCCCTTCTCCCCTTCTCCTTGCTTCTGTCTGCACACCTCCATCTAGTGTAGGCCCTGCACACACCTCCATCTTCTGTGGGACAGGCAATTCTATTCTGCTAATAAATTCTCTCCTGCCTGAACAACCACGTGGCAGTCTCCTTTCGGCAAACCTTACACCTTTCTCACTCCCTGCACCAGTTTTTCCTACTTAACCTGATCCCAAAGTTCCATAAAGACCACTAAAGACATACTGAAGTGCTTTCATCTCACAGCTACTATGTGAGAAATTTCCTTTCTCTGTGCTTCATCATGGCTCTTTATTTGGCATATGGGGGCAAGTGGCCAGACCTAACTTGAGACTCCCACATCTGGCCCAGTTTCAGGGTTGATTAGTAGGCCCCTCTCAGCATTCAGCTTAATCCTCGAGTCCCCAAATTCCAGTGACTCTACAGATTGTAAATGCAAATGCCACTTGGTTTACTTGCCTTTTGCATTGTAACAGAAGAATATAGCTTCCTGGCACTTATTAGTCCTATCCAATATAATTAACTACCAGTGGAAGCAAGGAAGAGGAGGGCTGGGGTTAATGAGATTGGGACAGGTTTCTGCATTCTATAAAGTATGTGGGCTAGAGACTACAGCCTTAGGAAATAATCAATGCCATTGTTGGTTGAGCTCAGATTGATTTCATAAGCAAGAACTGGGCTATTGAAATATCAGAGAGAGAGAGAGAGAGAGAGAGAGAGACAGAGACAGAGACAGAGAGACAGAGAGAGAGAAAGAAAGAGATCTTTTCTATTTAAACTCCCTTTAAGGAAAAAAAAAGATAGATTGCATCTTAGTGTGCATGTGCCAGGATTGAGGCTCGAATTCAAGGTGTTGACTCACCATTTTTGCTCAAGCCTGGCACTTTACCACTTGAGCTTACTACTTACGGCTTTTTCTATTTTTTTTTTTTTTTTGGCCAGTCCTGAGGCTTGAACTCAGGGCCTGAGCACTGTCCCTGGCTTCTTTTTGCTCAAGGCTAGCACTCTGCCACTTGACCCACAGTGCCACTTCTGGCCGTTTTCTGTATATGGGTGCTGGGGAATTGAACCCAGGGCTTCATGTATGGGAGGCAAGCACTCTTGCCACTAGGCCATATTCCCAGTCCCTACTTACGGCTTTTTGATGGTTGGTTAATTGGAGATAAGTCTCTTAGACTTTTCTGCCTGGGCTGGGTTTGAATCACAATACTCAGATCTCAAGCCTCCTGAATAGCAAAGATTATGGGTGTGAGCAACTACCTGGCTTGAATATGTTCTATTACAAATTAAAATACACATGTGGAAATCAGAAACAAATGTAGGGAAGGATAAATTAAACATATTTACTTATTGCCTTTTGATAAATGTTGCATTGCAAGTGGCATAAACTCAATCTAAGGATCACTACTAACTAATCCAAGATTTCCTCATCTTGGCCTACACTAAGTTTCTTCATTAAACAGAGTCCATTTGGCAACAGGGTAAAGATTTGAGTCAAGTGAAATATTTTTCATGAGGAAAAAAAAAAGCCTAAACTGAGAGGTGCTTTTGATTGCACCACTTTTATGCATTAAAGTTTGGGAAGCCAAAAAAAGATGCTCAAGGGGGGACAAGCTTAGGCCTTAACTTTCAGTGAGTTCGCCTTTAAATAGATTAAATACATATTCTATCTTGATGTTCAATTTTTTTTTTAATTTTTATTTTTGCCCGTCCTGGCTGGGGCATGGACTCGGGGCCTGAGCACTGTCCCTGGCTTCTTTTTGCTCAAGGCTACCACTCTGCCACTTGAGCCTCAGCGCCACTTCTGGCCATTTTCTGTATATGTGGTACTGGGGAATTGAACCCAGGGCTTCATGTATGGGAGACAAACATATTCCCAGCCTCAAAATTTTTTATCTTTGCCAAAAGTAGTAGTTGCAAATGCCTCTAATCCCAGCTACTTAGGAGGCTGAGCTCTTAAGATCAAAGTTCAAAACCAGCCTAGGCAGCAAAGTCTGTGAGACTGCAGTTCACCACCAGAAAACCAGAAGTGGCACTGTGGCTCAAGTGGTAAAGCACTAGCTTTGAGATGAAGAGCTCAGGGACAGCACCCGTGACTGACAAAAAAAAAAAAAAAAAGAAAGAAAAACAAAGGGATAGGAGCATGGCTTAGTGGCAGAGTGCCTACTTAGCATACATGAGGCCCTGAATTCAACACATAGTTCTGAGAATTTCAACCTTTGAGGAGTCTTTCCTTCCCCGCTTTCCAGGAGGCAATTATGTCTCTCCTCAGTGCCATGAGGGAATGTTTCTGTTATGGCTTTTATGGCAGATGACAGGAACATGAAATGTGAAGATCTTTCATATAATTCACAGACAGTCCATTTCTTCCTAGGAAGCAATAATGTATAAGTGTGTGTGTGTGTGTGTGTGTGTGTGTGTGTGTGGGCACGCATGCACAATCACCACTACTGGGGTTTGAATTCAGGCTTTGTAATCACCACTACTGGGGTTTGAATTCAGGCTTTGTACTCTTACTTGGCTTGTTATGCTCAAGGATGATGCTATACCACTTGAGTAACAGCTCTACTTCTGTCTATTAGTGATTAACAGGAAGTAAGAGTCTCAACCTCTTGAGTGGCTATGATTACCGGCTTTAGCCATCTGCACACAGTTATTATACACACTTTTGAAAGTTTTTAGTATTGTTAATTACTTAGAGCTGGATCTTTTTATTCTTTGTGGCTTGTCTTCCTTCCATGGTCATATTGTAGACCAGATTCCAATTCAGAGAAAAGGGCCAGGCTGGGAGTAGAGACATACAATTCCCTCTTCAAGGGTTTAGCCAAACAAATGAACTGGTGTTCTTAATTCCTACAGCTGGGGCTTTCCACAGGGCTGCTAAAAGAAACAGGATCTGATGAACTAAAGAAAAGTGCATTTGTCTCAAGCTTGGAGTGACCAACAGCCCCAAAGCAATCTGGACCTTACATACCCAGGAGTCACCCGGTAACCCGCACCTAGGCGACTGCACACGTGCTGGTATACTGGGGCTTGAACTTTGGTTATCACACTCCTGCTCTTTTTTGCTCAATGCTGGTGCTCTCCTACTTGAGCCACACCCCCACTTCTGGCTTTTTGCAGGTTAACTAGAAACAAGAGTTTCACAGACTTTCCTGTCTGGGTTGTATTCCAACTTTGATCCTTAGTACCTCAGCCTCCTGAGTACCTAGATTTACAGGTATAAGCCACTCTTGCTGAACTGCATTTGCTAACATGGTTTTAAAAACTTTTCTTAGAGGAATATTGGTCTCTCATTTTACTTAGTTTTGGTATCAAAGCAATACTAAAGATTAGGAAGTTTTTTCCTATCCTAATTTCTTAAAGAGGTCATGTAGACATGTTCTACCAAATATATGGTAGAATTCTCTACTGAAACAAGTTGAGCTTGAAGACTATTGTAGGTTACAAAATTCAAAGTCAGTATCAATAATTGCTACACATAGCTATTCAAATTATAAATTTCATACTGGGTCAGTTGTGGTAGATTTATCTTTATAAGGAATTACTCTTCCATTTTAGTTGTAAAAAATATTTTTAAGACTGCAGAGTCTGTAATGATAACCCTTCATTCACTCCTGATATAAGTAGTTTGAATCTTGCTTTTCTTGCAGTCTTCCGAGAGCTTTGTCAATTTTATTGATCTTTTCAAAGAACCAGATCTTTGTTTCATTAAGTCTTTATGGATTTTTTATTCCATTTCATTGATTTCTGATTTTTTTTGGCTGTTTCCTTTGGTTTTCATCTGCACTTAAAAAAAGTTTCTTGAGGTGGATCTTTCCTGTTAATATATGTAGAAATTTCATACACTACAGATTCTCTACTTAGCTGTCCTTTAGCCACACCTAAAAAATCTTGATATATATTCATTTTTATACACATACAGTGTGGGGTTTGAACTTAGGGCCTGGGTGCTATTTCTGAGGCATATACACATGCACACGCACGTTCACTCGCATGCGCGCGCACACACACACACACACTTCCCCAAAGACTTTATCTTTGATTTACTTAGAAATGATTATCTTTATCTAGAAATATATTGTGGGCTGGGAGTGTGACTTAGTGGTAGAGTGCTTGCCTAGCATGCATGAAGCCCTGGGTTGGATTCCTCAGTACCACATAAACAGAAAAGGCTGGAAGTGGTACTGTGGCTCAAGTGGTAAAGTGCTACTTTTGAACAAAAGCAGCCCAGGGACAGTGCCCAGGCCCTGAGTTCAAGCCCAAGGCCTGGAGGAAAAAAAAAAGAAATGTGTTGCTAGTTTTCATGTATTTGGAGATTTTTTCTTTTTTTTTTTGTGGTAATGAGATATGAACTCAAAGCCTCATGCTTGCCAGGTTGGTGCTACTACTTGAGCCACACTTCTAACCCTGCTTTTTGCTAATAATTTTACAGATGGAATCCAGTGAACTTTTCTGTCCAGATTGACCTTGAACTTCAAATCTTCCTGAGTTCAGCTAGTAGCTAGGATTAGAGACGATTCTATTGTGCCACCAACATAGATTTCATATTATTTCAGTTCTCAAAAATGTACTGGGGGGGAGGGAAAGGGGGAGGGAGGAATGAGGGAGGAGGTAACAAACAGTACAAGAAATGTATCTAATGCCTAACATATGAAACCGTAACCTCTCTGCACATCAGTTTGACAATAAAAAATTTTTTTTAAATGTACTGGGGACTGACTTACAGCCCCAAATACAGATTGCCACGGCATGTGTTCTATGGACACGTAAAAGGATGTGTGTTCTGCTGTTTAGGGGTTAAGAAATCAGTAAGCATCATTTAGATCTTGTAGACTCATAGCATTGCTGAGTTCTACATCCTTGCTGTGAAAGCTGTGTAAGGGAGTTGTGGGGGAACTGACATGTGCAGGACTCTATTTGAGTTTCCACTGAACGCATAAAGACCGAACTGGCTTCTCTAGGTCACACTGGGCAGAGAAGTTAAAAGACAACAGCCAGTTGCAGGTTTAGATCACTCAGCCCCACTCTGCCAATGTTCTGAGTACAGGGGGCAAGGCTTTCATCTTTGCACCCCTTGATCGGAGTCCAGTGACTGGGCCAGAGCAAATACAGTGTCCACAAACAGATGAATGGCTGAGGACATGTCCTCAGAACCTTTAGGACATTGGTCTTGTCTGTGACATGAGCTCTCTTGTGGAAAGATAAAATTAGAGAAAAGGCCAGGCACTGGTGGCTCATGCCAGTTAATCCTACCTACACAGGAGGTAAATGGCAAGTTTGAAGCAGCCCAGGCAAGAAAGTCCATAGCTCCAACTAGCCAGGAGAAAGCCAGAAGTGGAGCTGTGGCTCAAGTGGCAGAATATTAGCCTTGACCAAAAAAGCTAAAAGACAGATCCCAGACCCCGAATTCAAGCACTAGGACTACATGCATGCACATACCCACACACAAGCATCCACATGAGAAGGAAGCTAACAGGAAACAGCATGGCTCAAGAACCTAGCAAGAGTGCTGGGAATGTGGCTTAGCAGTAGAGTGCTTGCCTAGCATGCACGAAGCCCTGGGTTCGATTCCTTAGCACCATACAAACAGAAAAAGCCAGAAGTGATGCTGTAGCTTAAGAGGTAGAGTGCTAGCTACCCTTGAGCAAAAAGAAGCCAGGGACAGTGCTCAGGCAGGCCCCGAGTCCAAGTTCTAGGACTGGCAGAAAAGGAAAAAAAAAAAAAAAGAATGAAGGAAGAAAGAAAATACAGGCAGCCAGAGCCATGCCCAGCACTGGGAAGACCCTTAGGCCAGACATGCCTAATTCCTAGTGGGGAATGGCAAGTCTTCATACATAAATGTTTGCTGAGTCCCTAAGACACACTCCAAATGTTTCACTGAGGGCATGCACAAACACTCTCAAAGGAATAGCAAATTAATATTTGAGGGGGAAAAAGGTAATGGGTGATGAGGTCAGAATTTGTTTTTCTTCCTACAAAAAACTTGTTCAGACCTCACCTCATGCCCAAATTCAGAACATGACACATCCACCTTACGTTAAAAACAAAACAAGGTAAGGCAGGCACCAGTGGCTCATGCCTGTAGTCCCAGATACTCAGGAGGCAGAGATCCGATGAATGAGGTTTGAAGCCAGCCCTGGCAGTAAAGTCTGTGAGACTCTTGTCTCCAATAAACTACTCAAAAAAGCTGGAAATGAAGCTGTGGCTCAAGTGGTAGAGAGTGAGCAAAAGCTCAGGGACAGCGCCCACGTCCAGTTCAAGTGCCAGGACTTGCAAGATAGATAGATAGATAGATAGATAGATAGATAGATAGATAGATAGATGATAGATAAATAGATACTAAGAACAAGTTACGGATGAACACAGGCAGTTTTGGTTTGCCTGAGAAGCCTGCTATCTGATGGATGGGTCAGCAAGTCCTTGGAGCATTCAATGTGCAGGGGCTCAGGGCACTCTGCTAACTGAAGCAGGGCAAACATTCTGAGCCATTTCTAGCCAGTGTCATACTGGGATGCCCCTTCCCTCCAGAAAGCACAGGAGCAATATTCAGATTCCAGCAGTGGTCAACTTGCTCTTCCTTGTAGACAGCCTTGTAGGCTGGTAGTACTCCATGGGCTTACAGAAAGAAGTGCAGGCCTCTCAATCTCATCTTCATGGTAGACATTTTACACTGCCTTCCTATGATCAGCAAAGAGCCACGAATATGCAGTCATAGTGGTTAGACAATGGGGAAGTAAACAGGTGAGAATCTATACAGCTCCCTTCCTCATTGTTGAAGAGGGCAAGAATGTGACTCAACTAGTGTGTGTGTGTTTTCTAGTGCTAGGACTTGAACTCTGGACCAGGGCACTGTCCCCTTAGGTTTCTAGCTCCAGGCTGGTGCTCTACCACTGGAGCCACACTTCTACTTCTGGCTTTTGGCAGGTTAGTTGGAAAAAAAAAAAAGAGTCTCACACACTTTCCTGCCTGGGCTGGCTTCAAATCACATCAGCCCCCAGAGTCCAAATCAGCTAGGATTCTAGGTGTGTGCCACTCTGGTAGATGGGACACTCAACTCTAGCTTCAACTAAGTTTTTGCTCCAGGAATATTCTGGAAAGGGACAGCTTAGCCAGACAGCTTTCAGAGCACAATGTGCCAGAGTAAACATGTGAAACAGCAATCACAGGGCTGGGCCACAGTTCCTTTCAGCCTCCCTTTACATATCAGCTAGGGAAGACACTGTAGCTAGTAAGAATAGATAATTCTTTCAGAGGCCAATGGATTCAAGCCACTGAAAATAAATTACTCTGGATGAAGAATGAGTTAAGAATATAATACCTAAAATCCTAGGTATTCTGGAGGCTCGGATCTGAGAATTGCATTTGAAGCCAGCCAGGGTGGAAAAGGCCATGAGAATCTTATCTCCAATTAACTACCCCAAAAGCCAGAAGTAGAGCTCTGACTCAAGAAAAAAAAGCTCAGGGACAGTGCCCAAGACCTGAGTTCAAACCCCCCCCCCCACAAATCTGAAATCCAAAATGTTTCAAATACCAAGACTTTTGGGCACCATTATAACTCCACAAGTGGCAAATTCTACATCTGAACTAGTTATGTGTCCCACTCAAAATGCAGATGTACTGGAAATATTTCATAAAATGACATTCAGGTGATGTGGTTAAGGTGCATATAACATAAATGTTTTGTATTTAGACTTGGGTCTCATCCCTAAGTTGTAAGGTTCGCCACATGGTTCTGGCAGAAAAGAGTTGGGGGGTGGGGGCAGAGAGCGCATTACCAGCTTGCATGAGATGGAGGAACAGTTAGCCAAAATCCAAAACAGGATTTTCTATCAAAACTACAAAGACATTACAAACCCCAAAACTCTCATGCTGGACTGCACTTAAGCCCTAACCCCCACACCCCTTGCCCCTCGTGTCTCTGACTTATTTGGTGCTACTTGGTGATCCTCTTCAGTGATGATTAAATCCTGACCTGATTTATTGAGAGCTCTATTGTCTTCTTTCTTTTGTCTGTTTGCTCTTTCCTAATATATCAAGAACCAGCTCACACTGTTCAAGAAGCACTGTTAGCTTAATCTTGGGACTAGCTAAGAGGGAAAGAGTACACGGGTGGAACGAAGGAGGAAATGAAATATAACCATAAATGCTTAACTGAAACAGAGTTGAGATTCTAGTATCAATGGAAATGAAGCCAGACTCCTCTGAGTTTGGGACCTGGTTAAAAAAAACCTTAGTTAAATACAGTAAAGCACTTCATCAAAGATGAGGGACTGACTTCTTGGGCCAGATCCCATAGTCTATCCTGTTTGTTTCTCCTGCCAGTGAGGTTAACAAGTTCAGACCAAACAACTTAAGCTCCTTGTCAAGAAGATTTGACCTTCATGATTAAAGTCTAGAAATTAGCACAGGATTAGCTTTGGCTTTTAGTTTAACTGCCTCCCAAAGACATGATTATTTTGTTGCTAGTTTTGTTGTTGTTGTTTGTGGGGCTTGAGCTCGGGGCCTGGGCACTGTTCCTGAGCTCTTTTGCTCAAGGCTAGTGCTCTACTACTTTGAGCCACAGGGCCACTTCCGGGTTTTCTCGTGGCTAATAGGAGTCTCACAAACATTCCTGACTAGGCTGGCTTTGATCCACAATCCTCAGATTTTAGCTTCAGATCTTAGCTAGGATTACAGGCATGAGCCATCAGCACCTGGCTGTTGCCAGTTTTAAATGTACAAAAATGTGAATAATAGATTTTAAACTGAGCCTCCATTGGGCCTAACCCTAACCATTCCTCACTTCCACTCAGCTGTCCCTAGATTTTGTGTTCCCATGCAGATACACACTTATATATGTGTATGTATGTACATATGTATGTATGTATATAAAATACAAATGATGTGGGGGGTTCTGACAAATGATTTATTAATGAAAACATCAATTAGATAACTTCTGAGTAGTGCAGAAACTTCAATATGTACAAATCAGCATGAAGTTTCCAGTTGCCAAACTTTGGTTATAGAAATATGCCTCAAGCACCACAGTACAACATTGATCCTAATTTAAAAAGAAGGAAATTTCAAGAAAACAACAATGAAAATGAACCCTCAATTCTCTTAAATCTATTTTCTTTATAGCATACAAGAAAAACTCTTTTTGTCCTCCATTTTCTTTTATCTCGGTCAATTTCCAAAACAGTACCAATAAAAATGGACAAAGTTGATGATTCAAGGGAACTAGTTCTGAAACTTATTGTTTTAAATAGGTGACAGTTTTAACCTAGGATATTTTTGTTATGTAACATGGTTAATTTTCAAAATTCAAAAATTGCAAGCCTACCAAAAGTTGGGGGTGAAAGGCCCACAGGGAGAAAGGCCCCAGTACAGAGATTGCTAGATTTCTTTCCAGGCTCATTTGTGTCCACTAGCTGCAGAAGCAATTGGCATTGTACACAGACAGGAAAAGATGCCGTAGCTGAGCACAACCTTCCATGAGGTTTCACAAGACCTTAATCAAATCAAAGAATGAAGAGCGAAACACAAGAAAATGGAAAGAAAACATATGTAAACCCAGGTAGATCAGGATGGTGGGAGCATATGACAATTGCATGTGTGCAGAGAGACCAGACCCTTGATTACAAATGTGGATTATATACAGGCTAGTCTCCACTGGAGTCAGCTCACGGGACACTGGACAACTCCAGCAGGACATCTGGAAGAAGTGAAGGCTGTTCTATTTATTAGCACATCATGTTCCTGTCCTTTGTCCAGGCTGGTCAGCCGTCTCCTCAGGTGACTCAGCAGCATGGTATATGAATGGATAGAGCTTGGTGTCTGGTCCTGGAGTGGAACAGTTCCTGCATTCTTCGCTGTAATACCGTAACAACAGCTTATACACTTCTCCTAGAGGGTAAAAGGCCAGAATTATTTCAGTTAAGATCTGATGTTAAGATGAAAAAACTTCATAAAGGCTACGAAGTTTTGCCTTACTTGAAACAGCACAGGCTTAGATTTAGCTTTTGAAGATGTAGTATGTCTGGGAGGCCTTCCTGACAAAAACATTTGAGGAACACTTTAAAAAAACTACTTAGGTCACGATCACTGCAGGTTACATGGGGGGAATATGGTCTATGAATCCCCGCCAGAGTCCTCTCCCTCAGATAAGCACACTCCACCTGTCACAGCAAATAGGCCTCAAGCTTGAACCTGCCTTTCTATGATGTGTCCTCTATCTGTTCTTTTTTTGTGAAACAGGTGCTCTGCTGAACTATACTAAACTCTATAGTCCCCATTTTAGTTCTCTATACAAGAAAGAAAAAACGGATATTTACCATAGCTCTTTAAACCTATTCTTTTATTTTTCTTCCCCTGGGTGCCATTCTTGAAATCAGGGCCTGGGCACTGTCCCTGAGTTGTTATGCTCAAGGCCAGCACTACCAGTTAAGCCACAGCTTCAGTTCTGGCTTCTTTTATGGTTAATTGAAGGCAAGTGTCTCATGGACTTTCTTGCCCAGGCTGGCTTCATTCTGTGATCCTCAGATCTCAGCCCCCTGAGGAACTATGATTACAGATGTGAGCCACTGGCGCTAAGTTTTCTTCTTCTTTTGTAAAGATAGTGTCTCACTACGTTGCCCAGGTTAATCAGAACACGACAATACTGTGGGCTGGGAATATGGCCTAGTGGTAGTATGTTTGCGTTGCATACATGAAGCCCTGGGTTTGATTCCTTAGTACCACATATAAATAGAAAAAGCCAGGGGCTAGGAATGTGGCCTAGTGGTAGAGTGCTTGCCTAGCATGCATGAAGCCCTGGGTTCGATTCCGCAGCAACACTTATATAGAAAAAGCTAGAAGTGGTGCTGTGGCTCAAGTGGTGGAATGCTAGCCTTGAGCAAAAAGAAGCCAGAGACAATGCTTAGGCTCTGAGTCCAAGCCCCAGGGATGGCAAAAAAGAAAAGAAAAAATGACAATACTCTTGCCTCAGACTTCCAAGGAGCTGGAATTACAGGAATGCACCCTAGTGCCTGGCTAGACCATACTTTTTAATAAGCTGACTTATTCAACAGCATGGATGAAATTCTGCCAGAAAAGCAGACTGTACAGACACTTCCCCTGAGAGCTTTGTCCTCCCCATTGCAAGGTATGTATTTGTTTCTTCTTACCTACTGTGATCCATCCAGATTGAGCAAGTATTCCTCCTAAATGCTATACAATCAATCTACATACCAATGTTGAGACCATCTCCCACTTACCAACAGTCAGTTTCCTCTCAGTAAGAAAAGTGTGTATGCTGTAAATGTCTCTCATCAATTCTGAGTCACCAAAGGTGAAATAAACCACATCTCGTTCAGCTGCAGCGGCTGCCAGTATCTGTATTAAGGCTGTAAACAGAGAAGACGCAGAGCTTTGTTATGAGATTTCCTACCCTGTTCCCTTTAGCTCTTTCAGCCAGCTAAGTTGTAGCTGGTGTGCTACAGCTTCATCTTGGATTGAAAATTGATAGACCTAACATACTATTGGACAAGGTAGACACAAGACGAGCATAAACCAGCCAGTTGTGTGACTCTTCAAGTAGGCTGCTGAGAATATCGTTAGACTACACAATTCCTCTGCAGGTGCCATTTCTGGACCACACAAAAAAGGAAAGTATATTTTAAGCAGCAAACCAAGCTTCTAAATGGCATTTGCATTCACTGCTATTACGCTAGATTAACTAATCTTGATTTAATAACTTTGTCTTATTACACAGTCACTAGTCTTTTGCATCAAAGACACATTTAAGTAGGTCCTAAAACTCCCAGTAACCTCAAAGCAAAATTCCCAACCCTGCCACACTGGGTGAATGCTACTGAAGATGCTGGTTAACTCTGGTATACTAAAAGAGCTGGTGTCTATCTATACATCAAAGCTAATATCACTGCACTGTGTTTCCACAAATTAAGCTCCTTTACAGTCTTAACTGTGATTGGTAGAAATAATTATTTTGAAATTAAATTTTTATTTTTTATTGTTATTATAAAGGTGATGTATAGAGGGGTTATAGCTACGTAAGTATGGTAATGAGTACATTTCTTTTTGGACAATGCTACTCAAAATTATTTTGAACAATAAAAAAACTGAACATACTACAGTAAACGTTCTTTTGCTATTACATGTATTTTATATTAAAAGAGAAAATGGAAATAAAATCAAAGTGTAAAAGATCCTCTTTTATAGTTATGATTTTTGACAGCATTCCAGAGAACATTTTACATATTCATGAAATAAGGTTAACAATATGAAGGAGAGTTATATAGAATTAAGAGCATAATTACAATAAGCCTAATTTTAGTTCAAATGAATATTGCAATGAAAGTGAAGGAAAAGGAAAAAGAAAAAGAGGGAAATAAATAATCCAAGCAGTATTTGATGATCCTCAGGGCTTAAGCAAGGGGGAAAAGTATGCAAAGTAGTTTCAATTTTTTCACTAGGCTAGCTTACTATCATTGTATAGGTAAACCTAGTTTTTTTTTTTTTTTGCCAATTATGGGGCTTGAACTCAGGGTCTGAGCACTGTCCTGGCTTCCTTTTGCTCAAGGCTAACACTCTACCACTTAAATAGCACCACTTCCGGTTTTTTCTGTTTATGTGATGCTGAGGAATCAAACCTACGGCTTCAGGCATGCTAGGCAAGCACTCTACCGCTAAGCCACATTCTGGCCCCTGAACCTAGTTTTAATGTACTGGAGGACCAAGCAAAAGAATAAATGTGTTGCTCTTCCTGGGAGCTGAAGCTCTCACTAAAGAAAAAAGAATGCAGAAAGAGAGAGAAGCCAAAAAGAACTCTGAAGATGGGCTGGAGAAGGCGGCACTGGTGCATGGAATCATGATGTCAAAATTACATAAGTGTGTATGTGTGAATAAGGATCAACATATATCTATTTTCCAGCACTAGTTGCTGAACAGGGCAGAAAGCAGGCATTCTTGTAGCAACAAGAACACTTAAAGCCCAGATCTTGGCTCTAATACTACTTCTCATACAAGAAACTGGATTGTTCAAAGAAATGCCTGGTTCCATGGCTGGGACAAGAAAGGCACAAGATGAGCCATCATTATAATGGAAGGTGAAACAGTATTAATACAACACTGGGAGTTTATCACAAGGAATTGGAAGTCATTCTGAAGGAGTTCTCATCACCTAAATCTGAACAAATTAAGCACCAAAATAGTAAATATGCTAATGAATTAATTACAAACCACAGAAAAAATACGGTAGGAAAGAGAGCTCTTGTCCACAAGGGAAAGCCTGAGATGAACTGGAAAGCTTTTCTAGAGCACTGGAGTAGGAATAGCCTCACTCTCTGCGAGACCACCTCTATACAGATCAGGGCAAGGCACAGTGGTTCATGCCTGTAATGTCAACTACTTGGAGGAGAATGGGAAGAATGACTCAAGGCCAGCCTGGGCAAAAACTCAGTAAGAACCCATGTCAACAAAATCAACCTGAGATAGTGGTTTAGACCTATAATCCCAGGAATGCAGGAGGCATAGGTGGGAAGACAAAGGTCTATGGCTGGCCTGGGTAAAACCTCAAGACTCTATTGTAAAATAAAGCAACAAAGCAGAAAGAGCTGAAAATATGGCTCAAGTGGTACAGTATTTGTTTTGTTATGTACAAGTTGCTGAGTTAGTGCCACCAGCATCACCACAAAAAAAGAATGTAGAGAGAAAGAGGCAGAGGAACCAACCACCACACTGAAGAGAGCAATACTTCCCTTGATTCATGCTGCACCAGACAAAAATCATTCATTTCTCCTGGATTTTGCTTTAGTGTGTATTTTTAATATTATTTTTGTTTTTGCCCAGTCCTGGGACTTGGAATCAGGGCCTGAGCACTGTCCCTGGCTTCTCTTGCTCAAGGCTAGCACGCTGCCACTTGAGCTACAGCGCCATTTCTGGCATTTTCTGTTTATGTGGTGCTGAGGAATCGAACCCAGGGCTTCATGTATGCTAGGCAAGCACTCTACCACTAGGCCATATTCCCAGCCCTTTAAGATTGTTTTTACAAGGAAGAAAACTACCTCAGTAACTACACAGTGGAGAGACTGGGCAGCACACTGGGCAGCATCTTTACTGGTGGTCAAAATGAAGATAGCCAATGGTGTCTGATGCCATCAAACATCTACAGATGGTACCACCAGGTAGACAGTTTCACAGATGGCACCACCAAGGTAGATGGTATCACTAAGAATGTGTTCTGACTGGGCAGAACATCAATCTTATCTCAAGGAAGCAGTAGACAAACGCAAAGAAATCTACTTTCTTCAACACATCAAGTAATTAAAGACAAAGGCTGTGGTAATACTCCAAATTCAAAGGTTCAGAGGTTAAATGACAGAACAAGTAAATGCTGGATCTGACTCCAGACCTTGTGCTGAGGGAAAAATGAAGCAGAGCTCTATTAGGTCATCTGACATAAAAAGAATTAAGAGTAGATAAAATACTAACACATATTTGTGAATTTAACAATTATGATTTTTTTTAAATAAAAGAATCCTTTCTCTTAGGAACTATGCATTGATACATTTAGCAAAGAGCACATAATTCAGGAGAAAACTGTGTGTGTGTGTGTGTGTGTATGTGAATTGTATTATTTTTAGTTTTGGAAAATTCTAAATTATATTTGGATAACTTAGTTATGTAGCAAAGAAAAAATCTTTTAGCTACTAAAATTTGGTAAAGTTGAGGGGCTGGGAATATGGCCTAGTGGCAAGAGTGCTTGCCTCCTACACATGAAGCTCTCGGTTCGATTCCCCAGCAACACATATATGGAAAACGGCCAGCAGGGGCGCTGTGGCTCAGGTGGCAGAGTGCTAGCCTTGAGCAGGAAGAAGCCAGGGAAGGTGCTCAGGCGCTGAGTCTAAGGACTGGCCAAAAAAAAAAAAAAAAATTGGTATAGTTGAATACTCCTCAAATGTGGAAATCAATCTATGGTACTATAATAGATGTGGGATTCTAAAATATCAAAGTATGTTCTAATTTCCAAACTAATATTTATGGAGCACCCTCAACCTGGGAGGTGCTATGACTATGCCTCATTAATCTCAGAATGTTGAAAGTAATTAGTTTCAAAATAAAGGTTTTTAATTAAAACTGCTCAACCAACGTATGCATATATTAAAACTTTAGTACATTCAATTTTAAAAGGTCCCACTTAGCCTACACTACATATAAAAATGGAAACTAATGAATCATCATCTTTACCTTCCAGGAGATAACTGCTTTATCTTTCAGTAAGATGAAAATTTGGCTTTGTTTCCTACTAAAAATACTTAGGATTAGCCAGGTGCAGGTGGCTCACACCTGTAATCCAAGCTACTCAGGAGGCTGAGATCTGAGGATCACAGTTCGAAGCCAGCCTGGGCAGGAAAGTCTGGGAGACTCTTATCTCCAATTAATCACAGAAAAAGCCGGAAGTGGCACTGTGGCTCAAGTGGTAGAATGCTAGCCTTGAGAAAAAGAAGTCCAGGGATAGCACCCGGGCCCAGAGTTCAATCCCTATGACCAGGGGGGGAAAAAAGTTAAGAGCCAAAAGAAAAGTCCTTTTGGTTCTATTTCCAATTGTCTAGAGTACTAGTCATTTGCCATTTATAAGAATAAAGTGGTAATAAAAACATTTAAAATTTGTTTCCAAATAGAATTTATTTTTAACACCTCACAGGCCATTGTGACACAGTGAACAAGCTCTTGAAGTTAGCTTTACCTAACTACCAACTACTAAGCAGAAACTGGATTCTAGCATGAGTGAGGAAGAAGTCAATTCACATGACTCCTCATCTCTCCTTTTCTTTTCTCTTCTTTGCAGTGCTACACTGAGCCCACACATGACATTTGTGATGTCACCTAGGTTTCTGTTCCAGTCACACCATTCCAAAGCAGTTTAGATGAGCTAGGACCAGGAGGCAGGAGACCCAAGGTTAGTCCTCAGTCTTTGCTATCTCTTTTTAGCTAGTCACTTCCACTTAACTCTCTTGGCCCCAATTTTCTCAGCTATACAATGAGGGAGTTGAACACATAATTCCTGAAGACTCCTTCAGAGATGAGGATTCCATAGTCACTATTAGAATTTTTTCCGATTTAGATGTTCAACTATAAATACCCAAATTAAATTTCCAAGAAGACAAATTAATCCTGATACTACATACCGCAGCAATTTCTGATAAAGGATAATTTTAAACAGCAGTCTACAGATCTCACTGTTTGTGATGCTCCAAGATCTTTGCAAATCTAGTGAATTATGCCTTATGATTTCAGTGAACACTCGTACCAAGTTAAATGGGTATAAATGACAAATCTAATGAGTTATGTGGATGAATTCCAAGTGTGATAAAAAGCATCAAATCTAACCTCGAGCACAAATAGGTGCCAAAATAATCACTTAAATTAATCTGCAGGGATCTTGGTTTTAATTTTCTTTTTGGCAGCAATTTTAAGCTATGAGGAAAATACAAATAAATATGAATAATATGAGAAAAACAATTTTCAGGGTCCTGTTGCAACTAAACCAAGTAAAAAATTGTATAAAGTGGTAGCTACTCATACCACATGTGAGGTATAAACCCATGTGATGTTAGTAATACATGATAACACTGAGCACTTAAAGCACTATGATCACAGTTCTAAGCTTCATAAGCACCAACTCATGATTTACAAGACTGAGGGAAACAGAGCAAAGTGATTATTATCTCCACTTTGAGAATAAAGAAATTTGGCATCAAAGGGCAAATTAACTTGTCTAAGGTCACCTAGCCAGTGTGCAGAGTTGAGATTTGAACCCTGGCAATTCATCTCAAGGTCAAATGATCTTACCCATTCTGCTTCTGGACTGTGCCAAGTCATTCCTACAAAGACAATCCTACTATTCTCTCTGAAGTGGCAGCTCCCATATCTAAACCTAGATTCAATATGGATTAAAATAACAAAAACACAGACACTAGTCTCAATCCTGGTTTGAATTCTGCTACTGGCATTTACTATCTGTGATTTTAGGCTGATTATCTTCCTCTCTTTTAGTTATGTCATTTATGAGGAAAATAGAGCTTTTGTTATAGGTTGCGTGTGCTCATATAGGTAAAGAATGTCCTTAGTATATTCTCTGATCATAGAATGTACCCAAACATGTAATGACAATATAATGAACACAGTGGTTTTTAAGGAAGGCAGGGCCAATTTGGGACAGCCAATTCAGACACTGGCTGTATCTCTTTGGACAGACTCATTAGCCTGTCTACCAATCTTGGCTTCCCTTTCTTACAAATAGGATTGCAAAACCAAATGGTAACAATACAAAAAGAAAATTCAGTGATTCTTACAGCTGATCATCACCAACTTCAGCTTTCCCAAGCCACTTCTTTTCCAGATCCATTAACTCGGTATGCTCTTTGAAAACAAATATTCCAGACATCCCTGACAAGACCACAACCTCAGTAAACATGGGGACACAAAGAAGGCAGTACAGAAATGTTAAGGAGACTCTTACTCAGGGAAGGCTGGGAGAGGGATGAAAATGTGATCTTTTCAGGAAGAAGGATGCAAAGTCCTGATACCTATGGCAGATGGGGCCAGGGAAGGAGGCTGTTGCACAGTTCTAACCTGTGCCCCACTTCCATACCCATAATTCCAATGAACCCCCAAGTGACAAGGCCAATCATAGCATGGCAGGCAATGATTCCCTGGCACTACCCAAATTTCAGACCTTCCAAGATTAATGGTTTGTCTAGTTTAGCCATCTTGATTCTAGGATAGCAAAGTAATTAGTTATATTGCATTTAAATGGACATAAGGTCAGAAAGAAAATGAATTTGTACTATATTTTTATACCATGGAAATAGACTCTTCTCTGTTTCATTTAGGATTTATCTAATGTCTACTGACCTTGTAGTTATGATAATTTGGTTCCAGGGATGGGGAAGTATCCCAAATCAGTCTGGGTAGATTATTTCCATGAGCTTTTAAACTAAGGTGCCATACTCCTTTAGTCCTGTGCCAATCTGGTGCAGTGCTACAAGCCTGTGCCTATTTGATTTGATCCTGCCATACACAGAGACAAGCTGATGGAGACAAGAGAATGTAGAGAGAAGCAGGCAGAGGAACCAACACCACACTAAAGGAAGGGAATACTTCCCCTGATCTATCTGTCATCTCTGAGGCCAACTCCATGCGGCCTTTCTCAGTCAGGCTGATAATTCCCTTCCAGGCAAAAGGGAACGTATAAAGCTACAGTAGTGTTTTCATCTTAAATCCTGTGTGTGCCTGTATTAATGGAGATGAACCTCATTGCCATGTGGGTGCTACATGCTCAACAAGTGCTCTATATACCACTGAGCTACATCCCTAGCCCTGGAAAGCATCTTAATACCCAACATTTGTGCAGGGTAGTTAACAATGGAGTCGAGGCCCAGATGAGCAAAAAAAAACCTAGAATACACAAAGCTCCAGATTAATGAAAGACACGTAGAAACTCTTGAACAGATTTGTTAAACAGAAATGTGTTGAGCATATTTTATTTGCAGGTCCCTTTTAAGAACTGAGCATAGGAAGGAAAAAGGGATATAAAATAGAATGCACAGGACACAATACCAAGATATCCTTGAACTATAATAAACTAGCGATGATATAATCTCTTACAATTTAGATAACATCCTATGGAGATAGAAAAATGGAGAAGGAAATGCAGAGATGAAACACAAGAAGAAATCCTCATGAAGTGAAAAGATGAAATCAGAAGGAGGTCTCATCTATAGGTAGAAAATTTTACAAGAATGGAATAGGGGCTGGGAATATGGCCTAGTGGCAAGAGTACTCGCCTCATATACATGAAGCCCTGGGTTCAATTCCTCAGCACTACAATACAGAAAATGCCAGAAGTGGCGCTGTGGCTCAAATTGGCAGAGTGCTAGCCTTGAGCCAAAAGAAGCCAGGGACAGTGCTCAGGCACTGAGTTCAAGTCCCAGAACTGGCAAAAAAAAAGAGAAACAAACAAAAGGGCAGAGGAAGAATGGAGTAACAGCGAAGCCTTTCAAAAAAAAAATTTAAGTATCAACCTGGCTGTAATTATTGACTGTATTTAAATCAGAGAAACTAAAAAAAAAAAAAAAAGCCAGAAATATCATCTACATCCTTACAGTGCAGTAATAAGTCAGAGAACAATTTATTTATTTTTAAAAAACATTCACATCCTGAGCACTTCCTTTATTTGGTATACAGTTGAGGCAGGAGGCCACGTTACAATATCCTCTTAGATGTGATACAGAGAAACAGGAAAAAAGTTTCTTCTACTTTACCAATGAGTTAAAGTGAAACAAATCTACAAGATTACAAAGTACAATTAAGCTCACCCTTTGAAAGAACCTAGGAAAAACAAAGTGGCCACATACAAAGGAGGAAGATTAAATCAGTTAAAACAATTTTGTGTGTGAGCATGTACGCACACAAGTGCTGGTCCAGGGCACTGTCACTGAGCTTTTCTTACTCAAGGCTAGTGCTCTAGCACTTGAGCCACAACTCTACTTCTGGCCTTTGGGTAGTTAATTTGAAAAAAGTGTCTAACA
The DNA here is from genome assembly GCF_023159225.1 of Perognathus longimembris pacificus. Lineage (NCBI taxonomy): Eukaryota > Metazoa > Chordata > Mammalia > Rodentia > Heteromyidae > Perognathus > Perognathus longimembris. The sequence continues at coordinate 63,049,366 of NC_063162.1, read as the reverse complement.
AACTTTCCTGCTCAGGCTAGCTTCACACCTCCATCCTCAGACCTCTGCCTTCTGAATAGCTAGGATCTACAGGTATAAAGCCACCGGTGCCCAGCAAAACTAACACAATTTTAAAATGCAAATGCAAAAAGGGGAGTCACTTTGGGATACTAATGTTCCTTGATTTACAGTGGGGTTATAAGCCCATGGTTAGGTGAAAATATGGAAAGTGTTACGTGCATTGAATCATTTAACTTATTCAGCATAACACATTGCCCTTCCATAGGGATTGTAGGGCTATTAGTAGCAGATGCCCAGTATTATTTGATCTTGGGGGGGGGGATGAAAGTTCCATATTACAAGTATGGTTTCTACTGAGTATATACAACTTTTTTTCTGCTGGTCCTGGGGCTTGAATTCAGGGCCTGGGCGCTGTTCCTGAACTTCTTTGCTCAAGGCTAGTGCTCCACCACCAGGGGCCACACCCCTCTCTGGCTTTTTGCTAGTTTCTTGGAGATAAAAGTCTCACTATCTTTCCTGCCCCAGCTGGTATCAAATGGTGATCTTTAGATCTTTAGATCTTTAGGTGTGAGCCAGCAGCGTCTGGCTAAGTGTGTACTGCTTCTTCACCATCATGAAGAACTGCTGCAATCCAGTAAGCCCCTATCTAAAGATATTTCAAATTCAAAAGCACTTTACCATGTCCCTTAGAGTGCTCAGAAAGACTGAGAGCCTCAAGGGTGACACAAAAGTACAAGAGGCCACGGTCAAAAACAATCTACCAATTCAATGCCATAGCAATCAGAATTCCAATGTCATCACTCACAGAATTAGAACAAAGTTCAAAGAAGACCCTGAATAGCAAAAGTAATTTGAAGTAAAAAAGAGCACTGCTGGAGGTACCTTAATAAGAGCTTCAACATAGTAACAAAACCAGCACAAAAATAGACCTGAAGACCAATGATACAATATCGAAGAACTAGAAACAAAACCACAGCTACAGCTAACTTATGTTTACAAAGGAGTAAAAACATACACTGGAGAAAAGACAGTATCTTCAATAAATGGGCAAATTGAGCATCTATCTGCAGGAGATAAGAGACTGGGCCACTCCCATGCATCCTGTGTAAAAATCAGCTCAATCACCGGAGTGACAGCTCAGCCACTTGAACAACAGTTCTACTTCTGCCTTTCTGCTGGTTAATTGAAGAAGAATCTCTCAGAGTTGTCTGCCTAAGCTGGTTTTGAACCTTGATCCATAGATCTTAGTCTGAGAAGCTAGAGTAGGTTTCTACATGCTGGTGGCTTACAGATATTCTTTAAAAACAAAAAAGAATCACAATTTAAGTAACCAATCCTCTACTGAAAGACATTGTAACTGCCTGTAGTATTTTGATCATCCAAGCAAATGAGAGGAGGGAATTGTCCAGGAGTAATTCCAAAGTTTAAAATCTCAGCAACTGAGAAAATGAATCATACAACTGAAATCTTTGACTACTATACATGATAGCTACCTTGGAGCAAGCAAGCTTCCTGTCTTTTAAGCCACAAAGAGAAGCACAGAAATGAACACATTTATAAAGCTTTCCACACTATTCAGTGTGGAAAGCCTGGCACAAATAGCCAGGCTTACAGCAGACCTGGTTTTTGGATTGATGACATGAATCCAGCCATTCATTTTACTTAAGAGAAAAACAGGAGGGGGGAAAAAAGAAGCATCTGTCAGAAGATCAATAAGCCCAGAGTGAAAAAAAGGTTTCCTTAAATAAATTCAGGATGATAACGAATTTCATAAAACTTCTACTTTTACAGGCTTAAAAAAATACTGAAAAAACACACAATTTTTGTTTTTCAATCTGAGGAAATTCTTTCAAATAAGGGGGCAGTGAAGGTTTTGCTTAAGACATTAACTTAATATAACAATACCCTCCCAAACTGGAAACTCGGTCTTCAAAATAGGTAGCTGAACAATTAGCATTCCTTAATGTACAAACAATTATTATCAGAGAATCATCAACTGTTCCTAAAGAAATTTATGGTTAGAAGGCATGATAAAGCAATTCACAAAACAAAAATGTTGATGATTGTTGAAAACAAGAAAACTTAAAAGATCAATAGATCTTGTCTTGGTGAGTTTGATGGAAGGATGGCATAAATTCAGTCTTCAGGGCAATTTGTAACATGTACCAAAATATAAAGGACACATACTCTTGAGCTATTATCTTACTTATAGAAACTTACTTTAAGAACAAACAGAACTGCATACTATATACTAGAGTACTGCTTACAATGGCAACAAACCTGAATAGAGCATCTGTGAAATAAAATATATGTATATATACATATATACAACGGAATACAATGTCATCAATAAAAATGTCGGCAGTAAATTCACATTTATCAAGTGTTGAGACTGTAGGGTTTTTTGTTTTTTCTTTTGGTTTTGTTTTGTTTTTGTGCTGGTCCTGAAATGTGAACTCAGGACACAGGGCCTAGGCACTGCCCCTGAACTTTTGTGCTCAAGGTTAGCACTCTATCATTTGAGCCACAATTCAACTTCTGCTTTTTTGTGATTAATGGAGTCTCACAGACTTTCCTGTTCAGGGTATCTTTGAACCACGATCCTCAGATCTCACCTCCCTGAGTAACCAGGATTACAGGTGTGAGCCTGCAATCTCTGGTGACACCTGAGACTGTAGGGTTTTTAAAAACAGGTTAGAACATGATCTTACTCATGTCAGATGACCACATATTTTTACAGACATATACAAAATTATGGCTACCAAAATGTTAACAGCGAATTATAGCAATTCGTACGTGTTTCATAGTAATTTTGTGAGTTTTCAAAAGAAACACTAAAGGTGTCTTTTTTATTGGGGGGGGGGGGAGGAGAGGTGCTAGGGCTTGAGCTCAGAGTCTGGGCATTATCCTTGAATGTTTTTGCTCAAGACTAACACTCTATTGTTGGAGTCATAGCTCCACTTCTGGCTTTTTGTGCTTAATTGGAGATAAGAGTCTCAGGGACTTTCCTGTCTGGGTATTCTGAGTATCTAGGATTACAGATGTGGACCACTGGTACCCAGGCCAAAGGTGTCAATTTATAAAAACAACAAGCCTTTTTACTGTTGGGAGGGTATAATGGCTTTATTATAATTGAATCATTCCATTTCTAACTAGTTTGATTATCAAGGGAAACACTCTTAAAAATAATTATTTATTTACTTATTTGGCCAGTCCTCGGGCTTGAACTCAGGGCCTGGCCACTGTCCCTGGCTTCTTTTTGCTCAAGGCTAGCACTCTGCCACTTGAGCCACGGGGCCACTTCTGGCTGTTTTCTATATATGTGGTGCTGGGGAATCGAACCAAGGGCTTCATGTATATGAGGCGAGCATTCTTACCACTAGGCCATATTCCCAGCCCCTTAAAAATAATTTAATTTAAAAAAATTTGTTGAGGGTGTGCTGGGGATTAAGGAGTTTGACAACTTAGAAGTTATTTTTAGTAGTGTCTGAATTTCATTTAAGACATTAACAGAATAGCAAATTATAAATGGTGTAAAATATAATATGAACAAAAAACCTGTTATAAATTACTGGTTTATCTTTATTTAGAATTGGTAAGATTCCTCTTTTCCTTTGTGAGAATAGGTCTACATTTCTTTGGCAGATGGGGCTAAACACTTAACAGTAAGTATTCAGAAGCCAAGGTTTGGCTGTAGCTGGCGAAAGCCCCTAACCACAACCCTTATCTTATGCCTGTCACCTGTCACCTGTCACCAGTGTTGCCTCTCTCCAATGAGGCCACTCAGTGGAGATTTAATCCTGTTTCATCATCCCAAAGCACATGGCTCTTTACTCCTTACTCTACCCTATTACCCAAGGTCTTCTTCTTCTTCTTTTTTTAAAGCAGTGTGAATTCTTTGCACGTGCCAGTCTGGCACTATACCACTTAAGCCATGTCTCCAGCCCTGCTTTTTGTTGGTTATTGAGAAATAGGAGTTAAGTAAACCTTTCTGCCTGGAGTGGCTTTGAGTTATAATCCTCCAGACTTTACCTATATTCTTTTTTATTTTTATTTTTTGCCAGTCCTGAGGCTTGGATTCAGGGTCTGGCTTCTTTTTGCTCAAGGCTAGCACTCTACCACCTGTGCCACAGCGCCACTTCTGGCTTTTCCTGTTTATATGGTGCTGAGAAATTGAACCCAGGGCTTCGTGCATGCTAGGCAAGCACTTTATCGATAAGCCACATTCCCAGCCCCTCCTGTACTCTTATTATAACTTTAATAATTGCTTTATAATGAAGAATATGGTCTTTGTCTCCTGGTAGGAGCCTCAAAACTCTTGGAATAGGCTGTGCATGGGTATATGGCTCACATCTGTATTCCTAGTTACTCAGAAGGCTGAGATCTGAGGATCGTGGTTTGAAGCCAGCCCAGGCAGTAAAGTCCATGAGGCTCTCATCTCCAAATAACACAAACAAACAAATAAGGCTGGAAGTGGAGTTGTGGCTCAAATAGAGTGCTAGCTTAGATCAAAAAGGCTCAGGGACAGCATCCAAGCCCCGAGTTCAAGCCTCAGGACCCACAGAAAAAGAAAACGAAACAAAGACCCTGGTACTATCTTTTTTTTTTTTTCTTTTTTGCTAACTAAGGCTGTTCAGAGTCCACCTTCCAGGGAGACTGTTTCCATTATGTGACCACTGATTTGATCAAGCACACCCAGGTAATGAGACCCAAGTAAAAATTGGGCACCACAGTAGGCAGAACTCACTTGTTGATGTATATGGAAACAGACGAGTGGGATTATCAACACTCTGCACTCCCACCCATATCTCACCCTATGTTTATCTTTATGTGATCTGAAATATAGAACTTGGAGGTACAATGGTTCACTTCAGTCAGTTTCAAACCGAAGGGGTCATGGGAGCCTCTCAGATTGGCCAACTGGCCAGAAATGCAGGTGACCTAGGGATGTCCAAGCCTTTTGGCTGCAGCTTGAAATGGAGGCAGTTGTACAGAGAATTTATCTGGCAACCTGTAGGCTCTGCATTCACTTACTCTGGGTAGTTGGTGTCAAAATTATTACTGTCTTATACCCAGTTTGTGTTGAGCCAGTACAGATGAAATGAAATGATAACCATCCCAAATGATATTATACTGTTTTCTACAACTGGTATTTTGAAAAGCAAAGCAAATGTTATGATGTGATAAAGGGCCAAAAGCTTTGTTGATTAGCTTTTGTGACTTTTTCCCACCACAAAACAATAAATATAAACACTGTTGGGTTTTTTTTGTTTGTTTGTTTTTAATGGGCAGCCAAATATCTCTTTCCCGGTTCCATTTGGACAGCTCTTTCAAGCCACCTGACCCCCTACCATGGTGCTATCAGAGTACTCATCACTGTGTGCTGTGTTTGTCTAAGCCTCTCTCCAACCAGAGACTATCTCTTATTTAGTTTTACATCCTCAGTGCTAACCAGTGCCCAAGACAGCAGATGACCATCTGTTTGGTGAGTGAATAAGTCAGTGAAATTACTGTGCTCATAAAAAACACTCCAGGTTGGGCACTGGTGGCTCATGCCTTGTAATCCTAGCTACTCAGGAGGCTGAGATCTGAAGATCATGGTTTGAAGCCAGCCAAAGCAGGAAAATCTACGAAATTCTTATCTCCAATTAACCACCAAAAAAAGCAAAAGTTGAACTGTGGCTCAAGTGTCAGAGTGCTAGACTTGAAAATAGCTCAGGAATAGCATGCAGGCCTTGAGTTCAAGCCCCAGGACTAGCAGAAAAAAGCAAATAAACAATAACAAAACACAAACAGCTGTAGTGAAGGAAAGTGTTGGTGTGGGCACTTTGGTTTGAAACCCCTCGGTCATTTTGCACTCTTCTTTCTCCCTGAATTTTCTATATTCAGGAGAATAAAGTAACTAGTTGATCAAAAGGTAAACAGAACCCTACACAAAAAACAATAAACACTGTTTAAACATAAAAAAGAATAAAAGAGGATTTATCAAATTTTCCTCTTTCGTTGACTCTTGTAGTCTTTTATAATAGGACATTAGAAATCTGAAGGACTAAACATTTTCCCTTCTGAACAACAATTCACTCACCTTTCAGTCTTGCATCACCCCCAAATGCACCACAGCCCCAGTTTCCCGTGGCCACAGCAGAAAGATGCTCTGAAGATACCCCAGGACGGACAAATCCACAGTAAGCCTGTAGGATAAAAGAAATATCACAGCACCTGAGCAACCAGATATAAGCCATAAACATGGCTATGAACGTGGATTTACTGAGTCCTGATTTGTTATCTTTTGGATAAAGATAAAGATTACAAAGAATGGTAATAATTAATCAGGGTAGTTCTGTTTAGTTTCATGAGGAATCTCCAAACTGCTTTCCAGAGTTGTTGAACTAGTTTACATTCCCACCAGCAGTGGGAATGTTCCTTTCCATCACATTGTGCCAGCATCTTTTGCTTGTATTCTTGATGACCATTCTGAAGCAAGATAGAATTTCAGTGTTTATTTGGCCATTTTTACTTCTCCTGAGAAGTCTCTTTTCCACTCATTTGGTTGTTTCTTGGAGGGTTTAGTTTCTTGAGCCCTTTGTATATGTGGGATATTAGGCCACTGTTCCTACACTGGGGCTTGAAATGAGGGCCTGGGCACTATCCCTTAGCTTTCACTCAAGGGTAGTGCAATCATCAGATCTTAGTCTCCTGAGTAGCTAGGATAACAGGTGTGAGCTGCCAGCTGTGCATCCAGCCAAGGTTCTTAGTTTTTTGAAACCATCAGGCTTTATTAAAAATCTTAGTAGCAAAGTAAATCTCTCCATGTTCTTTCAGATACCCAACAAAGGCTAAATTGAAAGAATGATCTATGAGAAATGTTCCTGGAAAAAAAACAACAGGGCTACAGGTGCTTCTGTGAAAACACACATGGAAATATAGTAAATCACTCTCTGAAGCTTACACAAGGTGTGAAAGTTTATTTCATACACTGGATGGATTAACAAGGCTATTCCTTCCAACCCCTCATAGGCTGTAAATTCTGACAGATATTAATTATAAGTTGGTGCCAGACTATTTTTCAGGGCTGTGGTGCCGAGATTACACAAGAACTCACAAATTACCTGCATAATCAGATGCACGGAGCTTCTGAAAATCTCTTTCGGGTCAATAGTATCGAAAGCTCTCCTGCCACTAGGCAGATTCGCAAAAGATAAAGAATCTGACAGTACAGGAACAAGGATGGAAAGAGCAAAGACTCTCTCACAGTAAATGGAACACTGCCACTGTGTGCCACCAGGTTTTCTGAGGTGCCTATAGAAAAAGGAGGGGCCTTCTACCTTATGTCTTTGCCTTCTATTAGAGCAAAGTGTTTTTAGGCTTTTTCACTGTATCTTTAAGTAAATTAGGCCAAGTTTATTTCAGCAAGCCCAAAACAGCTTAGTTTAGTGAAGCTAAGACTTAACAATAGAGAACTGAAAACATTAAATTGTGAGAAGCAAAGTCTAACAGAAGGTATTAATTAATTTTTCTGAAAAGTAATCTTAAAAATTGGCCATTATCTTGGGCACCAGTGACTTATTCCTGTAATTCAGGAGGCTGAGATCTGAGGATCACAATTCAAAGCCAGTTCTAACAGGAAAGTCTGTGAGACAATTATCTCCAATTAACCACCAAAAAGCCAGAAGTGGAGCTGTGGTGGAAGTAGTAAAGCACAAAGTTCAGGAGCAGTACCCAGGCTCTGAGTTCAAGGCCCAGAACTGACACAACACTCCACTCCCAACCCCTACAACCAAAACCAGTACTTCTTAGGCTGATTCTACAAATTGAAAGAATATACTGGAAAATATTAGTAATATATGTTTATATCATAGTACCAGTAATATATTCATATATTAGCAACATATATAAATACAAATATTACAAAGAAAAATAATATAAGGAAAATAATATGTTAATAATATAAAGACTATTAAGGGAAAATTCACTAGAAATGATACATTTTGAATTAATATTCCTGAAAAGCATATTGACATACTATGAGATTATAAATGATCAGAGTTTGAACTTCTTAGAAATCTTAGCACAAAGTTTTCATTGTTTTTGTTTTTTTTAAAATCGAGCTTTGGTGTTAGTAATCCCATTACAAATATGGTATTAGTTCATAACAAAAATCAAGACAGGAATCAATTTTAAAAAGTTAATGATGTAATCTACTTCATTCAATTTCCATCCCATAAGGCTCCATGCAATATATTCACTACGTAACCTAATCTAAAGGAGCCTACCATGGCCAATTATAACTTTTCACAGGTGATTTCTTTTTTTTTTCCCTTGCTTGCAGTTATTTGCCAGTTTAGAAACTGGAGTCATAAATCTTCCTGATGCCAAAGATAATTCACCTCTAGAATGTCACCCAGCTGATCTCTCACAAGATTAAACATAGCTTGAAAGTATCAATTAGATAGAGTGGGAATGATTCCTTCCTTTTAAAAACCAACTCCACTTGCAGGCCACAATGTGGATCTAACAGGAGAGTGAAGCCTGTATGGGGCTGGCATCTTCCAGAGGTTGGGGATGTCCTTGCAATAGTTACCTGGCTAATAATGCCTGGATGTAGCAACAGACCTTTGGAGCTTAGCCACACATACTTCTGCTGGCAAAGAGTGGTCTTAGGCTTTGTTGCTTCATTTAAAAAAATTGTGACACTATTCCTCTTTCCTCTGGAATGGAATGGTCCCCCTTCCCCCCAAAAAAGATCAAGTCATCTCTAAAGGGACTTAACATGAGCTTCTGTTTTGGTTTTTTTTCTTCTTTGGTCAGTTGTAGGGCTTGAACCTAGGTCCTGAGTGCTGTCCCTGTCTTCTGTTCAAGGCTAGCACTCTACCATTTTTAGCCACTGTGCCACTTTCAGTTTTCTGGTGGTTAACTGAAGACAAGAGTCGCATGGATTTTTCCAGCCTGGGCTGGATTTGAAATGTGATCCTCAGATTTCAGCCTCCTGAGTAGCTAGGATTACAGGCATGAGCCACCTACAGTACCCAGCTAGCTTCTGTTTAAACCTAAGTTTATATAAGGAAATGTAAATCACTGCGCTCCTCAAGTTGCCAGCTGATGTGAATGAAATTTCTACAGATTATAATAAAATTCATAAGTCTATTTTAATAGATAAACGTTACTAACAAGGGATGAGGCTGCTTTAACTTTAAAGTCTGTAGCTATTTGGATTAGTTTTAAAAATTGTCAATGATAATAAAATCATTCACTACTTCTTTTTTTGCCAGTCCTGGGCCTTGGACTCAGAGCCTGAGCACTGTCCCTGGCTTCTTTTTGCTCAAGGCTGTAGCACTCTGCCACTTGAGCCACAGCGCCCCTTCTGGCCATTTTCTATATATGTGGTGCTGAGGAATCGAACCCAGGGCTTCATGTATACGAGGCAAGCACTCTTGCCACTAGGCCATATTCCCAGCCCACTCATTCACTACTTTTTTTTTTTATCAGCAAAAGTATTCTTTCTTTTTTTTTTTGCCAGTCCTAGGGCTTGAACTCAGAGCCTGAGCACTGTCCCTGGCTTCTTTTTATTTTTTATTTATTTATTGTTTTGCTCTAGGCTAGCCCTCTGCCAACTTGAGCCACATTGCCACTTCTGGCCTTTTCTAGATATGTGGTGCTGAGGAATCGAACCTAGGGCTTCATGTATATGAGGCAAGCACTCTTGCCACTAGGCCATATTCCCAGCAGCAAAAGTATTAGATAGATAATTATTTGTTATAAGAACAAAAAATTGGTGTCACACACAGAAGTAAGCAAAAAAAGACCTTATGTTTATGCCAGGTGTAGTGACACATGCCTGTAATCTTCACACTCAGAAGTTAGAGGTAGAAGAAACTTGAGCTGGAGGCCAGGTGATGATACACAGGGAGATTCTGTTTAAACAAACAAAAAGCCCCACAAGTGGTAGAGTGCTAGCCTTGAACACAAAGAGGCTCAGGGACAGCTCTCAGGCTCTGAGTTCAAGCCCCAGGTCTGGGGCACACATACCAGTCCAAAAGATTACATATTTATCAGTTACCCTCCATGTGTCAAGCCCTAAAAGTTGCTTTCTCAAATTGCTTCATGGGAATTCAGTAAATAGGTTGCAGCTAACCTTTGAGTTTTTGAAAAAGCATAGTAAGCAGAAAAGACTGAGAGGAGTCAATGGGTCATCACGTTTACCATCAAAAGAGAAAAGGATGTTCAAGGCATGTGCTTTGAGGAAATATGTTAATTCAAAGTGGGGAATATTCTTAAAACTAAAACTGGTTAAAAGGAAAAAAAAACAGCTAAAAGGTCATGGCTTAAGAGGTAGAACACTTGCCTAGCAAGTGCATAGCACTGAGTTCAAATGCACAGAACTAAAAAATAAAAATAAAAAAATAGGCTAAACCTAAATTTTCAAAAGGGCTGTGGGCGTAGTTCAGTGGTAGATTCTGGACCAGTGAGAGCAAGGTCTTCTCCGTAGCGCTGACAAAAATAAAAGGAACCTGGCTCAGCTACTGCCTAGCTTTAGGACTGAGAAGCAAACCACCCAACTTCCTGAGCCTCAGCCATGGTCTCTAAACTGGAGGTAAGAACAATGTTTCTATCATCCCAGGTGGTGATGATCAAATCAGATAATGCATGCCCCTACATCATCTAGCTGAGTGACTGAACCAAGAGGGTCACTTGGGCCTGCCACAGTGAGACCCTCTCTTTTTTTTTTTTTTTTTTTTGCCAGTCCTGGGGCTTGGACTCAGGGCCTGAGCACTGTCCCTGGCTTCTTTTTGCTCAAGGCTTGCACTCTGCCACTTGAGCCACAGCGCCACTTCTGGCCGTTTTCTGTATATGTGGTGCTGGGGAATCAAACCCAGGACCTCATGTATATGAGGCAGGCACTCTTGCCACTAGGCCATATCCCCAGCCCGAGACCCTCTCATATATATATATATATATAAAAATCCATCCTCTCTCTCTGCAGAGAATATATCTGTGTATCTAAAGTGCTAAAAGGCGAGCCTAAGGGTTGGGGATATGGCCTAGTGGCAAGAGTGCTTGCCTCGTATACATGAGGCCCTGGGTTCGATTCCCCAGCACCACATATACAGAAAACGGCCAGAAGTGGTGCTGTGGCTCAAGTGGCAGAGTGCTAGCCTTGAGCAAAAAGAAGCCAGGGACAGTGCTCAGGCCCTGAGTCCAAGCCCCAGGACTGGCCAAAAAAAAAGAATAAAATAAATAAATAAATAAATAAATAAATAAAAGGCGAGCCTAGAACCCAGTAATTAATCATTCTATTACTTTTACTTTTCTTGCCAGTCCTGGAGCTTGAACTCAGGGCCTTGGCACTGTCCCTGAGCTTCTTTTGCTCAAGGTTAATGCTCTATCACTTGAGCCACAGTGCCATTTCTGGCTTTTTTCTGTTGATGTCATACTGAAGAATTTCTTTGAAGCAAGACTTTAGAACAGTGAAAGTAGATTTGCATCTTCCTTTTTCACTCCCTCCCTCTTTCCTTTTTTTCCTTTTTCTTTTCTGTGCCAGTCTGGGTCTTGAACTCAGGGCCTGGACACTGTCCCTGAGCTTTTGTGCTCAAGGCTGATGCCTGACCACTTGAGCCACAGCTCCATTTCCAGCTTTTTGGTGATTAATTGGCTTTGAATGATGATCCCAGACCTCAGCTTCCTAAGTAGCTAGGATAACAGGTGTGATACACTGGTGACCAGATAATTTTTTATTTTTTAAGTGTTACTGTTTAGTGTATAAAATACAGAGCCTTGGCTGGGCACCATTGGCTCAAGCTTATAATCCTAGCTACTCAGGAGGCTGAGATCTGAGAATTGAGGGTCAAAGTTAGGCTGGGCAGGAAAGTCAGTGAGACTATTTTTTTTGCCACCTGGGGCTTGCACTCAAGGCTTGAGCACTATCCCTAGCTTCCTTTTGCTCAAAGCTAGCATTCTAACACTTGAGCCACAGTGCCACTTCTGGCTTTTTCTGTTTATGTGGTGTGGAGGAATCGAACCCAGGGCTTCATGCATGCTAGGCAAACACTGTACTGCTAAGAGTAGCTTATCATCAATTAACCACCAGAAAACTGGAAGTGGTGCTGTGGCTTAAGTGGTAGAGTGCTAGCCTTGAGATGAAGGCAGCTCAGAAGCCTGGACAGAACCCAGGCCCAGAGTTCAAGCCACATGACTGACAGGAGGGAGGGAGGGAGGGAGGGAGGGAGGGAGGGAGGGAGGGAGGGAGGGAGGGAGGGAGGGAGAGAAATTGCCTTGGGGATGCCACATCTCTGGCCCTAAGCATTTCAAGTGTACCCAACTACATACTAATAAAATATACTCTTCAATACAAATAAATCTGACTTTTACTCTTGTCATCAGGTAAGACAAATTTTTAGAACCTGTGACATCCTAAAGAACACTCTTTCTGAGAAACTACATTTAAGAAAAGGGTATCTGAAGTATCTTGAAGTTCAACTTCAAGAAACAGCATTGTTCTCCAAAATCAACCTCCCTCCCTCCCTCCCTCCCTCCCTCCCTCCCTCCCTCCCTCCCTCCCTCCCTCCCTCCCTCCCTCCCTCCCTCCCTCCCTCCCTCCCTCCCTCCCTCCCTCCCTCCCTCCCTCCCTCCCTCCCTCCCTCCCTCCCTCCCTCCCTCCCTCCCTCCCTCCCTCCCTCCCTCCCTCCCTCCCTCCCTTCCTGTACCAGTACTGTGGCGTGAACTTGGGGCTTGAGCATTATCCCTGAGCTGTTTTTGTTCAAAGCTAGCACTCCACCACTTAAGCTAGAGCTCCAAGTCCAGCTTTTTTTTTGGGGGGGGGGGGGGTGGGGGGGGATGAAGGGTAGGTTATTGGAGATAAGAGGACTTTCCTGTACTGGCTAGCTTCATACCACAATCTTCAGATCTCAGCTGCCTGAGTAGCTAGGGTTACATCTCTAAACTTTTTATGATATTCATTCCAGAACTCTACAAACATTAAAAACCATCTAATAAATTACAGATAAAACATGTTCATCCTAAATGAGATACTCAAATGGATCAGAACGTAATATATATAATTATTTCTAATTATCTACTAAATTGTAAGGTTAATAAATGCCTTTGGGGATTATTTGCTTATATATTATGTGTTTACATATATGTGTATGTATGTATATATGTGTGTGTGCATGTACACACACACACACATGCATACCCAGTTACTACCAGAGGTCTCTGTGTAGGATATGCACATGTAGCCAGGCAAAACCACACAATGTGCTACCATACTAGACAGTATCATAATCAAATCCAACATGGAGTAAATCAAACAACGGTTCTCTGGAGTAAGCTAGTCTTCTTGGGTGGCAGAGTGAAATCTTAGCGGTTTTGGTAAGGGCTTACATCTGTAGAACAGAATCAGTGTTCTATTGTGTGAAGGGGGTTATTTATTACAGTTAACAGAAGCAAAGTTCAGAACAAATAGAAGAGGTATGGCTTATTTATATATTTCTGTAATACACTAAGAAGCACTTAGAACCACAGTACATAATTTCCATCATAAATACCTAAAAATCATCAAATTCATAAAAAATAAATGGAACAATAATTCACTTTTTTGGTTTTTCTTGTTAAATTCTGATGGCATACCTTGTAGAGAAAATGCCACTGACCCTTGGGGGGAAAATGATTAGGTCGAATTCATTTCTATATGGCTACACAACGACAATGCTTCAAACAGCTAAAAGTACTTGATGAGATAAATGCATGTGTGAAGCTAACATCAAGCAAAATCAAACAATTATGAAATGGAAAGTACATCTTGTTCAAGCTGACAGAGCCACTAAATCAGGAGAGCAAGCAGCAGGCAGACGAACTGACACTGCAAGAGTTACCAGGAAGCATCAATTTCACCATTAATAAAATGGCAGTAAATAGATGACAGCTACCAGATGAACTCAGCAATAAGGTTATACTAGCCTTGTTAAGCTCACGTCTCATTTTCTCAGGCACAAACTGGTCGAGGTAGCGTCGGAAGTGAAGTGCATCAATGGCAACGATCTCAGTGCAACGTCGCTGCCAGTCATCCCTGGGATGGGGCAGAAAGGGAGAAAGATAAGCAACAAGCAAAGTCCCTTGGCAAAGCCCTCAGAGAGGCCAGCTTGTGGACACTTAGGCAGTTTTAAAGTATTAAAAACAAATGAACTGTGATCACAGATCGTAGCCAAGTAGGAAGGCAGAAAACCATTTTAACTTTAGATTCAAAGGCATTAAGTAGTAAAGTGAAGAGACAACACCAGATGACATATTGTAAACAGTGCTTCATTTATAGCAGGACTCAGAAGCTAAAGGATTTGGGAATAGACAAGAATATCCAAGCCTGTGTTTTCCCCTCCTCTGCTTTGAGATCTGCTCTACATCAACAGGCTGTAGCATCACTACATATTGCCCAGAGGCTGTGAAAAAAATGTTTACTGATTCAGTTCAAATTCTACCTACTGTGCTCAATTACTAACTGAGAGAAACTATTTTTAAAAAACCAAAGACATCAAACCAGACAATAACATGTTGCTTGGAAAGTAGGAAGGGCTGAGGTGATAATTATCAAAACATGTATAATTCCCAATACAGAATCTCTAACCTCTACCAAACTATACCATTTGGTGAGAAAGTAAGGATGTGGAAATGTAAATTTTATTTCAAGAAAAAACAAGGGACAAAACCTGCAGCATTCACAAAGATTCTGTTGTCACTGCTGCGGGGCAGTTAGCAAACTGTTTCAACACAGGTTCCCATCTATCTGATATCTCAAAGAAATTAAGGACAGCTAAATAAGCTGATCAAAGGCTTTAAATTCTAGTTAGAACAGCCTCTAATTAAGTCGGGCACATGGAAGATAACCTTCACTGCTCCCAATAGGCTACTCATAGGTAAAGAGCCGCATAACTTTGCGTTGCTTATTTTTACCTTAGACTGATTATACGTTCTATGTTTTTCATAATATATATGGGGATAATACTATTTTGACTGCCAATTACCCTGTAATACTACATTTTAAAAAGAAGATTCAACTGCTGGAAAAGAGGTAAAGGGATACAGAGTGCACTAAGGCTAAGTCCACACATTTTCATTTTCAGCAACACATGAATGCCAGGAATATACACCTTTCACT
Organism: Perognathus longimembris pacificus; assembly: GCF_023159225.1. Classification (NCBI taxonomy): domain Eukaryota; kingdom Metazoa; phylum Chordata; class Mammalia; order Rodentia; family Heteromyidae; genus Perognathus; species Perognathus longimembris. The sequence continues at coordinate 63,034,218 of NC_063162.1, read as the reverse complement.
GTCATCTTCATGACTCCGAGCCCACCGGTAGGTTTCAGCGTACCCAGTGTATTCACTGTACTGTTCAGTGCCTGAAACAAACAACCAGTTACTATTCATGTGACGACTAAGGTGGACACATTCAACCTCAACAGGCAGAGACTCTGCTGTTACCAGTTCCTCTCAGCAATGAAATAGGTTATCTGCCTTCCACCAATGCCAAACAGAGAGGAGACTATTTTTGAAAGAAAAACAAAGTAACTAAAGCTCGAGTGACAGAATACATGCCTAGAAGCCCAGAGCCCTGGTTCAATCCCAGCCACATACACATGTGCTTCTAGGATTATCTTTAGGATTAAGGAGACTCTGAGTCAAAATTTAACATTGGAACGATATTGAGTCTTATAACCCCCAAGGCATGGTATGTTTCTCTACTCATTTAGGTCTTTTTCTCAATGAGTTTTCTACTATAAATTTACTCATAGAGTTTTATAAGTTTTGCCCTTATATTTGATGGATTTTTGAGAAGTCTTCTGTTCTCTACTAGTAAATAGATACACCTTTGATTTTACGAAATGGGACTTAGGAGTATTCTCTCCACCACCACTACCCCTGCTTTCTCTGCTACATCTCAACCTTCCTTTCAAGTGATTCCTTTATTTGGTATATAAACAATTATCACCTCTGCAAATGGAGATAGTTCACTCTTTTGTTTGTTTAGTTTTCTGGTTCTGGGGACTGAACCCAGACCATACTAATAAGCACACACTCTAAACTGAACTACATCCTGGACCTACTTACTTGATAACTGATTATGACTTTAATCACACAAAATACCTTTACAGTCACACTTAGAGTAGCACTTGACAGCATACAACATGGGCAGCAGCCTAAGGTGACCTCTAAATGTAGACGCCATCCAAGTGACTACCAACAGGACCTTCACAAAGCATGTTCCATACCATAATACACTTAAACACACAGCTGAATTTCATATATGTTATGCAGAAGTAAAGTAACAAGACAGAAAAATATATGATATAAATCTGCATGAAATTCTGGTGGGGAAAAAAATCTGTTCATAGGTCTGGTATAGAGATTGACCAGAAAAGGGCTCAAGGATATTTTCCTGAGGTGCTGGAGAGACACTTTCTCTGTCTTGACAGGTGCTGCCACAGTATATGTTTAACATTATACATTCCAGAATATGTAATTTTTCTTTTTTGCCAGTCCTGTGACTAGAACTCAGGGCTTGAGCACTGTCCAGGGCACTCTACCACTTGAGCCACAGTGCCACTTCTGGCTTTTTCTATGTATGTGGTGCAAAGGAATCAAACCCAGGGCTTTATGTATGCGAGGCAAGCAGTCTACCACGAGGCCATATTCCTAGCCCTCCAGCATGTGGAAATTTTACTTAAGAAAGGAAGGAGAAAAGGAAGAAAGGAAGGAGAAAAGGAAGAAAGGAAAGAAAAGAATTTAAAAAAAGTATTGAACTCTAAGATTGCTTTTGTTGCAGTGGCATTTAAAAAAAATCAGTTCTAAACCCCATTTGTCTGTTCAAGGCCTAAGCTAATGAGAAAACAAATAGAAAGATGGAAAAGAGAAAGATGAAAAAGAGAGTTCCAAGTCTAGTAAGGAGAAGACTGTCATGTGTTGAGGTGCTAGTGAGAATGGGAGGTATCCACATAGAGTCAGAGAGACCCATATGTGGGTAGAACATTATGTCCTAGTGCAAATCTCAGTTTCAAAAACCTAAAGAGAAAGTGCAGGGAATATAGAAGGTAAGTCTGGAACGTATTTTTATGCTGAGAAAGGAATTATACTTAGAAATAATGCTGTCAAAGGAGCAGACAATACCACTCAAAAGAGCTCCTGTTCCAATCTGGGACAGATTAGCATAAACAGATCATAGGAACAGATTATAGCTCACAGAATAAAGTATTTGTATGTCTATACAACTATTAGTAAGTAAACAAGGAAGAAGGAAAAGTCCTTCCTTACAACAGAACACTTAAATGTTAGAAGAACAGTGAGAGTTAAGGGTTTGAAGACAGGATGTTGTCATTCAAAGTATATAAAATGTACAAAAATTAACTAAAAAACCATTAGTCTGATAATAGGCTTCTAATGGAACCTACCTTAACTGACTCTTCATATACTCCATCACCAAATAGAACAGGCTAGATGGCTAGTGGAATTCCTAGCAAAAATAAATAGCTGCATCTAATCAGGAAGAAACACTGGACAAACCCTGAAGGAGGGACAATGTGCAGAGTAATTGACTTATATAATTTAGAATGTCACAGTGGAAAAACACATGGAAAGGTGCAGAATGCACCCATTAAAGGACAGTAAGTGGATTGGTTGGAGATTGAGGGAAATAAAATAGTAAAGGACACAGTGGAATAACTAACAAAATTAAAATATAGCCTAGGGATCAGCCAACAATAATGTATTAATGTTAAATATCTGATTTTGACAATGCTGCTGTGATGATGTAAGAGAATGTTATAATCCTTAGGAAATACAGCTTAATATTAAGGAGTAAGAGAGTACTATGTCTTCAATATACTCCTTTTGTTTGGTGCTAGTCTTGGGGCTCGAACTCAGGGCCTGAGAACTGTCCCTGGCTTCTTTTTGCTCAAAGCTAGCACTCTGCTACTTGAGCCACAGGGCCACTTCTGGCCGTTTTCTATGTATGTGGTGCTGAGGAATCGAACCCAGGGCTTCATGTATACGAGGCAAGCACTCTTGCCTCTAGGCAATATCCCCAGCCCACAAACATGTTTCCAAAATATATGTTCTTTCACATCGCAACAACAAAAAATGTAATTAAATACATGGGTTAAATACAGTTTTATTGACATAGAAAAACTTACTTAACTGCACAGTATAATCTTTTTTTTTACTGTGTATCAATTATATACCAATAAAACTGCTTTATATAATCTGACTCCCTCACTTAACAATTTAAAAGCTGTTGAGTAAATACTTGCCTAATAAAAATGAGCCAAACAGAGCACTGTATTAAGTAAGATTAAAATACTATTTAGGAATATGTAATCAGAATACTCTAAATAATTGGTCCATATAAAGAAAATCACACGTCGAAAGCCAACACAGCAAGGTAGAAGGAGCACTATTAGAGATGAGATATAAGACTTCTATGTCATTACTAGCCTGGTAACTTTGGATAATCAAACTCAGAAGGTTAGGTCAAGATTATCCAAATTCAGCTTTATCTTATATTTGTACCCACAAAATTGCTTAGAAAACCAAGTTAAAATTTTTTCAAAGCCATAAAGCAGCCTACATTGATGATGCTGGACCTAACTTTGTAAAGCAGAAGAGAAAACAAAGATATTTGACTTACACAGGGATTAAGAGCAGCCTAGACTACAGACCTGAAAGGAACCAAGAAAGCCAGGAACATTGGTTCTTTTCTTGTTTCTGCTCACTAGACAAAATAGAAGCAAAGGCAAATGAAGAACTCTGCCTATTTTGAACTCATAATTATAAAAACAAACATTTGTTTCATCTTATAAAAATTGAATAAAATGTAAAATATAGAAATTAGCATGTGTCTATTTCAAGTAAGGATGAAGGTCCTAGTCTTCTTTGAGGAAAATAAGGTTAGATATATTTCCTTAGAGCACAGGAAACAAAAAATTTTTTGTTCTAAAACTTGATACTGGATTTTTTAAATAGGTATCATTTACAATTACATCAGCTGTTTTGAAAAATGTATGCTTCTCTTGTGTTTCACATTTAAATCAATAAAATACAATGAAAACATAAAGGTAAATGGTGATAAGAAGAATGGTCTTTGAGATAGCTTTCCTTAGAAGAGGCCTATAAGATGTCACCAGTCAAGATAGACCTTCACTTAAGAAAAAAGGGGAAGGAACTCATCTTAACATAGACATAATAAGAAACATTTCTATTTTCTCTTACTACAAATACAAATTTTTAATGAATAGGGAAAAAGCTATTTGGAGATTTAAAAATTCTACTTATCAAGGACTATGTCCTAGGAAAGATGGTTTATATGAAAGCCTGTATTACTAGCCTCATCCATAGGGTAGTGATTATGTATTAGGTAGAACACTCTTGTCTTCAATCCTGATTAATAAAAATTTAGAAAAGACAAGTCTTTAATTTCCAAGCATTTTTGGAAAATTTTGGCTGAACTTGATCTGGTGTCATAGCAATGGGACTGTTAAGGATGGGCATCCACAGCACTGTAACTCAGTAACAAGATGGTATCAGGATAATAAGCAATAGTGTCCCCATGCAGTCAGCTCTGCCAGCTCTGCTGATGTCCAGAATCTAAGACATAAGGACAGGGCAATGTTTGGGATAATCTGATCCACTGCAGATTGTATGTTAAGAATTCTGGTCCTCTGTTAATTGAGTTTTCATGTCTAGGCATCTGCTTTATGTGCTCCCCTAACAGAAGATGTGAACTCCCATCAGTATTGAAGCTATTTGCTGGTGGAGGAACAAATGACTGAGAAAAAAAATGGAGTTCTAATTCTTTCCCTCCACCCTCACTTACCAAAAGGTTTTAATTCTTGGCAGCCACAGGGAGAACCACAGTAAACAAAGGGATGATCCTTTCTGAATAAGAGTATTTTCCTGTTTGCACGACCTGTTTCATATTCATTTAAAAGTCTGATAGCAACCAGATGTCCCACAATGATGATAAATTTAATTTATTTCCAATTTCTCAAACTCTTCTATAGATTCAAGCAGCACAGTCACAGCCATTAGCTCACTGAGCTTGGATGCATCATTGAAGGAACAGAATTGATCAGGCAGATAGATTGCAGGGCAAGGTTAAGAGTCTCCTAAGAAGAGAGATGGCAAGAATCCAGGCATCAAATACATGATGAAATGGCCATTTCCATTAAGGGAACATCACATCACAGATATTAATTAGGAGGCACTACAATAAAGTTAAGTGGATGAGGGAAGAATGCTGAGTAAAAAGTCACCTTTAATGTCCTTAGCTTGAGGTAACTGCAGATTTGAAGGCGTGTCAAAGATATGCAATTTTCCATTCATTTCACAATAGCTACAGGTAAGTTAAAGACCAAAAGTAAGTCTAGAATGATTCTTCCTTAGGGTGGGACAAACTCACCAAAACAGTGGAATCACAGGGTAAGAATTAACACCAAGTTGTTTAAATGATGGAAAGTAACTTGTTGAAAGCCTTTTAATTAAGGAATGCTTCACAAAGGTAGTGTCATATCAGGAAAAATGGTGGCAAGTAAAGACCTCTGAAAACTCTCCTTTAATGAGGACATTATGAGAATCAACTGAGGAAATTAGCCTTGGCTAATTAAGCCTTGGCATAAAACAATCTAGAAGTGTTTATTTCAGGAAATTTGGCTGAATCTTGGTAAAAACAGCAAGCTAGTGGCATTCTAACTTTCCCTATTTCCCATCAGTCTCCAAAGCTCTGTAGCAGCCTCAAAGAAACAACTGTTCTAAAGTATATAATCACAGGGAGAATCAGCAGCCACCAGAGGAGGCAAAAGAATACTGAAGCTCCTTCAGAAGCCCATTCTCAGGGAAATGTCATTATCAGACCTAACATGTTTCTCTGGAAGACCTCAGACCTCATGCAAGGCTATGTTTAGTTGACTTGTGCAAAACTTAATCCCCAAAGGTTAGATGAAAACAAGCACAGGAAAGTGCTTAACAATGAGACTACCTGAGGAGGTAGTTATCATTTGGGGCAAATAATAAGCTAGCTATAAGCTTCAAAGGGAAAATTGAAGAACAATGTTCCCAAGGAGCTTAGAAAAGTTTTAACATATTTCTGGTAATCTAAAGACCATAAGCACACCCAGGGCTTTGCCCAGGACAGAGTAGAGGACCACAGCAATCTCACTCACTGACCTTGAGGTTCTACGGCAGCAGGAAGTGAAGGCTAATGCAGAGTTATCAATGACCTGGTGGAGTGTTGAAGAGAGACACAGTACAGAGCACTTTGACAAAAGCTGGAAGTTCCACATAGTTATAGAAATCTGTAATTACTATCGTAACTGAGGAGAAACACTGGCGACAACAAAGAAGAAAGAGTACACTTTACAGAATTCCACTAGCAAAGTTATTAAACAAAAAAGAACTGAGATGAGAGAAAAATCTGACTTCCAGGGTTACAGTAATATATAATTTAAAATGTACAACATTTTGGCAACAATCAACAGTAACCAAAAAATGACACATGCTCTGAGGACAAGGCTCATGTGATTAGCAATCCTTGCAAAACCTCAGTTCTACCAAAAAAGGAACAAAAAAGGTAAATAAGAGTGAAATGTAAAAAAAAAAAAAATGAGATAATATGGCTCATAACTAGGGAAAAAAAAGCAGTCAACAGAAATTGACATAAAACTAGAAACAGACCTTAAGTCAAGTATTTAAAATCTGTTGAAAGAAGTTAAGAAAACTGTACCAAATTAACTAAAGGAAAGTATGAGACTGAAGGAAATTATAGGGAATAACAAAAACTTTGGAATTGAAAAATGTAACAACTGAAACAAAAAATTTACTAGATATTACGGCAGGCAAAACAAGTTGTTAACCTTAAAATAGACTGAGATTATCCAGTCTGAGGAACAGAAAGAATAAAGAATAAAGTGGGCTGGGAATGTGGATTAGTGGTAGAGTGCTTACCTAGCACACATGAAGTCCTGGGTTCGATTCCTCAGTACTACATACATAGAAAAAAGGCCAGAAGTGGTGCTATGGCTCAAGTGATAGCTTGAGCAAAAGAAGCTCAGGGAGCATGTCCAGGAGCTGAGTACAAGCCCAAGTGCTGGTTAAAAAAAAAAAATGAAGTGAACAGAACCTGAGTTCACTATCAAATGTTCCAACATGTGGAACTCAAGAGAGGAGAGAAAGGGGCAGAAATAATGGCCAAAAATATACCAAAATTGATGACAAACATTAATTTAAACAATCAAGAAGTGGATGGGGCTGGGGATATGGCCTAGTGGCAAGAGTGCTTGCATTGTATACATGAGGCCCTGGGTTCGATTCCCCAGCACCACATATACAGAAAACGGCCAGAAGTGGCGCTGTGGCTCAAGTGGCAGAGTGCTAGCCTTGAGCAAAAAGAAGCCAGGGACAGTGCTCAGGCCCTGAGTTCAAGGCCCAGGACTGGCCAAAAAAATAAAGAAGTGGAGTGACCTCCAAATTAGGATAACCCAAAGGGACCCACAACTAGACAAATCTTAAGAGCATAAAACTTCAAACTGGAGGGTAACTGAATAGTTTTTGCCCTTGCTATTCAGTGCCAAGAAAGTGTGTGGAGTGAAATGTGTTATTCTAGAAGTACTACTTTAAAAAAGTAAGACTAAATTTTAAAAAGCAAGTATAAATGAAGGAAAATTCTAGGATTAATGCTCCGAGGAGAGAAAAGCTCTACTGAGTAGCCTCCATTCCTCCTGACAGTCATTCATATATAGGGTCAAACTAACCTGTGATAATAAGGCATTCATTGTGATCCAGCACCTCAGTGAAGAGCCGAGAAACAATCAACTCAGGGTTGATTAAAAAGCGTATTTCTTCTTGAACAAGTCCTGCACTGGTCACACCACCTCCAACAAAACGATTTGCAAAATCCACCTATTGGGGAAAATGTAGCATGTTAACTGGTCTGATAAAGAAGCTCAAATTCTATGGGTTCAAATCTTTCTTTTTTCCATGAAAACTGGTCTCCAAATCAGTAATCATCCCAACAAAGATTGGTTACAGTGCTTGTACTCTTTCCATTTCATAGCAGTTAGCACTTCTGTATTGTTTTGAATACCCAAAATGTACGAGGAACCTGGAAAATGGAGCTTATAGACAAAATCTTATAGGAACTGTTAATTTTAAACCTTATTTATGGTCCTATAAGGTGTGACTTCATCTGAAAAGATTTCAAGGTCATTTCTCCTTGCTTTTAAACCTTATTTATGGTCCTATAAGGTATGGCTTCATCTGAAAAGATTTCAAGGTAATTTCTCCACATTTATTCAAGTTTCCTTTATGTATTTCATACATGAATTTAAAATAATCAAATTGCTCTGATAATGTGGCACTCAAACACTTGTCCTAAATAACTGAAAAACTTGGCTGTTTCGGTGTAAGTTATTTCTTGTGGAATAAAGAGATGGAATTTTTGTCCCAAATTCAACCTCAATTTTCTTTTCTAACATATACCCAGTAAAGGATAAGAAAAGAAAATCTAGTGTAAGAAGCATAAGAATAAAAGTTAACATTTTAAATGTAGTCTGCAACTCTATGTACATGTACATTTTTTCCTTTTGTGGTGCTGAGAAACAAATCTAGGCTTCCATGCATGCTAGGCAAGTGCTCTGCCATGAGTTACATTATAAAGGGTTAGAAGAATACTCTGAAGACAGTTCAATTCCTCTTGATACAAAGGAGTAACACAAGCCTCAAAAGAATGTAAATTTAACCTGCTAATATTTCAGTTTATGGGAAAAATGTTGTCCATCTTTGCCTTCCATTATTCTGAGGAGTTAGATTCAAAACTTGTATATACAGCTATACCCAAAAGACACTTTACTAGGTAGACTTATATGCCTCTAACTATTATAAAATGTAAGATCTAAACTTTGTCATATTCTCTAAAGAAATGTAATGTATACTAAATAATCTAAAGCTTATTTTACGAAAGAATAGAACAAGGGCATGAGTATTTTGCTATGTAAAAAGTATCTAAAGAGAGAAATTATAGATAGTAAAGACTTTTTTGGTACCATGACAAAAATTAGAAAATATTGAAACACACCATTGATAGATTCTTGAAATGAATTTATACAGAGTTACATTGGTGAGTTTTATTCCTGAATACCAAAAAATCAATGCAACAAGTCTATTGCTTAGAATGAGGTCTCTAGGCACTGGGCCATTCATGCCTTAAACTGTTCAATTTAACAAATATTCACCAAACATTATGCTGGGAACTGTGGAACATAAAAATGAGTAAGAAATCCATGGTTCCTGGCCTCTGAAGATTTAAAATCTAGATGAGAGTCAGGCACATAAAATAATGAGATGATGATTAATGAAATTATGAGTTGCGCTCAATATTTCCCAAACAATAGAATTAACTAAAACCTGACTATGGGAGGATGTGACATTCTACGTAGAGTTAGCCAACATATGGGCTGAGGGAAGAGAGATGAAATACAAGGGAAATATAAACAGATTTATCACGCTGCCTGAAATGTCAAGTCCATCAAAAGGAAGGTTACAGTGAGAAGATGGTCTGAGGTCTAGAGAATTTTTATTCAAGTGTGTTTCTGAGAGAGATTCTTTTAAGAACGAGGCTGTGTTTTATTATGATAATTTAGTAAAGAAAGATTAAAAGCAACAGTAAAGTAAAATTAAAAGCAAAGAGATTATCTAGATGACTACTGACTAGTTTAATACTTGCAGGGCAGTGGCAAAGTGAAGGGAAGAGACCTAGTAATTTCTGAAATGAAATGGACAGCATATGAGAACTGAGAGATCAGCTGCATGCCTGCAAGTATAGTGCTGTGAATAGAGATGAGAAATCAAGCAGGTTTGAGATCAGACAAACAGATTTTTTACTGGAATAAAGCATATAAGTGAAATAAAAAGGTAAGTTCTATCCAACTCATGTACTACCTGATAATGATGGTGAAATACATGCCATATGCCTGCCATTGTTCACTCTTGGGATTACAAGCTAACAACACTGATTACTTGAGAGGTTTGCACTGAAATAAATATGCTGTAAAAGCAGGGCTCTTTAATAAAACCAAAGTTTCTAGTACTTATGTTACTATTTTTTATAAACGCTTGCTATAACAGGCAAGAAACCTGTACCCATAAGTGAAAATTAACGTAAGTGTACTTGTAGATTTTTAGCCAGTTGTTTTCCTGGTCTCTTACTTTTAAGCTACTTGTTCAGATTACTCAGCTTCTGAATTGTAACCTGATGAAGAGAGAAATAACATTCCTTAGAGAGGCTTTTGTAGTTGCCAACAGTGTAATTGACTATGCTTTGCTATACAAGAAAGAATCTTTGGAGAGCTGCAATACAATATTTCCCAATCTCCTGGGGAGGCCTGGTGTGGGCTGGGAGAACAATTAATAGTGCTAGAACGCTTTATGGTATTCTTTTAATTTGCCACGGCCTCACATGTCATCTGTAGCCTCACATGTCATCTGTAATACATGGCAGGGAAGAGGCAAGAACCTCAACCTTGACTGGCAGTAAATAACTCCTTGCTGAGTTGTACTGTAATGAAGGGTCAGTATTCCTGTAGTGCTAATAGCAGTAACTTTGGGTATTTTAAGTGTATTTTATCCAAGACTTTATGAAAGAAAAAAAATGCATAAAATGGAATGTGTAATAAAATGGAATGTGGAGGAAAGTGATGGTCACTTAAAATATTTTTAGAACATTTAAACAGTATTTATTTTAAGAAGAGAAAGTGTATGATTAAATAAAATTAAAATATGTGCTTTTTTTTTCAAAATCAAGTATAAACTATTAATTTAGTTATCCTAAGTATTTTTGCTCATAAGCTCAAATAATCACCAGGAAAAGGTGGTCTTAATCAAAACATGGTCTGTAGATGGTAAAAATAAATATACTTTTTACTTTTAAAAAATGGTCTGTTTATGTAAAGATTTTTTTTTTTTTTTTTTTTTTTTTGCCAGTCCTGGGGCTTGGACTCAGGGCCTGAGCACTGTCCCTGGCTTCTTTTTGCTCAAGGCTAGCACTCTGCCACTTGAGCCACAGCACCACTTCTGGCCATTTTCTGTATATGTGGTGCTGGGGAATTGAACCCAGGGCCTCATGTATACAAGGGAAGCACTCTTGCCACTAGGCCATATCCCCAGCCCCTTATGTAAAGATTTTAATTACAAATATGTCTACAAAAAGGCCATCCCAGAATGAATCTGATTCATGAGTTACTTGGACCATACATATTGGACAATTACATACTATTTTTTTTTTTTTTGTCAGTCTTGGGGCTTGGACTCAGGGCCTGAGCATTGTCCCTGAGCTTCTTTTGCTCAAGGCTAGCACTACCACTTGAGCCACAGAAGCACTTCCAGCTTATTCTGTTTATGTGGTGCTGAGGAATCAAACCCAGGGTTTCATGCATGCTAGGCAAGCATTCTACCACTAAGCCTCATTCCCAGCCTTATACACTAGTTACTGACAACTGCTTTATCTTCCGACACAATGAAAGCACCAAACAAGAATCTAAGCAGGAAAATCATCTAATTCTAGTATAAATAAGATCATATATAAGCTTAAAAAAAACTTGGGATAAAAATATAAATACTGACTTCTTAATCTCAGTAAATTTGAAGAAATCATTATAATTCAAAAGAAAAATAGTTGTTTTGGCTATTATAATATTTTAAAGCTCAACTTTTAAAATATGTATTACTTGTTTTTGTTTTTGAGACACAGTTCAGCTATGTGTCCTAGATTGTCCTTTAACTTGCCCTTCAATTTGTTAGTCTCCTATGCTGTGGAGGTGCATGCTGGGAATACAGGCATTCACTTTCACACTCAGCTTACAGATAACTTCTTATAAATATATTTTTTTGAAATAATGATAGTCACTAATATCAAGGATAAGGAACAGACAAGATTATTGGCTCTTTAACAGAGAAAAGACATGAGCAAGCATAGCTAACTCATTGTGCAGAGTTAAGAACAGCAGAGGCCTTTCTTACCAAATCCTTTTAGATGCCTGCCTCCCAGGTCTAAACAGGGCTCTTGGTGGCAGAAAAACATCTCAAACTTGTCATCATTTGAGGTCTGGCAAGTCTTTATAAAGAGAGTAACATTGCCTGGTGACGGCTTGTCAAGACCATACTCTGGGAACTTCCTCTACTGTCAATCTATAATCAATGTCTGAACCAGGAGGACTGATGGTGTCCAGATCTTGAGCCTTTCTGTCAAAAGCTGTTTAAGGAGGCACATATAAGAAGCAGAGAACACACACTGGCAAAATAACAATATTACCAAGTGTCAAAGAGATCTGTTTGGTGTTATTTTGCTATCATACTGCTTTTGCATAATATCAGTTTTAAGAGACAAATAGGTCTTCAAATTCCCTTTGCTATCAGGCTTGATGACACCATGCGCGAACGCCCACACCCACAAATACACATACACACACAGATTCAATTACCTGTAGCATGCCTTGGCCATGTCCTTCAATGGTACCTTCATAAGTAACATGTAATCGTGTCAGGGGTTTTTCGCATCTACAATGTAAAAAGATTTTCCCTTAATTATTTATGTTCTTTAATAAGTAAATCACACGAGGCAAATCTGAAAATATAGGTAACTTATAAAACAACAACAACACTGGAACTGCCTCAACTAGATGCATTTTGTTACTATTTCTTGACACTGACCCTTTCAGACTTTTTCTTATTCAAATCTGTGAATATCTACACTTAAACCATAATGAGACATACACTGGCCCAAGCTTGCTTTTCCTTTATATAATATCAAAGTTTTTCTTTTCTTTTTTTCTTTCATCAGTCCTGGGGCTTGAACTTAGGGTCTGGGCAGTCACTGAGTCTCTTCGTGCTCAAGACTAGCACTCTACCACTTGAGCCACAGTGCTACGTCTGGCTTTTTCTGAATATTTTATTGGAGATAAGAGTCTCACAGACTTTCTTGCCCAGGCTGACTTTGAACCAAGATCCTCAAGTCTCAGCCTCCTGAGTTAGGACTATAGTTGTGAGCTGTTGGTGCCTGGCCAGTTTTTCTTCTTTAAGATAGCTGAAAAATGCAAGGCATAAAAAAAACATTAAGAACTATGGAGTTTTTCTTTATTAGCTTACATTAGATATACAGAGGAGGATTTCACTTCTCCATCTCTACACATATTAACAATATATTCCAATTAACCTTATGCTTTTTACCACTCTCCCTTCTCCTCTTCCCAAAACAGTTTCAATAGATTTCCTTGAAGAATTATGATATTTAATTATTATATTAATACTGGCAATCTAATGTAGGAAATTTGGCATACATCATATGATGCTTAAATGCTCTACTTTTCACCAGCTTGGTACTATTTATGTTTGGGGAGAGTATCTTGACAAAATATATGTTACAAAACTTTTTTTAAAATTTTTATTGTCAAACTGATGTACAGAGAGGTTACAGTTTCATACATTAGGCATTGGATACATTTCTTGTACTGTTTATTACCTCCTGATGTATTATGTTCTTGTATTGACTTGGTTGACTGATGAACTAATTAGGTAACTCATGCAAAGGCACAACTATTTTCTTTTAATAAACTATGATTACTGATGTCCTCGATTGCCTTGTACTATATTAAAAACTGATTTCATTGTACTGGGGCATTTAATGACTTTTTTCCCACACTAGATTTTTACCCCAGTAGCTGACTAAATAAAAGAATATAAATCATAGTAAAATGTTTGCAGAGATGAACTCTAGCTTCTTAGCTAATGTACGTGTGTAATAATATAATTATATATGAATATACCCACATATATGTATATATTTTTTCCAGCAGAGCTGATAACCTTAAGCAAAGTAATTCTGTTCTATTGCAAAAACTTTATTTGTATGGCTAGCACTCTTCCAACTTGACCCACAGCACCACTTCTGGCCTTTTCTATATATGTGGTGCTGAGGAATCGAACCTAGGGCTTCATGTATACAAGGCAAGCACTCTTGCCACTAGGCCATATTCCCGGCCCCTACTTCTCCTTTTAAAGTCAGAAAAGCAAAGCACAGAAAGTACTCAAGTAACCTGCTCAGCAAAGATCTGAATGTAGATAGCCTAACTCATTGGCCCATTCTCTTAACCAGTATAATAAATACAATTACAGAAAAAGTTTATCATCTCTTGTGGAAAGTATTTAAGTTTCACTGTTTTTTCTAAATTTCCTTTCCTTGATTCTATTTTCCTAGCTATTTTATTCAGAGAGACCACATGTGAGTAAACTACTAAAAAGATAAGCAGGATCTAGAACTCTCTGAACTGTCATGTCAGGACAGAAATTCTATCTGTTCAGAAATATTCTCTACAACTGAAGTTGGTGACTTCATATTACAGTTCTTACTTTTGGTATGGCTTGAAGTATCCCCTCAGGTGCCCGACAGGTTTCCTGTTCTGGTCTCAGCAAATCCTCGCCCTCCTGCCTCAAAGTCAAAGATACTAACTATTGTGGCTCTCTAAAATCAACTAAGCTTGGCTAAAGCTAGGTACTGACAATCCAAGGGCTAACTGAAACATGCCAGAAATTTGGGGATTCAGAAAACTCTCCAAGTTCCTCGTTCCCAGCTATCCTCTTGGCAATACCCACCATCCTTAACCATCCTTATCTCTTCTTCATCCTCCCTTGATAAGTACATGCATGTCTCTGATTTTGTGGAGTCAGGGAAACTGATTATCTATGGTGGTGCTATGGTCTGAACTCAGCCCTGAGCTTGCTAGGCAGGCACTCTTCTGCTAAACCATGCCTCCAGTCCTATTTTGTGCTGGTTATTTTTTCAGATTTCTGCCTGGTTTTGATTCCTCCCCAGGCTCGATAGCATACATCTATTTTAGGCTTCTTGTTGTAAGTGGGATGACAGACACATGCTACCATGCACAGTTTTTTGGGTCTGAGAGTCTTGTGGACTTTTCAGCCTGAGTTGGCCTAGAACTGCAATCTTCCCATTTTCAGGTGCTTTTCACCATTCCCACCTATGGACTGAGAAGGGGTTCTCAAAAACTTTTCTTCCTGGGCTAGCCTCAAACTGCAATCATCCCTTTTAGAGCCACCCAAGTAGTTAAGAATAAAGGATCAGTAGCACCTAGGTTTGGGACTCTGATTTTAACTGAATTCTCTAACTCACTTATGAAACAACAAACATTTTTTAAAATGATTGATAAAAATTAGTTAGAAAAGGTACCAAATAAATTTGACCTATGAAAGTCAAAGGTAAATTCTTGTTCTCACTTAGAGGCAAAGTGATTGCATTTTATTCAAGTGGCAAGCCTCACTAGTCTTTGCACTTCTACCTGTCCCTTTTCTCCAATATGGCAATATACAAATGGGTGTCCATTCACGTTAATGGCAAATTAATAAGCCTTGTAAATAAGGTATACAATACCAAGGTGACATGAATGATACCCTGTAATTCTAAATTCTTGTCACTCTAACAGAGTGAAAAGCAATCTCCTTTACTCAGTCTGGCCTGATGACACAGCACAGCGCTACTTTTAATTCGAGGAAACAAATTTTAAGATAAACTAATGAATGCATGTCAAAAACAGGATTAAAACTCAGCAACTATAATATGTATGGTATGTGTACAATGTTAGAAGTGGGAGAAAGTCAAGAAAGCACTTTTAGGATACACAAAGGAGGGCTGAATGTTAAAGAAAATTAGAACTTAGATTTAATTATTCTAAGATCAAAGAAGAACCAAGAATGAAGGAAGGGAATAGAGCACAGGTTTTTTTTGTACTTACAGTTATTATATAACAAGTAACAGTGGACTGGACTGATGTACAACAGTCAATTTTCCAGTCAATTTCCCAAGCTGTTCTGCCTCAATCTGTCTAAGTTATTACGGAGCTAACAGATATTTCTAGTAGGTATCCAGGCCAGATGACTTCCTGTATCCTTTTACTTCTAATATACCATGACTCCAAAGTTGTATGTTTTCTTCTTTTTCTGACTCAAAATTTCCCCTCTCTTTTCATGTTTAATCTTTATCTACTCTCTATTAATAATCATCTCAACCCTGCACTTAGCCTTCTGAAGTACGCTTTTCTTTCACCTCACAAATGCCTTTGATGGATGAACACCTCTCAGGAAACCACCCAAGCAGGGAGGCCTACTCAATGTAACTTTCCTTAAGAGTAATTCTTTCTTATCAGTAGCTCCAAATGAAACAATTATAAATTATAACAATTATTAGAAGTGAAAATGGAAGCACTGCTTAATGACAAACCTAGATGCATGTTAGGTAGTAAATTTATTCCTTACTTCTATTTAAAAAGTAGATCTATGTTTAAGTATGAGAGGAATTTGCTTCAGATTAGGAAATATGTTAACTACTCAGGGTATTAAAGATGTAACAAATTTGAGGGCTGAGCATGGTAGCTCACAACTGCAATTCTAGCTTATCAGAAGGCAGAGGTCAGGAGGATCACAGTGTGAGGCCAGCCTGAGCAAAAAGTTAGTGAGACCCAACATGCGGTATGGGTGGGACAAACTTGTGATCTCATCTAAACAAGAGGCAGGAATAGGTAGGAAGAATGCTGTCTGATATCAGAACAGGCAAAATATGATTTTTTAGCCAGTCCTGGGGCCTGGGATTAATGGCCTAGGCACTGTCCCTGAGCTTCTTTTTGCTACCTCTACACACTCTACCACAGGGCCACTTCCGGCTTTTTCTGTTTATGTGGTGCTGAGGAATCGAACCCAGAGCTTCATGCATGCTAGGCAACCACTGCACTGCTAAGCCATATTCCCAGCCGCACAAAACATGAAATTTTATCTAAAAAAATAACAAGCAAAAAAGGGCTGGGGTGTGGCTCAAGTGGTAGAGAGCTTACCAAGTAAGCATGAGACCCTCTGTTCAGTTCTCCCACCCCTACCTAACCCTTACAATTCTAAGTTATTGATTATTCTCAATATTTACACATAAGAAAAAATCTGCAAGTAGTAGACATGAAGAACCAAATTCAAAATTCCTGTCATTGAGACAATTTCTAGGCTCTTTGCATTTTAGTATACTAAAAACACTTTCCTTAGTATTATCCTAAAAACAAAGCCAGAAAATATAACCACTAATGAAAAAGGCATAAGTATTGAAATTTTACTTAATCTTAACATAAACATTTCTTAATTCTAAGCAAAATGTGTTTCAGAAGACAAAAGGAAGGCAAATGGTAGAAGTCAAAGGGCTGTTCATTTTTAATTTAAAAATAATTTTTTAAACAATTAGAGCTATCGATAGGTTACTTATGAGAAGAAACTCTCTGGCTGTAGGGCAATTAGAGGTCAAGAAACCTTTATAAGGGCTAAAAAATAGAATCTTCTCATGGTATGACAGTCCTAATCTACAAGTCTATGGTTATTTTGATTATTACCTTTCCCACTCTGGAAAATCTTCTAGACTCTGTCTTGTAAATGTCACCAACCCAGTAGGCTCTAAAAAAGGAGGAAAGAAAAAACAAAACAAAACACAAAGTAAACTTCAGCGCGTGCACACACACACACACACACACACACACACACACACACACACACACACACACACACTCAGCCAAAGAATGGGTCCAATGGAATGAAACTAAGGAGGAAATACCAAGTTTAGTATATAGGCTTGAAATATGGTCATCTCTCTGTAACTGTGGAGAGTTGTTCCCAGAACCTACTAGTATATACCCAACTTTATGGATGCTCCAGTCCCTATGTTTACATATCATATTTTCCCATATACTTTAAATCATCCCTAGATTATTGATAATACCTAATACTATGTAAATGCTACATAAATAGCTATTTACCACATGGTTTATGAGGATAATGACAAGAAAAGGCAGCACATTTGAGTGCAGATTTTTTCTTTTTAGGAAAGCTCAGGGTAAACTTACAATAGAATATTGCTTTTGAAACATTCTCCTTATATCAGGAGCTCCTATAAAATAGTATGTTCTCACTAAATAAAACTATGCAATTAACAGCATTACAGTAGAATTTGAGAGCTAGTATACTTTTCCTTTTAAAGCATTAAAAAAACATACATAGTTGGTATAGCTGCAACAACAAGGACAAAATTGACATCCAATCTGTAGATTATATTTCAAAGAAAAGCCTTAACCCTATGTTCTAAGACTGGTAAGCAGACAGACATTTCTGTTCTTTATGTTGATATAAAATGTCTATGATTTAAAAAGAGTAACTTTGGCATGCCCTTTACTTCATACAATATGGCGATGGCTCAGATGATAAGCAACTGCTCTACTGGCTAGAAGCCACCTTAACTGGAAGAAGAATTACCACTTCTAAGAGGTTAGAGAATAAAGATGACATTTTTTAAGGAAGTAATAGATTTGAAAGGACAAAAATGAAGTATTATTAACGCAGTCAATAAATTTAGAGATCTTCTCCTTTTTGTTAGATTTACTTTTTTTCTAAAAGCCTATGTCAAAACAAAAAATAAATCAGCTGGCCAAAAGTAATCTGTCTGCTTAAAGGGCTATGCCACTTTTGTTACAAAAGAAAAAAAAAAAAGCTCTTAGGCACATAGAGATGTCAGGAACTATTAGTGATAATAGTGTTGAGTCCAAATAAAGCTTAGCTATAATTTCATTCCTAAGGACAATTCTGCATCTTAGTTTTTTGTTTTTTTGCCAGTGCCAGTACCAACTCAAATACCACAGTGAGCAGCTGAATGCTGAATTAGAAAACAGACTTAAAAAAAATCTCTTCAGCTCTGTGGTACAGTTTTGCACGTGTACTCTCAGCTAAGAGGGACATGGTCAGAAAGACTGAATTCAGACACTGGCATGGGCAAAAAGCATGAGACCCAAGATAAATGTGGCCTAGTGATAGAGTTCTTGCTTAGCATGCATGAAGCACACACATAAACAGAAAAAGCCAGAAGTGGCACCGTGGCTCAAGAGGTAGAGTGCTAACCTTAAGCAAAAAAAAAAAAAAAAGCCAGGGACAGTGCTCAGGCCCTGAGGTCAAGCCCCAGGACAGGCACCAAAACAACAACAATAAAACTCAAGTGAAAAGGACATGCCTCAAATAGTAGAGCATTGGCTTAAAAGTAGAAGTTCCTGAGCTCAAAGCACAGTAAAACCTCAAAATATGTTACTTTTTATTAACATGCATCTTTTTGTTTTGTTTTGTTTTGCCAGTCCTGGGGCTTGAACTCAGGGCCTGAGCACTGTCCCTGGCTTCCTTTTTTTGCTCAAGGCTAGCACTGTACCACTTGAGCCACAGTGCCACTTCTGGCTTTTTATATATGTGGTACTGAGGAATCGAACCCAGGGCTTCATGTATACAAGGCGAGTACTTTACCACTAGGCCATATTCCCAGCCCTTAACATGCATCTTAAACTATTTTTTACAATATTTAACCCTAAATGATGGAAAATATATTTCAAACATACATGTAAGGGAGCAAAGAATCTGAACCAGAGAAGCAATTCTAACAGATTAGGATGGATTGATGTCATTTTTCAGTTACTTGCAGAGAAGATCATTAGCTGTCTTCTATACAAAGAGAAACCTAGAGAAGTTCACAAACAATGCTGGCAAAGGAAGATTAAGTGAGGAAGGCACAGTTCTTCAGATAAACTTTTTTCGTATTTTAGTAACATCTTTTTGGTTTTTTTATATTATTATTAAGTAGTTGTACAAAGGGACTAAAATTCTCTAAGTCAGCTTGTAAGTACAATACTTCCTGGTCAATGTTCCCCATTTTACTTCTTTCATCCTACACTCATCCAGAAATAATTATTAACAAAATGCCTTGAGAGCATGTTGGCATTATCTAACTTAGAATATATGACCTATAAGATAATTTATATAAAACAATTTCATTCAGAAAGCTCTTTCAAATCCTTCAGTCTTCCATTGTTTTCTTCTTCTCACAGGTATATGTGATGGTACTTCCTACCATCTATGTTTTAGATTTGATTAAATAAAGTACTTCAAACAGGATTCTCAGTCTCTTTTCAGCAGGCTCCAGGACTTCTAAGCAATTTCTATCATTATACTAAATATCTTTTATTCCCTTTAGTTTTTCTTCTTTAAGCCACTGAATTTATATTGTCAAAACCTATAATATCTCACTCTATTTCTTTAGTTCTTTGAACTAAATTAACATGTATAGTAAAAAACCTGGAAAATAGGATGTTTAATTACAATTTATTCCTCTCAGTCTAATTTGTGAGATATTGTATGCTTCTAACTTAAAAAATTAAAATCAAACTTTGAGCTTTCTCAAAACACCTCAAATTCTAAAACACAGAAAGGCAAATTAGCTTTCAGAAAAGAAATATATTATTTGGTCCCTAGGAGAGAAATATTTGTAATAATTCTATTTAGATTGAAAAACCCTGTCAGTAAAAAAGAAAGTAATTGTTTTTCTAACAAGTCAGTATAAATTCTAATTTGATGCTGTGTTTTATAAACCCGAAAGACACTGCATTTTTCTTAATGTTTTATTCCATACTGAGAACCAAACTAAAACTCAATAACGTAGGAGATAAATACTCCTTTGTAAAAAAAGATGATTTTCCCCTTAAATATTAAAACCATGATTCTTGATTTCTTTCCAAAAATTAGAACAAGGTCCAATGTTACATATGAAGGGGAAGAACACAAAATAGAATGTAATGTGGGGAAATTTTTAAAGTAGGAGAAAAACGACTCTAGGAAGCTTTGAAGATATGTTTAAGAAAATCTCACAAGATTTGGCCAGAAGTGCCAAGAACTCATTTGAGCAGAATAGACCTGATTTACTTAGCAAAAGAAAACTTTTTTGCCAGTAGTATAGTTTTAACTCAGAATATCAAACTTTGCTTGGCTTGCTTGCTCAACTGGTGTTCTACCACTTGAGTCACACCTCTGGCCAAGCTTTTTGCCACTTATTTTGGTGATAGAGTCTCTCAGACGTCTCTGCTCAGCCTGGCCTTGAATTGTAATTTTCCAGATTTCAGTCTCTTGAATAGTTAGGATTAGAGGCTTAAGCTCTTAGCTCTTAGCTAGTAAAAGGAAACTTTTAAGCTTGTAGGCAAGGCTACCCAATGATAATAGCTAATATCTTAAGCATGTATACTCTTCTTTAATATCTGTAATAGCCTGATTTTTATTTCACAGATAAGAAAACTGAGGCAGAGTTAAAAAGCAATTTGGTCATGGTCATTCAACTGGATCTACCACCAACTGGTCATTACCTGCACTTGCTAGAAAGGTATTGTGGCCTCAAACTACCACCAGATACCAGTAAAGCAAGATGGTGAGGTCCAACAGAAGAAGACAAACAGGTAAACACTAAATTTAATTTAGTTTTATAAGAACTCTACAAAGAGTTTAAGAGGGCAAAAGATAAAGAATGGATAGGAAAACATTCTTTGATCATCTAAATGAATCTCAATTAGTTAATGCTTCTTTATTTTCTGGTCAATATATATTCCTTTGAAGTGCCACTTCACTGCTTTTTTGGCTGATAAAAAAAATCCTTTAATGTTTACTACAGATTTAAAGTATGATTTCAGAGCATGCAGAACACATACACATTCATAGCATACACTTTTGTATTTATATAACAGAGTCTAAGTTATACCATTTTATAACTGCTGTTTAACTGTGGTTTGGGCAGGAAAGTGTATGTTAGGTCCAAAATGTCCCTCACTTGTCACTTGATTTGAACTGTCCTCATTCACATAATTACATCAAGAATAAAAGGAATTTACTTTTCTCAGTGACTCTTCTAAAGTAGCAAAAGAGTGTTTTCAGTTTCTCTGGTTTCCTTGATGAACGTCCTTCAAACAGTCTGAAAGAGACCAAAAATATGAGAGTATGGAGTTAAAATGCCTTAATGACTCAGGAAAAACTAAATCTGTTATTTCCACTCAGGAATACAAAAGAATTCTTTCAGAAGGTGACTTGGTAATAATGGAAGATGGCACACTGGTTTGGATTCTAAGGGTATCTGAAGAGTACTGAATCCCACTAGAAACAGGCTTCTTCAAAGCTTACACCACTACAATCTCCAGGGAAAAGGCACTATGTCTAGTCTCTCAAGGTCAATCAGGGCCAGTCAGTTAAAGCACAGCCATTTCCTTCATGGCAAAAAAAAAAAAAGGGGTGGGGGAATTATAATGTACACTATTACTGGTAACTATATAATTAAACAAAAATGGTAATGTGAGGGGAATGTGATGAAAGTTAAGCAGGTATAGTAAGATAATGATGACTATTAAGTACCAAATAGACCTATTACATAATGAATGTTTCTGTCTCCCAATATTCCTATGTCAGAGCTAGAATCCACAAAGTAGTTGCATTTGGAGGTTGGGCCTGTAAAAAGGTAGTAAGGATTAACCAAGGAAATATCCTAATCTATGAGACTAGGGTCCTTATAAAAAGAAAGAGACACCAGAGCATCGCTTGTCATGTGAAGGCAGAGGGAAAGCAGTGATCTACAAGACAGGAAAAAAGTCCTCATCTGGAACCAAAGTGGATAACACTGTAATCTGGGGTGTCCAGTCTCAGAATTGTAAGAAAACAAGTTTCTGTTGTTTGGGCCATCTATTGAGTGGTATTTTGTTATGACAGTTCAAGCTGATTAACAACAATCCTTTGCTTGGTAACCCAAACAGTGCCTACACTATGTCATCCAGTTTCCAGCAACCTGGATCTACACTGCTTAATGTGATTTTCTTTGAAATGGCACGACATTGTTATGGGTAACATGTAATTCAATTTATCTTGCTGAAAGAAAAGCAGAGCTTTAGAAGCATAGGAACTCAGTAAGCAGCTCACTAAAAGATCTTTCACATAAAAGCATGCGTTTGTGCGTAAATTCTAGTTTTCTAAAGGCATTTAAAAATTGCAAGAAGATTTGGTGGCTACAAATGATAAGAATTCTCTGCCTCTAGCCATATATTATGATTTTAAATCAAGAAACCCTTCAAGCAACAGTCTACTTTATTAAGTGCTGAAATGGGTAATATGTTTCACCACTAGAACAGCTTATGTAAGTATATAGATAGGGAAAAAGTTACTTTTATGAGAGAATCCTATTGAGCAACTGAAATGAATTAGGAAAAGGAGATGAAATACAGGTATCAAAAATTCCATTTACAATTATCTGAAATCTATACTATAGGGTCAACTTCTGGAAAAACAACTTCTGTGAATATTTCCTAGAAAGAAATGCTTGGGTAGTATTTTAACCATCTAAAATTTAATCTATTAAAAATAGTTTCAGTGCTCATGTAATAATTGTTACTCATTTCAGACTATTTAAAATATTTAAGTGGAGGAACTGGGGCTTGAACTTAGGGCCTGGGTGCTGTCCCTTAGCTTTTATGCTCAAGACTGGCACCTTTCTGCTCAGGATGGTTTTGAACAGTGATCCTCAGATCTCAGCCTTCTGGGTAGCTAGGATTACAGGCATGAGCCACCAGCCCCTGGCAACATGCATGCTTTTAAAACCGCATGCTACCTGAAAAAAAAAAAGGCAGGTTTCAGCTTGATTTCTCTACAATGTATCAACCAGAATAGCTTGTTTATCAAAATGATAGCCAAAATATAAGAGCTACTTGGTAGTTTATTTAAACATCATATTTTAATAAATATATTTTATACTAATGAAGATCTTGGGCTGCACTGCAAAACCCCTTCTGAGGGTGGCAAACAGTATGAACACAGACAGTAGCCACCACCTTTTTCTGGAGATGAACTGGCACATCACACAATTCAGTTAAAGGGAAAAAGTTCTTCTGCAGGGAAAGGAGGCAAAATGGCCATTGTTCCTAAGGAAAAATTCCCTAAAACACAAAAAGGAAAGTGTCCCTAGCACCTATTATGTGGTCAGGTGTTTACAAAATTGCATGAAAGTCCACATATTTCATGACTATGATGAGAGATTATTGATTTTAGGAGTCCCTTGAGACTACATGTTTATTATTTTGGTAATATGGATGTTTGTGGAAAAGTAGATGGATGTCACTATCATTATACAAATGAGTGACACTGTTCAACACATGTCCAAATCTTAACAGTCAGATTAAGCATAATCTCAATGTAATATATTTATTTGTGGCCCCAAGCCAAATTTCAAATCTCCGTGTAACCAAACAGGCTTTCCCATTTCCCTGATGATGGGTGGGAATGTGTGGATGGATATGTGTATAGCAGTGAAGATACAGTCAGAGGGAGGAAGTTAGTTTAAAACCTTTACAACAATTCTCAGACTTGGATGCTAATGACTTTTAAAGTACTATGTTACAGCCACTAGATAAAAGGAATTATACCACCATTGCAGTAAGTGAAAATAACAGGAATGTACAGGTAACAGGCATGAAAGAAAAGTCATCATATGAAAGTGAGGTGCAATCTAAGGTTAAGGGTCTTGAGAAGATAATGACAAAAGGATTGAGCATGGAGCCCAAGAAGAGAAAGGGGAAGATAGGAGAACAGAAATGGGACTGAAGATGGAGGGAGGGATTGAAATGCAAAAATAAAGACATTACTGAGAAAAAAAGACACAGATTCAGAGAGAGAGAAGACCTCATATAGCCAGGCATGGTTTGTTTTTAGACTCTTCTCAACATCCTTTTCACATATATATGTGTGTATATATATACATGCATATATATTCATATGTATGAAAATTTGTACACAAACTAAGCTATAATAACTTCTGTGCATGTGAAGATATTTCAGTATGTTACTAAATGATAACTACAGATTATTTTTAGAAAGACAGTCCTATAACCTCACTTTGTACTAAATAAAATAGTTTGCATTTTCAAGGGAAGAAGTCATTCAAGGGTCAGATACTTATTAGCTTGTGATTTTCTTTCCATACTTATAAAGAGAAACATGGTTTAATAAAATCTTTCCCTGAATGGAATATTGATAACATTACTGGAATTGGATTCTAGACACACACCCTGTACCATTTGGAGTTAAGGATTAATTCCATTTGTACATAGTAAATCAAGCATGAAGCACTATAACCTCCACTTTAAAACAGAAGCAAGGGATAATATGGGTTTCAGCCATAATGTCATTCCTGGCTCCTTTGTGAGGCACTCTGCCATATGGCCCCAGCAGCATTTTTAATTCAGGGAAGAGGCAAGACATAAAAGCCTTCTAGGCTGACCATTGCTGAGACCCATAATTTATCTCTGACCATCTACTTTCTATGCAATTTCAGAAGCATCAATGCTAATCACATTGGAAGCCTTTATATGAATGTTTAGGCCTTGAAAGGCAATCAGGGGAAAAGGTCAGGAGTATTTAACATAACTAAGCAGGTCTGGAAGAATACAACAATAAATAAAAAGGGAAGACTTATCTGATTTACTGACATCAGTCTCCCATCACATACTCAATCAACTAGGCAGCCATCCCTCATTTGAGATTAAATAACTTATAGCGCTCTCTCTCTCTCGCTCTCTCTCTCTCTCTCTCACACACACACACACACACACACACACACACACACCACTCCCAAGTGCCAGAACTATAATCATAAATACAAACCATGCAGAAAGGAAACACACTGACAACAAAGTGCCACATAATCAGCTTACCAAATGGTTCATCAGATTGCTGCATGGGAAAGTGGGACTTTGAGATGTCTTCCAATTCCAGAGAGCTCTTAGAGAATTATGCTTTTGAGAGGCAGTGAGACACAATGAAAGGCATGGAGTTTGAACAAAATTAAGTCCCAATTCTGTGGCAAGACGTTCACTTTCCGTGAACAAAATAATATGAGTCCCTACCTAGAAACTTCCACAGACAGAATCAAAGTGTGCCATTGACAGATGCATCCATGCTTAGATAGTCACTGTTCCTGCCTGTCACTAAAGCACGTCATCTCCTACTGAGAAACAAGTGCAGACAATCTGCCTGCTGAAAGTCCTTGTAACTATGAAGACTATCATGAGCTTAGCAGCTTTAATTCATTTTCAATGTTCTAGTATCCAAAAGAACATCCATTAGCCAGCAAGACAAGAATATGTCTGGCTTCAAATCTTCAACAAACCCAGTTAAACTCTTATTTGGTGAAAATGTTATTTACTACAAGCTGAAATCAATCATGATCACTCTGGGCTTACAGATGGCTTTGGCTCATTTAATAGAACAAGAATTATCTCTAAGAATTGTCCTAATTGCTGAGTAGCTATGAGGTATTAAGTTATTACTCTGGTATATTCAAAGGAAGATTGTGAAGCAGGGTGATTAGGGACACAACTTGTAGAAGCAGGCGACATCCAAATTCTTCCAGTGACTGTGTGAACGATACTGAACAACCCACACACTCAGACTTCCACCTTTTCCATGTGGAAAATGGAAATTGTAACAATACCTAATCAATAATACCTTCACTTGGTTGATTCAAGAATTAAGTAAAACATAATTCAGAAATGATTAGCACAAGACAATTTCTTGATAAATAATTAACTATTATTATTATTCAGATATTCTCATGCCATTTTTTTCTGAAGCCATAGCAAGACTAGGTACTTGAGCTAAACACCTACTAAGAAATCAATATGTATTTATATAAAGTGTTTTCATTGTCCTAATCTATATTCCTTTCATCAAGAAAAAAATGGCCTAGCCTCACCAGCCCCCTCTGGCCTTGCCTCCTGTCAAGCCTAACATGCTTACACCCTGGGCCAATAGGTTTAGTAATTGATAGAGTATACTAAAAGGCTTAGAGTTTTAGCTAAATGATCATGGAACAGGAAAACCACATTTAGTGTTTGTGGCTAACGCCTATAATCCTAGCAACTCAGAAGGCTGAGATCTAAGGATTTCTTTCAAAGTCAGCTCAAAGTCCCTGAGACTCTCACCTCATTTAACTACCAAAAATAAGCCAGTAGTGGAGCAGTGGCTCAAGTGGTAGAGCGCTAGCCTTTAGCAGAAAAAGCTCAGGGACTGTACTCAGGTCCTGAGTTCAAGCCCTAGGACTGACAAATACATAATCTCCCAACACTCACCCAATCACCCCCATCCCACACCAAGTTTAGTGTTTTTGAGCTAAATGATGGCGCTCACTAAAAACAAATTTAATGATTCAGCTAAATGACCATATACACTAAAAATAGGTTTAGGGTTTGAGCTAAACAGCTCACTAAAAACATGAAGGTACAGAGCACCCATCAAAAATTTTAGCCAGTCATAACAACAGAATCTGTTTTATAATACTACATCTAACAAGAAAAGGTAGTGAAGTGCCAGACTTTGAAGTCAGGATCCATTTTACCACGCGAACCACACTTTACCACGCGAACCTGAGATAAGCAGGCCCGGTAAGCAGACCTAGGACAAGCCCATTAGGGCCCAGTTGGTCTAACTCTAACCACTGGGAATGCTTAATACTGACCACCCCTAGAATCCAACCCTGAGTCAGTCATATTTGTACCTGTATCCTAATCTTGCTTGCTTGAACACCTGATTGTTGTAACTTTGTTCTTTGCCGTTATAAGCCCTGTGAAATCACAGCTCGGGGCTCTCTCCCAACCTCCACTGTGTCGGTGGGTAGGACAAGGCCCGAGTTGCAGCGCGCTTAAATAAAGTCTTGCCTTGCTTTTGCATTTCAGAATGTCTGAGTCTTGGTGGTCTTCTTGGTGGTGGTTTCACGACTTGGCACATTTGGGGGCTCGTCTGGGATGGCCCCAGAGACCCCCGAGACCCCAGACTCCACAGGTAAGAAAATAGCGCTGTTCATTCTGTGTGTCTGTGTCTGTGTGATTTGTAGTTTTTGTTTTCTGTTTTGGCCAGCCACCTGAATCTGAACCTGTAGCTAGTGAAGGACCAGCTGGAGTGGACACGCTCGTATGGGCAGTCCTGGAGGACTTAGGGGACGCCTCAAGCCCTCCACAGGGGGCTCAGGCTTCCCACTACCACCCTGAACCTGAAGGACTGGACCGGGAGGCCCTTCTAATGGGCGCCCGTCCGGTCCACTCTATATTCGGGGTTGTCTGGTCCGCTCCTACACAGGAACGGGAGAGAGAGAGCCTCAAGACTGTGTGGTCTGCCCCCTCACAGGGGCAGGAGAGACACAGTCGAACCTGTAAGCTGCGGCTCCCTAAGTCTGTAAGTGTTGTCTGGTCTTTGTGCCTGTGATTATTTTTGGGTGTTTCTTTCTTACGCTGTGCCTGACTGACAAACGGATGATGGGGAACGTTCATTTCACTCCCCTGGACTTGACTTTAGCTCACTGGAAAGATGTACAGATGACAGCCCACAATCAATCAGTGAGAGTGTCCGCAAAGAAGAATAGGGGGACCCCCACCCAGCCTTCTTAAGCAGAAAATTGTTTGGTGTGCTAAAATGTTTTACTAAGACTAAAAATGTTTTACTAAAACTATCAAGCCCTGGAAAATGAGGCTGGAGAATGCTAAAATCATTTGTTAAAGGTTTTTGTCTTAAAATGTACGGCCAATGCTTCTTCAGTGCGCTTTAAAATCTTTTTTTTTTTGGCCAGTCCTGGGCCTTGGACTCAGGGCCTGAGCACTGTCCCTGGCTTCTTCCCGCTCAAGGCTAGCATTCTGCCACTTGAGCCACAGCGCCGCTTCTGGCCGTTTTCTGTATATGTGGTGCTGGGGAATCGAACCTAGGGCCTCGTGTATCCGAGGCAGGCACTCTTGCCACTAGGCTATATCCCCAGCCCCCTAAAATCTTTTGAAAATGTATGTGTGTGTGCATGTGTGAGTGTGAACATGTTCAAGATTGCAGTATGATGCAAAACTAAGTTTAAGTTTAAATTCAAATGGTCATCAAGTTTGGGCATTACCAAATGCTTTAAATGTATTATTGCATTGTTTTAAAGAGGAACTACAGTTAAAAAAGGATTTCTCAGGGTTCTTTAATTAAAATTTAAAAAAAAAATCAAAGCTAAGTGTCAGAAATTTGGATTTAAAAGGATATATATATATATATATACTAAACTAATGGGGATAGAAGTAAACTCTTATTAACTCTATGTAGGTAGGAAAATGGCAAAATGGGCCAATGTTTCTCACTAATATATTGGAAAGCTGAATGGATAAGTATTTCTAGTTGTGATTCTTGCATTAAGGAAAAATTCAAAGGTCTTCATGCCATGCAGTAACTGGGACTGAAGAAAAAAAAAAAAAAAACAGGCTCTTTTGAAACAAGCAGCCCGTAGGCAAAGGGCGGCACCTGGTTTCAGAATGCCTGTGAGCTTCAGTTTTTCCGATGCAGATAAAAGCTAAAGTGTTGTGTTAGTGTTAAAAAGGCTTTGGAAATCAAGAATACATTTCTAGATAAGACATTTGGAAGTAAAATTGTCCTAAATAATTATTGCAAAGTGAGAAAAGGAGAATTATGGCTACCGAAATGTTTAATTGCCATTCCAGCTTCTTTGTAGGTTTTTTTGTAACAGTTTCCTGCAGGCCCACAGAGAAGCACAGGTGATTCCTGCAAGTTTTCAAGATCTAATACTGGCCCTTAATAAGTTCCAGGTAAAAGAGCATGCTTAAAAACTACTTCTGTGTGGACCACCTTGTTGCTTATAATTGGAGTAAAGTGGCCTCTTGTAAGACTCACTGATCTGAAATCTGCGGTTCGAAGCCAGCCCGGGCAGAGAAAGGTCCCTGTGAGAGACTTGTCTCTAAGCAGCCAGCAGAGTGCTGGGAACGAAGTTGTGTGGAGCTCAAAGTGGTAGGGTGTTAGCCTTGAGCTAGAGAGCTGGGGGACAGCACTCAGGCCCTGAGTCCAAGTCCAGTGGAAAGTCACTCCTCCTGGGACAAAAGTGATGAAGCATCCAGAGGCAGTAAGCCACTGCTTGGATGGCAGAGATGGTGTCAGATCCTAGAGTCACTCCTGTTTGGCCTTTCAAATGTTAATCAAAGCCAGGAAGTCCTAGAAGAATAGTTCATAAGCATGCCTTTCCAATGCCCATGTCTGTCTACTGGGCAGGAACTTGCCAGTCATCTGTGATAGTGGTTAGTAAGGGGAAGTTTGTCAAATGAGAGGATAGATTAAAATCTCAACCCCCCGTATTTACTCAAAGCTCTGACTGGCAGTGAGAATTTTAAGCTGATACATCTGTTCAGGAAAGAAAGCTTGTAGACCTGAGATTGTGTCCTTATTGAGATCTGTTTAAGGCCTGCAAAGGTAACTTTTTAGGTCATCAAGAGATCAGTTCCCCAGCCAGTCAGGAAAATGCTTTTGCAAACTAGAATGTTAAAAGGCACAAATTTGTAAACCTGAAGTCACCCATCTGGGCTTCATATTAAAAGAGAGCAAGCGTTGGCTGTCAGATGCATGTAGACTGTGCTGAAAATCCCTTTGCCTAAAATCAGCCAGACAATTCAGAGTTCCTGGGAACAGACTTTAGTACATCTAGGGCCACGAGCTTTGCCTCCTGTGCCCCAGTATTCCCAAGAAGATTTGGAGTGGATAAAGAAAATTCCCATGGCCCACAAACCCCTGGACAGAGAAGGAAACAATGACTGGTGGAAAACTTGTGAAGGGAAACTTATCTTGCCACTAGGGCTGGGTAAGGGGATCCTTAAGAGAATCCACTGAGCTTCTCACATGGGAACCCGAAAAATGCAGGACTTGCTCCGACACTCCAAAGTGAAAATTAGAAAGATCAACTTATTGAAGATATTGTTAAAAATTGTAAGGCCTGTCAGCTCACCAACGCCCCCAATCAACCAGTTACTAAAGGAGCTCGCCTCTGTGGGGATAGGCCAGGCGTGTATTGGGAAGTAGATTTCACAGAAATTAAACCTGGAAAAATTTGGATACAAATATTTGTTAGTTTTTGTAGACACCTTTTCAGGATGGGTTGAAGCCTATCCAACAAAGCATGAGACTGCGAATGTAGTGGCTAAGAAGATCCTGGAAGAAATCCTACCCAGGTATAGCTTCCCATCCACCATTGGGTCGGACAACGGACCGGCTTTCGTTTCAAATGTAAGTCAGGGAATAGCCGCTGCACTGGGGACAAACTGGAAATTGCATTGTACTCATAGACCCCAGAGTTCAGGACAGGTAGAGAGAATGAATCAGACTCTAAAAGATACCTTAACTAAATTGGCCTTAGAGACTGGAGCAGATTGTGTGTCACTCCTTCCTTTTGCTCTGCTTAGAGTAAGAAATTCTCCCTATCAGCTTGGCTTTACTCCTTTTGAAATAATGTACGGGTACCCCCCGCCCATTTTCCCTAGCCTTCAGACTGAATTGCTTGCTGATTTGGATGATGCTGAATTTTTGTGTAAACTCGATTATTTGCAGCTTATGCACAAGAATATGTGGCCCCAACTTAAGGCATTATATGATTCTGCTTCTGTCCCTACCCATTTATTCAGACCTGGGGACTGAGTGTTTGTCCGGAGGCATAACCCCAAATCCTTAGAACCACGGTGGAAGGGACCCTAGACGGCATCGCCACTTGGGCTCATTGCTTCCACGCCAGGCCAGCTGGCCCCTTTGCCCTGGACAATGACTACCGTGATGGAACATGGGAGGTCTCCAAGCACCCGAGTCAGCCGCTTCGCCTTCGCCTCAAGAAAAGAAAGTTAGACTGAACATTGTTATAATTTTCTTTTTGCTTTCTTTCCCTGCTACCCAGGCTAATGTTGATGTTATTTTGGCAGCTCACTCCAAAGTGAGGTGACACCCTTATTTTAGGTATTTTGGGCTTGCTCAGGAATACGGGTATAGCCACCCAACCCTTAGAGCACAGCTGAGAAGTTTATGTATTATTTTGTTGCTTACATTTGGATACTAAACACTATATAGCTAATGGTAAGTCTGTATAGCTGAAAGTTAATTTTCAGTTTGCAGTAATCCTGCAGTCCCTTGGTAAAGTAGACTAAGGTTATAGGTTCCTGGCTAGGTAAGGTCAACGCCCCTGAGTCAGCCTGAAGAAGTTACAGAAGATGGATGATCTTCACCCATCAGTCCCCCTTTAAAACTGAGGGACCAGAGTTGTTTTTGGGAAGATGAGGCAGGATAAACTAGAGGAATGCAAAACAGAGGTACAGAGACTGTACTTGTGAGAAATGGTGACAGGCCCTTTGGTTACTACTTTGGGCCCTATTGGCCCATGCCTTATCTCTATATCATCCCCTAGACATGAAAGCCATTGAAATGGACAGAATGGAGCCAAGGTACCAAAAAGAAAAAGGGGGAAATGAAGTGCCAGACTTTGAAGTCAGGCCCCATTTTACCATGTGAACCCCATTTTACCACGCGAACCCCATTTTACCACGCGAACCCCACTTTACCACGCGAACCTGAGATAAGCAGGCCCTGTGAGCAGACCCAGGACAAGCCCATTAGGGCCCAGTCAGTGTAGAACTCTAACCGCTGGGAATGCTTAACTCTGACCACCCCTAGAATGCCTCGAACCCTGAGCCAATCAGATTTGTACCTGTATCCTAATCTTGCTTGCTTGAACACCTGATTGTTGTAACTTTGTTCTTTGCCTTTATAAGCCCTGTGTAATCACAGCTCGGGGCTCCCTCCTAACCTCCGCTGTGTCGGTGGGTAGGACAAGGCGCGAGTTGCAGCTTGCTTAAATAAAGCCTTGCCTTGCTTTTGCATTTCAGAATGTCTGAGTCTCGGTGGTCTTCTTGGTGGTGGTTTCGCGACTTGGCACAACAGTAGGAAAGTAAAAATCAAAACGCAAAACAATGGGGGGAGGGGGGAATGAGGGAGGAGGTAACAAACAGTACAAGAAATGTACCCAAGGCCTAATGTATGAAACTGTAACCTCTCTGTATATCACTTTGACAATAAATAAGAAAAAAAAAAGGCAAAACAAAAAATAATCTACCAAGCCTGTATTGTCCAAGGTGTTGAAATACTTGCATAAGAACAAGTACTCTTCAGATCTACTTCAAGGTTAATATCCTAATGAGAGGGCTGGGGATATAGCCTAGTGGCAAGAGTGCCTGCCTCGGATACACGAGGCCCTAGGTTCGATTCCCCAGCACCACATATACAGAAAACGGCCAGAAGCAGCGCTGTGGCTCAAGTGGCAGAGTGCTAGCCTTGAGCAAAAAGAAGCCAGGGACAGTGCTCAGGCCCTGAGTCCAAGGCCCAGGACTGGCAAAAAAAAAAAAAAAAAAAAAAAAAAAAAAAAAAATCCTAATGAGAATAAATTTTCTTTTTTTTTTTAATGTCTGCACACATCTCACTTTATTGAAATAAGCTCCGCTCTTAAAATACGTCAGAGAGTGGCAGGAAGGGGAGGGGTGTAAGTGCACCTATCTAGGGACTGTGAAAGGAGGCCTGAGCTGTCGGTGGAGGGCCAAGGGACCAATCCTAAGAGGCGGCCTAATTCTACCTCACAGCCCACAGGACCTCCTCCGGGTTCATCACCAGGCGCCATCTTAGCCATATGTGGTCCCAAGGTTGGGAGGCAGGGCCAGCTAGAACCACCTTACTGGGTTCTGGCATAATAGCCACATGTGGCCCCAGGGCTGGGAAACAGGCGGGGCCAGCTAGTTGCCTCTTTCTGATGTAACATGCCCTGGCACCTAATGAGAATAAATTTTCTACAAAGCTACATTCCAATTTTCCAGCACTTGACAAAGAAAATCCAATTTCAAATATTCTCTGGGTCCTAATAACATTTGTAACTATCTTAAGTCATATTATATCCTTTCTTTTGATAAAAAACAAAACAAACAAAAGACAAAAGCTGGCTATTCTTCAAGGTCATCCAATAATGAAAAAAAGACATTTAAAAAACAAAATATTAAAACTAGAACATATACTAAAATTAACAAATTTTGGTAACTGCTAAAAGCCAAGCCTTCTCAAGTCTTCTTCATTTTGGTCTTTTGCCATTCTGCACCTGTACTGTTGAGAAAAGAAGGTGGGAGTGGTGTAGGTCCCTGCCATTCTTGTTTTACCTTTGTCTACTTTCTGAACACAATGCTTGGGGTGAAGTACAGGCAATCATAAAGTGTCTATGGAGGTACAACTGTGAAGAAGCTCCATATCCTTGCTTTTGCTTTTGTTGTTGTTGTTGTGTTGTTTCTTTTTCATACCAGAAATAGGGCTTGAAGGGTCTGGGCTTTTATGTTCAAGGCTATAGTTCTACCACTTGAGCTACAGCTCCACTTTTGGCTTTTTGGTAGTTAATTGGAGATCAGTCTCATAGACTTTGCTATCTAGGTTTGCTTCAAATCACAGTGCTCAGATCTCAGCCACCTGAGTAGCTAGGATTACAGGTGTGAGGCCACCTATGCTAGCTCTATGTCTGTGGGATTCCAGTCTCAAAAAATCAAATAACAAAAACCATGGACTTTTATTAACTGTTTTCTGCTTAATTCTGATAACTAACTTCTCCCTACTTTAAAGTAATTATTTAAAGGCCATATATATTTACCAAAGAATTAGGATGAATGGTATCTCTGAAGAACTGAAATCCTAAATCCTTAATGGATGAAACGAAGTATCTGGAATTTTTTTTTAAATAGTGAAGAGGGAGGGAGGGAGGGAGGAAAAATATTTGATAAGTGACAAAAGCACCACCACAGCAAAGAATAATAGTTTTAAGTATTGAGGATGGCTGACTAAACACTGCTACACTAACCTACCCTCAAAGTCAGGAGATAGATGATTAGAAGTGGTAGAGGTGGACATTATACAACCCTACAGGAAAAAGGAGCATATGTGAAGAAAAAAATACAAGTTTGGGGAAAAAGGACTTGTGAGTAAAGAGAAAGGAAAGGAATGGGCAAGGAAAAATATGCTGTTCATTTGCCAAGATGAACCTTTATACTGTTTTCATTTGTGTAGATGACAGAATGCTTATTTGGAAAAATGGATGAAATCTATAATCTTTATCAAAACACTTATGATGTATTAATGTAGACAATAATTTGAACATTCCTTTGTCTTCTTTATAAGAAATACTCCCTTGATAAATTAATCATGTCTATAAAATGTCCATCATTTTGTAATCTTCACTTTTGGCATATTTTTGAAGACTTAGATTTTAGTATGTTTGCATTTTGAGACCTTTATAGAAAGGAAGACTTGAGCTGGGAGTATAGCCTAGTGGCAAGAGTGCTTGCCTCACATACAGGAAGCCCTGGGATCAATTCCCCAGCACCACATATATAAAAAATGGCCAGAAGTGGCACTGTGGCTCAAGTGACAGTGTGCTAGCCTTGAGCAAAAAGAAGCCAGGACAGTGCTCAAGCCCTGAGTCCAAGACCCAGAACTGGCAAAAAAAAAAAAAAAAAAACAACAACTAGAAAGGAGGACTTGTCCTCCCATTTCACATATTTCAATATGGAAAGAATATAAAGTATAGCAAACATTCCAATGACTAACTAGTCAAACTAGAGGCTGATGGATCTAAAGAGGGGAACAAAAAGGCACTGGAATAACTAAGATAGAATCTTAGTTCTGTGACTTGCTGGGCTCCTGGATCCAATCAATTCCTCTATGACCTTTAATTACCTTGACTGAAAACTGGTAAAATCAGCACTGAAAGATGTATATAAAATGCTTACCCACTGGCAAATAATTCAAAATATGCCATTCTCTATTTCAGTGTAAAACAAGTTGTTTTCTGGACACATACCGATTGAAGTTAATGTCTGGGTAACTAGAATATTCCGATTTCATCTTAGCATTTCGCCGGGGAAATGTGCAGAAGAAAGCATTGGCTAAAAGACTGGCAATCTGTTCCTGTGACATTGTAATGGAATGATTCATCTTCTGCTTCAGGAGTGGTATTGGCTGATGGGGGAAACAAAAAATATAGACAAGAAGAGCAATAATTAGTTTAGTAATTCCGAAAGCAGAAGCACCAAATTACATTTGCTCAATTAAGGCAGGAATAATTTCATGCCACTCTTTAATACTATGTCAGCAATATTGTTAAACTCAAGGGCTGCTTATCAGGTCTGACTGAAAAAATGTCCTTGTTTTTTGACAAAGTACAGATTTCTAATCAATAATAGTGATAATGAAGAGAACACAAATATTGCTAGTAAAACACAAAATTGCAAGTAAAGAGTACTTATGTAATGAAAAATTAAAAGATGACACACAAAAATGTAAGACTATGTTTAGGGATTATTGCTTATGTTAAGTTTTGTCCTTATAATTAAAAACAGTTGGACAAAGCATTTCTTAATCATTAATAAGGTGATCTCAGTTCAATAAACAGTCAATAAATATTTTCCCTTTTATTCTGAATGACACTGTATATTAACAGTTTGAGATTCAAATTTGATTTTATTAGAGAAATTAATGGATGTGAAAACTGACACACAGACTTATGTATAACTTGTAAAAGATAATAAGCATTTCCTACCAAAATCAAACACCCCATGATGAGGAAAATGCAGGACATTTTTCCTTCAAATCTGTTATTTCTAAAATGTTTTCTATTTACCAAACCCAAATCCACTGAACTGTATAGTAAGTAAATCCATAGGACCTGAATATTGTGTTCAGAGAATTTTATTCTATCTTTAGCATCTAAACTGTGGGTTTAAAGACAGGCTGATGAAAGCAAACTGCCATGCCAGTTTGTTTAAATTTCAAAATGTTCACTACAGCTATATGGCGGCAACACCTGTAATTCCAGCTACACAGGGAAGGAGTTAAGAGGATCATGGTTAATTTTGTCCCCAGGCAAAAACTCCATCTGGAAAATAAGCTAAAAGCAAAAAGACTACTGGAATGGCTCAAGTGTTAGAGCATGTGTCTAACAAGCTCAAGTCTGAGTTCAATCCCCAGTGTTGCCAAGAACAAAAATACCTCACTATAACATTTAGAGATGTTTTTCCTTTTCCTTTCCAGCAATATCCAGAACCAGGACTACTAAGTGTCTGCACAATTCTCAAACTGCTGAGAGAACTGCCCTGATAATACCTCTAACATCCAGAAGGTACTTGAGGAAAGACAAGACTAAACAAACTAGTATTTTTTCTAAGCAATAGGAAATACATATTAATAACACAATAAAAGACTGAAGTTACAATTCAATTTTCTTAGAAAAATTTAAAGAGAAATAAACAATCAAAAGGTAAAGAATTTATTCTCACTATAGTCTCCTTTCAGGCTTCAGAAATTATCATTTCTAAGCAAATATGAAACTCTCTTTTGGCTTCCATTTCCTATCCTAAACACTTATTCAGCTAGCAATAAGGTTAGAAAAGATAACAGGGTAACAATGACTTAAAGCAGCCTAATACTTGGTTTTGGTGAGAAATTACCCAGAAAAATTAAATTTTAATGAATAATATTTCAGTCTTAATGAACTTGAAACACAGTATTTCTTATCCCCTCTATAAACAAAGAGCATAATTATAAAAAGAATGATTTCTATTCTCTTAAGAAGAAAAGCCTAGAAGCTCATGCTTAGAGGACAGGAGAGGATATACATCTTATTGGCCAAAACTCAGCTAAATAAAAGACTGGTTACTATGAACCAAGGTATTTCAAAACATCCCAAAATCTGTTTCCTTTGATTTTCTCTTTATATGAATCTAAACTTGCCTTTTCAATTTGGCTACAGTGCTTTAATGTAGTAAATAATTAAATACACAAGTTGTCAAAAATATGACCTTTAATTGAAACCTTAACCTTGACTTTTCAGAAGAAAACAAAACTGAGATGTTCCTGAGCCAGATATGTAAGGGATTGCCTGTAATCCTAGCATTCAGGAAGTTGAGGAACATTAAGTTATGGGGAAATTAAGTTCTGGCCAGCCTGAGACATAGCAATACCCTTGGTGGGTGTTTTTTTGTTGTTGTTGTTTGTTTTTAAAAACAGGTAGAGAACCATGAATCTGATTTGGGTACTAACAAGAGATTTAATATGGGCTGGGAGTATGGCCTAGTGGCAAGAGTGTTTGCCTCCTACACATGAAGCTCTCAGTTCAATTCTCCAGCACCACATATATGGAAAACGGCCAGAGGTGCGCTGTGGCTCAAGTGGCAGAGTGCTAGCCTTGAGCAAGAAGAGGCCAGGGACAGTGCTCAGGCCCTGAGTCCAAAGCCCAGGAATGGCCAAAAAAAAAAGAGAGAGAGATTTAATATTTACAAATTTAGATTTTTTTGTGGGGGGAGGGAATAGAAGTAGATAAATAGAGAGGAAAGATAGGCAAACACATTCCTTATATTCAATGTACATAAGTGAAAATACAACCAAATAACCAAGTAACCTGAGGGGGTGGGTATGGTTGGGGACCTGTTGAATGGAAACTCCTTTGTGCAATTACTTAAAGATAATAACAAAAAAGTTCAAATGAGCAAAAATTTCCTCCTAAGTACTTTATGGAAATGTTTTCTCTCAAAGCATGAAAGGATGAGACTAAGTGATCCTTGCCTAAAGACTAAATGCCATCAAAAGTGAACTACACTTTGAATTCAAAAAAGCATTTAACTGAACCAGGCACTGGTGGCTCACGTCTGTAATCCTAGCTACTCAGGAGGATGAGATCTGAGGATCACTGTTACCGTTTGAAGCCAGCCCAGGCAGGAAAGTGAGACTCTTATCTCCAATTAAATAACAGAAAAAGCTGAAGCTGGAAGTGGTGACCGCCCATAGAGCACTAGCCTTGAGTAAAAGGAGCTTAGGGACAGTGCCCAGGCTGAGTTCAAGCCTCAGGATGGGGGCAGGGGGGCATACTTAATTGAATAGAAAAAGAATCTGATTTGAATTCCTTTCTCCTTGGTATATTAGTAACTATTTTCCCATAGGTAGAAAAATAGCACAAGTGATACTGGCAGCCTTGAGGGATGTGTTCATAATATACTGTACTTCTGAACTACCTCCCTTGGATTACTCGTAATGGGAGAGTTAGCTACCAAGTCATAAGGACACCCAATCAGCTAATTAAGAGTTGAGAGGCCCAAGGTGAGGATGCTGGTAAACAGCTATGTGGCTGAGCCACTAAGAGGGTGCTCTAGCCCTAGTCAAGGCCTTTCAATGACCACAGCCCTGGTCAACGTCTTGACTGTAACCACAGAGGGACTAAGCTAAATATGTTCCCCCATTTATAACCTAGGTAAACTGCAAAATAATAAATGTTTTATGTCACTAAATTTTGATGTTATTTTTATGTGGCAAAATATATTTACTGTAGTCTAAACTGAAATAATATTCTTGTTATTTCTACAATTAAGAAAGCACTATGAACTCATTTGCTATAAAAATACATCTCCTTTCTTTTGATGTTTTTGATGTCTGTACCTTTTATAAGTTTATCTGATTTGGGGAGGGGAAAGGGAAGCACAGAAACAGTGGGACAAAGAGTGAACCAACTCAGCAGTGAAATCCACTAGACACTATGTTCGAAATGAACTGTACAACTTAGGGGGGAGGGAAGTTGGGTGGGGAAAAACTGGGAGAGAATGAGGAAATGGATGACACTGTCCAAGAGGAAATGTACTCATTACCTGGTTTATGTAACTGTAACCCTCTGTGCATCACTTTTACAATAAAATTTTTAAAAAGAAAAAAAATACATCTAGTTTGGAGGAGAGTTAGGAAGGAACAGATAGTACTGAACCATTTTTTTTGGGGGGGGGGGCAGTCCTGGGGCTTGGACTCAGGGCCTGAGCATGGTCCCTGGCTTCTTTTTGCTCAAGGATAGCACTCTGCCGCTTGAGCTACAGCGCCACTTGTGGCCGTTTTCTGTATATGTGGTGCTGGGGAATTGAACCCAGGGCCTCATGTATAGGAGGCAAGCACTCTTGCCACTAGGCCAGATGCCCAGCCCCAGTATTGAACCATTTTAAAAAACAAAACCCTAGATTCATTAGGATGTTTTCAAATAATGACCACACTTTTAAAAAGACAAGACTGTTTAAATAAAGAGGAAAAGCCTGAGTAAACAAACTTCAATAGTGGAAGATTTATGCTCAGAAACTGAATGCTACTTTCTTAATGCCCTTCTGCAGCATTCTCTCTAGCTTCTAATCTTTTCTTTAACCTTTCCATCTCTTCACCCTTTCTTGCCCTATTCCCCATCTAGTTCAAAGGAAATCCAATTGTGAGTCTCAGGAAAGTTTTCTTTTACTAACCTGGGTGCAAATATTTGGCAGACAGAGTGCAATTTTCACCATATCAGGCAAAATAGACTGATATAAATGTTGAGCTTCTGCTTCTTCAAGTACCTGAAAAGTCAATAAAATGTTAGATGAAATGATAATGATTAATGTATAGTAACCAATGGAAAAACATTTGTTATAATACTAAGAACCTATTTCCTGGGATCATACCACCAAACATGTATAAAAGATAAACCAATATATTAAAATTTTCATACACACACACACACACACACTTCACCTCACTTTAAGGCCCTAAGAAACCCCTCAAGTTAAATATTTCCCCCCTTCACTGGTAGGTGTTGCTAAAGTACTAGAGCATCTGCCTAGCATGTAAGAGTTCCTGGGTTCCATACCCAATCTCCTCCTCTCCCTCCTAGCTCTCTTTCTCAAACAACTCTTTCATATCAACATTTACAATCAAATACAATACTTATGAAAGAAAAACATTCTACCTTTGACTACACCAACTAATAGCAACCAACAACTATCTCAGAACCTCTCAAGGACCTGTAAATAGTTTCAACCGTTTATAATTTAAAGCCATCACCATAAAAAATGTACTTTGAAGAATAAAAACAACAGAAAACAGTAAGATTTCTTATGACCTTAGAACTTTTTCTTTTCTGGGTACCCTTGGGAATTAAAGCTACAATTCCAGTATCATTATTTGAAGCACAACAAAGATGACATTTGTAGTTTATTTTTGTCAAAGTTCTCATTTCTACAAGCAAGTGAAAACAAGATGATTAATTTAGAATAAGTTGCTCAGAAGTAGAAAGTCATCATATTGCAGATATGTTTGGTGTTTATAGCACATTGCATAAAAACAGAAAATGTTGCTATTACTGAAGTGGATCTGACAATTGTAGTAAGAAAATGAAGCAGAAATAAGAAATACATTAGTGGTGATAGAGAAAGCTAAGCAAAAGCTAAATCCTAATTTCCCCAAGTGGAAAAGGAGGGGGCGGGGAGGAGGGAGGGGTAGAGTTCAGAGTAGTTAAAAGGCTACCACTTCAAAGCCTCTTTAAATCTGAGAAAAACCAACAGTAAATTAAAAGTCATACATTCATAGGAGACAGTACTATTTCAGAGGCAGAAATAAAAGACAGTTGCTTTCCTATGCATAAATGCAGTCATTTACCACATCCATACTGTTCTTGATTATAACTAACCCTTTGCTTTTTTTTATTTTTAAGTAATCACAGATCTGTAATATATGCAAATATAGAAGTCCAGTAT
The DNA here is from genome assembly GCF_023159225.1 of Perognathus longimembris pacificus. Lineage (NCBI taxonomy): Eukaryota > Metazoa > Chordata > Mammalia > Rodentia > Heteromyidae > Perognathus > Perognathus longimembris. The sequence goes on along the minus strand of NC_063162.1, from coordinate 62,993,146 downwards.
ACCTGTTACCCAGTTTTCTTCCATCTGTGTCACAAAAGAGCATCCAAGGTCTGCTGACTTTATACAGTGTGTTCCCTCCTTCATTTTCTCAAATCAGTGTGAACTCTGAACTTTAAATTGTTCAGAGAAAATATCTAGGCCTACAGAGTAACTTTAGATGTGCATATTAGCTAGCTACCACTCCTCTGTCTCTCACATGCCCATTGCTATCCCCAAACCACCATTCCATTTTATTTTAACGCCTGAAATAAAGAGTATGCCTGCACCACTGAAGCCTTGGTTCTTCCCCGGCTTTATGTTTATGCCTTGAGTGATGATCAACCATTCCCAGCTCCCTGCTTTGCCCTAAGGGCTTTATCATGTACTCTGATGAAATCACAACCCTTTTGACTCTGTTTCCTCACTAGTAAAATAAAAAGATTTATCTTTCAGAATTACCAGCATATGATAGTGATGCTTTTATTTTACCTCTGCCTTGTTTAACATTTCACTACTACTAACTACCAATTAAACCTGAAGGCTCCATTCACACTTCCGTGTAAAGCCATTTCTGTCTTGGCTAACCGCTTCTTTTTTCTTTTCTACTTATTGTCAAAGTGATGTACAGAGAGGTTACAGTTTCATATGTTAGGCCTTGGGTACATTTCTTGTACTGTTTGTTACCTCCTCCCTCATTCCCTTTCCCCCCATGAGTTGTTCAGTTGGTTTACACCAAACCGTTTTGTAAGTATTGCTTTTGGAGTCATTTGTCTTTTTATCCTTTGTCTCTCGCTTTTGATATTCCCTTTCACTTCCCTAGTTCTAATACCAATATATACAGTTTCCAATGTACTCAGATAAGATACAGTGATAGTGTGGGTAGAACCACTGGAAGGAGATACAAGAGGATCATCAATATAACCGCTTCTTATTCTGTGAATCTATAATCAAAAACACATAACCTGAGAGATCATTTATTGCACACATTTTCTTCTCTTCTAATCTGTGAAAGACAGAAAATGCAAAGATTGGGTTTAAAACATTTTAAACCCCTATTAGCAAGTACAGTGCTCACTAACATTTGCTGGGTGGAACCATTTTATGACCATGAAGCCAAGTGGCAGAAACCTCAGAAGTGAGGAGAGGGAGGAAGAGTTAGTGACAGTGAACTAAAAGTATCACTGAAGAATCAAAGGATAAAGATATCTGGAGAAACTAAAGCTCAATGAACTTATAGCAGTTTGCTCATATTCAAAAACTTAATGGCAGACCCTGGGACTACATGCCAGGGCTTTTCTACCAAATTCACAAAGGCCAAAACACTTTATAAATTCACTGACCCAAGACTGAAAGTCTACAGTTACAGGCCCATATCTTTATGTTAATAGTCTCAGTATTAACATAGAACTATCCTAAAATGTTCACTTTCTCATCCATAAAGTGAATAATTCTACTGTTATTCTTTAACTCTCAGAGTTAATAGAAGAGATCCTATATACTAATGTTGTATGAATGAAAAAAAGCTCCATATCCATATACAAATACAACATCCTATTAGCTAATGGGCCAGTAATTCATTTTTCTGGAGCCTCCTCCTCCTTTTATCACCTCTCTATCAGTTTACTACCAAGTGCCATTGATAGACCCAGGCTACCTCAATCATGACCTCTTCTTACTATTAAGGAACCCTGACTCCACCCCTCACAGTCTCACCAGGAACTCTACTGTAACCAATCTGATGCCCTGCTGCTAACCCACCCTCAGGTTCTAAGTACAACCTAGTGTGCCCCTGCTCCATCTGAAAGCTTTCTGCGACTTTCTTCAAGAGAATACAAACTCTGTGAATTAAGTCTAGCAAGGAAGTTTTAGAAATGTATCTAGTCTTATTTACCTAAAGTCTCTCTCTAGATATATGTATATATGGGTGTGGTATGAAAATACACATACATCATACTCCATTACAGACATCTTACACACTTGGCAATTGGCAAATTTGCTCTTCTTAATAACTACCCATGCTCCCAGATAGATATGATCTATGACTGGAATATCTTGGTTTGACTGCAAATTTATATAATCTTTTTGCTACCTTGCTCTAATAATACTTTGCTTCAAAGTCTATGTTTGTTCTTCAGTTAGAAGGCAGCTCTCTTTCTCTCACACACCCCCCTCAATTTCTCAGTATATATTTTTTCACAAAGTACTTAAGATTAACAGCTTCAAGCTGTAATTATTTATGGACAGGCTCTGTAACCCTTTCTAGGAGTATCCTAAAGACAACATGTACAGTTGATTCACCAGGCCAAAAGCTGTGATGTTTGTATTGTAACACTTTTAATATAAAAGTATCTATTCCATTAACTAACAGTTTCTACCATGATTAACTAGTTAATTAACTAGCCTCAGCCTTTCAGAGGATTCTGGAAGTCATCCTCTCCACTAATACCCAGCATCTCCACAGTTTAGCGAAAACACTATTGTGGTCTCTAAAAAAGTTAAGTGCATATCCACATGATTTCCTGTAATATAGCTTAAGCCTATTAAAGATTCTATCATTTCCCAAGTTGAAACAAATTCTTATTTCAAAATTTAAAAGTAATTCAAAGTCTTAAAGACCTTATAAATCTACTTACTCTTCACACGTTTTGTATGCCAAATTAAACATTAAAGGAAAAGAAAAAATTGTAGCACTAAATAATGTAAGAGTAGAATATCAGCTAGAGAAGGTTTCTAACATTTATATGTGCATGACTCCAGCCTGACACTTTGAAGAAAAGAATATGACAGCTTACAAGAAAACAAACTCACTTACTCCCCTTAATTTCTGAAAGCTCATGAAAGTCTGACAGCCAGCTACAGGATGACCTCTCATGTGCATCACCCATGACAACTGTGGATTCAATGAAAATGTTTGCCAAATTTTAATGAAGGAAATTTCATTTTCAGAAAACGGAAACTCTAATCTTTTCTTACAAAAACACATTTCACCAATGAATTGTTACCTAAATGAATTGTACCTAAACAAGAGTGGTTAAAATTTTTATCTCATGGTATCAAAATTAATGCGGGAGCAGTAGCAGGTGATGTGAATGGCCAAGAGCTCTCAGGCTTGCCACAGTGACACAAAGAAAAAGCTAGTAAAGTCTTTCTCTCTCTACTTGCTTTTAGTTTTAAATTCTTTTCAAAATGCAATTACATTTTTCTCTGTGAATTTAGAAAGGGCTCTTATTCAAATCTTGGAAATTGTAATAAAAACCATAGCTCACTCTAAGCACTTTAAGAAATAGCCAACCATGTTCTATAGATATGTGAGATAGAGAAACAATTTAAAGTATTTGCTTTGAAGCTGGGCAGTGGTGGCTCAACACCTGTAGTCCTACAGTACTCAGGAGACTGAGATCTGAGAATTGTGGTTTTGAAGCCAGCCCAGGCAGGAACTCTTATCATGAGACCCTTATCTCTAATTAACCACTCAAAACCTGGAAGTGGTGCTGTGGCTCAGGTGGTAGAGCACTACCCTCGAGGTAAAAGAGGCTCAAGACAGTGCCCAGGCCCTGAATTCAAGCCCCACAACTGGGGAAAAAAAAAAAAAAAACATGGAATAAGGTAAAGCTGCTATAGACAGGTTTTTGTTTTTTTTCCCCAATTAGTGTATAGTAGCAAAACAGAAAAGTGTGTGAAATGATGGAAATTCCTTTATTTTCCATCAGCATGTACTAATTGTACAAAGGGGTTTCACTGTGGTATTTCCATATATAGGTATAATGTATAAAAATATTTACCCATTACTTTTTGTGTTCCAAATCCTAGGACTTGGAACTCAGGGCATGGGCACTGTCCCAGAATTGCTTTTTGCTCAAGTTTGGCATGCTACCAATTGAGCCACAGCTCCACTCCCACGTTTTGTAGTTTATTAATAGGAGATAAGAAGGCTGGGAATATGGCCCACTGGTAAAGTGCTTGCCTGGCATACATAAAGCCCTGGGTTTGATTCCTCAGCACCACATATATAGAAAGAGCCAGGAATGGCGCCGTGGCTCAAGTGGTAGAGTGCTGGTCTTGAGCAAAAGGAAGCCAGGGAGAGTGGTTAGGCCCCGAGTTCAAACCACAGGACTGGCCAAAAAAAAAAAAAAGGAGTTAAGAGCCTCACAGACTTTTTTTTGTGTGAGCTGGCTTCAAGTCACAGTCCTCAAAACTGAGCCTGAGGTAGCTGAGCTCGTGTGCGGCGGTAGTGTTGGCGGCAGCAGCGGCAGCAGCACCGGGGCGTTTGGCGCGATGTCTCACACCATTTTGCTGGTACAGCCTACCAAGAGGCCAGAAGGCAGAACTTATGCTGACTATGAATCTGTGAATGAATGCATGGAAGGTGTTTGTAAAATGTATGAAGAACATCTGAAGAGAATGAATCCCAACAGCCCCTCCATCACGTATGATATCAGCCAGTTGTTTGATTTTATCGATGATCTGGCAGATCTCAGCTGCCTTGTTTACCGAGCTGATACCCAGACATACCAGCCTTATAACAAAGACTGGATCAAAGAAAAGATCTACGTGCTCCTTCGTCGGCAGGCCCAACAGGCTGGGAAATAATTGAGTTGGAAGCATTAGGGCACAGGGGGTGGGCTTGGAACACAGGTGTGTACAATGTGCTATAGTGGGAGTTTGTATTACAGTGATGCTGTTTCCATTTTGTTACACTCTAGCCAAGATCGAATGTATTAGATGAAATGTGGGGATCTTTTCAATTGAAAGCCCTCATTGTATCTTTTTCTTTTCTTTTTTTTTTACTTAAACATTTTTATGATGATTTAGATAGGGAAGTTGTTCATTGTCAGTTAATGTTGGTTCCAGTCCTTCAAACTGTTCCTATCTACTTTATAACATTCAAATACTAATCCTTCAAGATGGGGTGGGGTGGAAACAATTTAGTTATGTACTCAGATAAAGTCTTAGTGCAAAGTAAATAAATGTTCTTTAGTTATAAAAAAAAAAAAAAAACTGAGCCTGAGTAGCTAGCATTACAGGTGTGAGCCACTGGAGCCCAGATCCTCACTATCTTTCATCTCCATTTTTTCTTACATTTTAATGGGTTCTATTTCTCTACTGTTTTCAACATACTTTGATCATATTCAACCACCTCTTCTTTCTGCCACTCCCTTTTCTCATTGGTTCTTCCCTCAAATACTACCCTTTATACTTTCATGTCATCATTTTCCTTTTTCCAAGTCTAGACTCCTCATATGCAAGATATGTGCTATTTGTCTTTCTGAGTCTGGCTTATATTGCTTAATATGTTAATTTTGAATTATACTAATACAATTCATAATATTAATATATGAATGTAATAATGTTACATAATACAATCATATCATTTGTATATTATGCTGTTAATACAATAATATGTATTTTAAAAATAAATTACATTCACTTTTGAACAAATGACATAACTTTGTACTTCCTTATGACTGAATAATCCTCTATTGTATGCATATCCTATTTTTCTTTATCCATTGGTTGACAGACAGTTAAGCTGATTCTACTGTTTGGCTGCTGTTAATAATGCTGTTATAAAAATGAAAATTCTATGTCAACTTACATTCCTTCAGCTAGAATGTTGTGACAAGGTCAGAAGGTAGGTTTATTTTTAGTTTTTAATAGAATCTCCATACTGATTCACACAGTGGCTAATTTACATTCCATCCAAAAGTGTATGCAGGTTCCTTTTCCCCCATAGCCTTGTCAGTACTTGTTTGTTTCCTTCATGTTATCTACTATAATTGGGGTGAGATGCAGTCTCAATGTAATTTTTTGAATAATTACTTGTTTATTGTCAAAGTGATGTACAAAGGAGTTAGTTTCATACATAAGGCAGTGGGTACATTTCTTGTACAATTTGTTACCTCCTCAATGTAATTTTTATTTGCATTTCATTTATGGCTAGAATGCCAAACATTTTCTCATTAATTTAATTGGCCATTAATTAACTGGCCATTGATTTCCTTTGAGAACTGTCAATTAATTTATAAAATTATTTGTCATTTTGATGTTTAATTTGTGGAATTCTTTATATACTGTTGGTATTAACTACCTGACCCTTAAATAGCTTGCAGATATTCCCTTCAATTCTAAAGGCTGTCTTTTCATTCTGGTGTGTCCTTTGCGGTGCAGAAACCTTTTAATTTGATGCAATCCCATTTGTCAACTCCTCCTCTTATTTATGAGCTACTGGAATACATTCAGGTCTTGAATTAAGGTATTTGATCCACTTTGAATTGATTTTTGGACAGAGTGAGATGGTGATCTAGTTTCAGTCTCTTATATAAATAAGAATACCCTGTTCTCCCAATCCCATCTGTTAAGGAGGCTCTCTTCTTTAATATGTGCTTTTGGCACCTTTGTTAAAAATTGTATGACTTCAGCTATGCAGACTTATTTGGGATCTATTCTATTCCATTGGTGTGCATGTTTGTTTTTGTGGCAGGTCCTGTTCCTCTGATTCTGTAATATATTTGTGAAGGCAGTTATTTCAATGCCTCCACCATTGCTCTGTGTGCTCAGAACTTCTCTGCCTATTCAGGAACTTCTAAACTGCATATGAATTTAAAGATTTACTTTTCTCTTTCTGTGAAGATATCGAGATTCTGATAAAAATTACATTGAATCTGTAGATTGCTTAGTAGTATAGCTATTTTCACTAATAATTCTGCCAACTTATAAAAGTAGAGGTCTTTTCTTTTTCAAATATCTTGGTTTTTAATTGTAAGCCTTTTTGACTTCTTAGTTCAGCGTATTTGCAGGTTTTTTTTTTCTTTTCTGAGGCTACTATGAATGGAATTGTTTTCTTGATTTATCAGTCTGTTTAAAATTAGCAAATAGAAATGCTGTTCTCTTATGTTAATTTTGTAACTGCTACTTTCCCAAAAGTATTTAACAGATTTAAGTCTTCTGGTAGAATCTTAAGGGTCTTTTTCCCCCCCAGTCCTGGGCCTTGAACTCAGGGCCTGAGCACTGTCCCTGGCTTCTTTTTGCTCAAGGCTAGCACTCTGCCACTTGAGCCACAGTGCCACTTCGAGCCATTTTCTATATATGTGGTGCTGGGGAATTGAACCCAGGGCTTCATGTATACAAGGCAAGCACTCTTACCACTAGGCTATATTCCTAGCCTTCTTAAGGGTCTTTAAGTATAAGATCATAGCATCTGCAAATAAGGCAATTTAATTTATTTTCTTATTTGAATCCTTTTCCCTTTCTCTTGCTTTACCACTCTGGCTAAGAATTCAAGCACCATGATGAATAAAAGTGGAGAGAGTAAACACGCTTATATGTCAATGTATACAATTAGCATTTCCTCTTGATAGAGTTTCCTTTATTGATAAGAAGTGAAATTCTAGAGTGCTAGCCTTGAGCAAAAAGAAGCCAGGGACAGTGCTCAGGCCCTGAGTCCAAGCCTCAGGACGGCCAAAAAAAAAGCAAAAACATTCATTTGAGGGGCTGGGAATATGGCCCAGTGGCAAGAGTGCTCGCCTCACATACATGAAGCCCTGGGTTCGATTCCCCAGCACCACATATATAGAAAATGGCCAGAAGTGGCGCTGTGGCTCAAGTGGCAGAGTGCTAGCCTTGAGCAAAAAGAAGCCAGGGACAGTGGTCAGGCCCTGAGTCCAAGGCCCAGGACTGGCAGAAAAAAAAAAAAAAAAAAAAGAAGTGAAATTCTTTGTGTTTTAATTTTGGTCTGAATTCTGCTTTCTGATATGAATAATTAGTCCTGCTTGTTTTCGGAGGCCATCTACTTGGAAATCTTTATCCATCCTTGTACTTTAAAAGCACCTGTTTGCCTTTGCCACAGAGGAGCATTTCCTATAGCCAACAAATAGGTATTTTTGTTTTGTTCTATTGTTTTAAATATAATTCATCATTTTCTTATGTTCTCATCTTCTGAGATTTAGTTTTCCCTGTACTTTCAAGGTTGTGCTTAACCTTGCTCATCTCTGTGCAGGTTTCCTTTAAGTATCTCTGTAGTAATGATTTAGTGACCAGGAATTATCTTAGTTCTTATCATGGAAAGTTTTTATTTCCTCTTCAGTTAAAAAGGATACCTTTGTTGCATACAGTAATCTGACCTGGTAGTTTAAGGGCTTGAAATACCTCATTCCATGCCTTCTTTGCTTTTAGAACTTCTGATATCTGCTTTATTCTGATGGGATTGCCTTCATATACAACTTAGTGTTTCAGCGTCCTAGTTCTGCATACTTAATGTTTTAGCTATACTATTATAGAAATTATTTTCTGGTTTTGTCTGTTTGGATCTGAAAAAGTCCTGTAAGTGATGAGCATCTCCCAAGCTTTAGGAAATTTTCTACCATTATTTTCATGGATAGGTTTTCTTTTCTTTCAATTTTTTTTTCTTTATTGTCAAAGTGTGATACAGAGGGGTTACAGAGTCATATGAAAGGCAATGAGTTACATTTCTTTCTTTTTTTTGCCAGTCCTGGGCCTTGGACTCAGGGCCTGAGCACCATCCCTGGCTTCTTCCCTCTCAAGGCTAGCACTCTGCCACCTGAGCCACAGCACCCCTTCTGGCCGTTTTCCATATATGTGGTGCTGGGGAATCGAACCCAGAGCTTCATGTGTAGGAGGCAAGCACTCTTGCCACTAGGCCATATTCCCAGCCCCCATGAGTACATTTCTTATTCTACTTGTTACCTCCTCCCTCATTTACCCCCTCCCCCCTCCTGGGTGAGGAGTCTTTACTTAGCTGTGCACAGCATCTGATTACCATCACCAGGATGGAAACAAACAGCGCTGGGCCTCAGTGGGGCTGAGTTTTTAAAGGCAAGAATCACATGGACCACACAGGGAGGTGGTCTGGCAAGTTGAACAAAGCAAGCAAGCAGACATACAGAAGCAGAATTGTTAGTGGTTACAATTCCAGTAAACTCCGGTAAACAAAGCAATACAGTTCTTGGTTCTGGTGTGACTGGTACATGGATGTTTTCTATGCGTTTAGTTCACATCAATTCTTCTACAGTCATGAAGGCTTTGATCTTTTAAGAGAGATTCAAAGGTTGCATATGTTTTGTTTGTACTCTGTAAATGTTCTAATTCAATTCTCCTATTCAAGACCTGATACTGTCTTAAATTTGATCCAGTCTATTGTTGAGGCTTTCAAATGAGATTTTATTTGACTTATTGAACTTTTCATTTCCAAAACTTCAATTTGATTTTTTTTTTTTAATCAGGACTTGTGATTTTTTTTTTTTTTTTTGCCAGTCCTGGGGTTTGAACTCAGGGCCTGAGCACTGTCCTGGATTCTTTTTGCTCAAGGGCAGCACTCTACCACTTGAGCCACAGCACCACTTTGGCCTTTTCTATATACGTGGTGCTGAGGAATCAAACCCAGGGCTTCATGTATGGGAGGCAAGCACTCTACTACAAAACCATATTCCCAGCCCCAACTTCTGTGATTTTACTGAATTCTGTACACATATCCTGCACTACTTTCTAATTTCATTCAGGTTTCCCCTTTGAATTTATTCAAGTGTTTACTCATATGCTCTAAATTTGGCCATTCTTGTAATTATTCCTTCAAGATTTCATAACTTTAGCCAGGCACTAGTGGCTCACATCTGTCATCCTAGCTACTCAGGAGGCTAAGAACTGAGGATCATGGTTTCTCAAAGTCAGTCCAGGCAAGAAAGCTCGTGAAGACTTTTACCTCCAATTAACTACCAAAATAGCCATATGTGGACCTATGGAAGCTGTGGTTCAAGTAGTAGAGCACTAGCCTTAAGCATAAAAGCTCAGGGACAGCACCATGGACCCAAGTTCAAGCCCTAGGACCAGCATAAAAAAAAAAAAGAGTTCACTTTACTATCCTTAGAGTCCACATTATAGAATATGATTATCAAAGGGACCATGTGTTTAGTTTTTCCCTCTTCTCTCTCTTTGTTGGGATTTGCTTATCTGTGACCAAGATAGTTGGAAGTTTTAATCACTGTAGTCTTTCAGAGGGAATGTTTTCAATATTCACATAGGACTGGGTAGTGCCAGTGTAGAGGTGCAGTTTCTCACTAAGGAGTGAGGGTATAGCTTGTAGTCAAATATTCTCTGTATTATTCAGTTGTTATATTTGTGATTCTCAATGCTCTTCCTCTTTCTCTTTTTAAAAACTCATTCCTTCGTTACCAGAATCTTATTATAGTCTATCACATTGCCCTCATTATCTTTCCTTTATTCTTACCTGCATTTCCACTGCCAACATAGGAAAGAAATGAAGAAAGAGATCCTCTACTAATCCTCCCAACTCTACACACCCCCATTTCAGATCTCTCCTAACCATGGCTGCTTCTAAAGATAGTTTCATATTGCTCCTAGTTTTTCACAGAAAACAAGTTACCAGAGGCTTAATATTCACAAGCTTTTGTGGATGGGGTAGAATTTTACTCTCATGTCCTCCTAATTCCAAATAATTACCAACTAAATGGGAACATAATTACTTCAGGAAAAGTATCTTCATGTAGTTCTTGAAACAAATTATACCTCTAATCACAGACTGTTTCCAACAAAAATTTCGTTAAAGATAAAGAACTGTGTAGCTTTATAAAACTTGAAGGATGCTCTAATCTAAATACTATTTGCTACAGAATCATTATTTCATGCTAACAATAAAATATGTAAGTATTATCAGCTTAAAAAGGTCAAAGCATAGTCATATATCCTGGCTATTCTCTATCTCAAAAAAAGAATCACGGACTGGGAATATGGCCTAGTGGCAAGAGTGCTTACCTCGTATACAGGAAGCCCTGGGTTCAATTCCTCAGCACCACATATATAGAAAAGGCCAGAATTGGTGCTGTGGCTCAAGTAGTAGAGTGCTAGCCTTGAGCACAAAGAAGCCAGGGACAGTGCTCAGGCCCTGAGTTCAAGCCCCAGGACTGGCAAAAAACAAAACAAATTAAATTTAAAAAAAAAAATCACTTCTCAAAACTGTTATGGTGAATGATTATTCCCTAGAGAATAATCTCATACTAGCTCAGGATGTCACTTGGAAATGTCCCTTCTATTACTGTAAAGCTATAATCATATCTATCAGTCACTTTTGCTAACTCCACCAAACCATGATGCTATTACATATAAGCCAACAGGTATTTTCAATACCATATAGACATACTACTATCAACGGTAATCAAACTCAACGTAAGATTTCAGAGAAATAGCTAATGATAATTAAAGTTTTCTAGCCCTAGAAGAAACACTGAGTTAATTTGTTCAAGAAAAACATATTTGGGCTGGGGATATAGCCTAGTGGCAAGAGTGCCTGCCTCGGATACACGAGGCCCTAGGTTCGATTCCCCAGCACCACATACACAGAAAACGGCCAGAAGCAGCGCTGTGGCTCAAGTGGCAGAGTGCTAGCCTTGAGCGGGAAGAAGCCAGGGACAGTGCTCAGGCCCTGAGTCCAAGGCCCAGGACTGGCCAAAAAAAAAAGAAAAAGAAAAACATATTTAACAAATGTTACAATTCACACTGATTCTGGATTCTAAGAAGTACTTTAATTCTTAAATCATCTAGAATTAATAATCATTATTACAGTTGACTTTCAGTCTTACTAAGGTTCATACCTAATTTTTCCCAAAGGGTTTGAGGGCACCCTCTGGTGGCAGATTATTGAAATATAAAGATACATTATTAGTTTCAAAAGATTACAGTGAAAGTATCTTTTAAAATCTGATCAAGTTGTACCTGGAAACCCCATTATTTCATACAAATAGAAAAATTCACAATGTGATAAAAAAATAATGCTAACAAATCTCATTAGTTGCTTGGGAAGGGAGTTTCCCTTTCAGCAGCTTTTACATAGAAAGGTACATGGATTGCCAAGGGAATCTTAGAGATGACCTAAGACAGTGCTAGCTAATCCAACTCTGCAATGTCGACTAGCCACAAGCTACTGATGGCAAGTAGAACTAAGGATAAATCTTTGTACTTTCACTCCATTTTGTAATGAACCTTAAAATCCTCCAGAAAACCTAATAAAAATTTTAATTAAGAGAAATGACAGCAATACTGAACACCTAAGTCAAGCATGTGTTAAGGAGGCATCTGAGAAGAACAAAGCCAGAAGAGATACAGTGACATATCATTAGGAGATTCTGTTTTGGACATGACAGGTTTGAGAGTGGAAGAAAGAATACTAGCTTTTTTCTCTCTGACATAAGGAGAAAACTCTTTGACTTAAGGAGGAAGGGTGGGGCTGGGAATATGGCCTAGTAGTGAAGTGCTTGCCTCATATACATGAAGCCCTAGGTTCCATTCCTCAGTACCACATATATAGAAAACGGCCAGAAGTGGCACTGTAACTCAAGTGGCAGAGCTAGCCTAGAGCAAAAAGAAGCCAGGGACAATGTTCAGGCCCTGAGTTTAAGGCCAGGACTGGCAAAAACAACAACAATAACAACAAACAAAACAAAACAAAAAAAAAAACCGTGAACAAGGAGGAAGGGATGAGGGAAAAATACTGAGGAGTGTAATTCCCATTTCCTATACAGGGAGCATGAAATGTTTCTTTCTTTCTCCCTACTTTAACCTTGTTATACTACCCTTGCTAAAACTTGAACAACAAAAAAAAAAAAGCAAAACACTGAAATCAAACTACCAAAATGCATCTTTTCAAGGGCCACAGATCTCTCAATAAGAGAAGAAATAGAACTAGATGAACTGTGGTATGTAGGTTAGGTGTTGAAAAGAAGAAGAATGTTCCGAAATAGTAATGAGCAAATACATAAAAGCGGGCAAAAAGAATCAAAGGCTCATAAGTTAAGATTCAATAGCATGAACTCTTAGTGAGGCCTATGAATAAGATTTATTATTTCTTCCCTCCCTTACCTTCCTCATTATAACTGTGTTTTACAAAATGTGTTCCATTAATTATTAACTGCATGGCAACTCATAAGCTGCTACACAAAAAGGGGCTCTGTTTCTCAGTAAATCTGGAGAAAAAAAAGTTTAACAAAGCCATGCATGTTTCCTTCTTGCACATTCCTTTATCAGAACTATTTCCAACAGGAGGATAAAAGACATAGTAGCACGTTCCACTAACTGCTCAACTCTTTCTTTACAAAGTACTTGCACAGGGAAAACAGTTGACCAAATTAAAATTAGCAAAAACTTTAAGAAACAAAAAGTACATGAACAAAAAGTGAGTGTAAGCATTGTGGAAGGAGGGAAATCCACAACTCTTAAGTCAAGAGCTGACCCATGGAATATCAGGTCGAAGCTGGAGTCACACAGGTTAAAACAGTGGAGGGACTTACACATGGACTTGAAAGTGATTAGTAACTGGGCCATTATCACAAATATTAATTAACCAAAGGTACTCCAGTTGGAGTCAGGTTACAGGCAAGAGGAAAAGCAGCGTCAAAGATCAGCAGTGAGAAGAGGAAGCATAACTAGCTGGCAAAGGATTCAGAGGAACAGACTGTCAGAATTGGGCAGTACACGCTCCAAGTCTTTAAATGACGTCAAACCTAAGACTGCAGGTCATAAAGACCACCTTTTTTCATACAGGATTTTTCTAGGTTCTTCTTTCTACTTATAATCATAATATTTGAAGTTATTGGGAGTCCCTAGTTTTATTTAACTGGTTGAATTATGTAACTAGTTTCTAAAAAGAATCTTCCCCTTTCCCTAATCATTTCCAAATTGCCTTAAGGTTCTGGAGATATGTTTAAACTGGTTCAGCTCTGTCTCTACTTGATATATGAAAGCCTGACTGACTACATGCACCATAATACTCTAAGATGAGATCCCATTTACTGGTTTAAACCCTTAAAACCTTGGCTTTCAGTCCTTCATTTGTAAAGTGTTCATCACACTTTGTATATTTATTTACTGAGGAGGGAGGGATCATGGGCATTTGCAGAGATATGGCCTATACCATACTTGCTATAAAGTAAAACTCTTGAAAGTCCCATTAGTCTCCCCCACAGATAGCCAAGTAGGAGTTGCAGCAAACTCAGAAGAGATAGCTATAAGGAAGGGGTTCTTGTAGAGGGGTAAATCTCAGAGGAGATAGGGCTATGCTACAGGAAGAGCTTCCAAGAAGACTGATGCTGCAATGATCTGCAATAGAAGCAATAGGCACAGAAGAGGGAAAGGATCATACTGGCAGACAACAAAGAGGTTGCATAGATGGCTACTTAACCAGTGACACCTTGAACATTCTACACCCAGATGCTTTTGGAGCTGGGCTTTGCAGGGCTGAAGTGGGTAAAACCAACAGCAAGTACTGTATCAGTGTATATCACTTGGGCCTTCATTTGAAAGCACTCTGTGTGGGCTGGGAATATGGCCTAGTGGTAAAGTGCTCGCCTCGTATACGTGAAGCCCTGGGTTCGATTCCTCAGCACCACATATATAGAGAAAAGCCGGAAGTAGCGCTGTGGCTCAAGAGGTAGAGTGCTAGCCAAGTAAAAAGAAGCCAAGGACAGTGCTCAGGCCCTGAGTCCACGCCCCAGGATTGGCAACAAAATCAAAATAAATAAAGGAAAGCACTCTGTGATTTACCATGCTGAAAGTTCTTCGTTTAATCAGGGAACAAGTGTGGTAGTTAGGTCCTATGCAGCTTATGAACAATCATTTTTAGAGTATTTGTCTATTTTATGCCAGGCCCCATACATAACTCAATCCTCAATGGAAGACAGGGAGGGAAGGAAAAAGAGAGAGTCTGTTTAGCCAGCTTAGGATCTGACGGCCTTTATGAAGCTACCTGTCACTACAATAATAAGTCATGGGTGAGTGAGTACTTTTCTCTTATCAGTAACAAAACTCTAATAAGGAAAAAGACTACTGGTTAAGTTTTTGGGAGACCGTGGAACTTAACAGTGTATTGATCACAGGACATAGTCTTTATACTTGCGTTTACTGCTTTTTCTATAAGCTACACATTAAAACAGTAAATAAATTTGAAAAACAGCTTCAATACTCTCTTTTCACTTATTCCTATTATATTTATCTTTAAATAGTTCAGAGTACATAGACCCTCCATGGTCAGATTTGAGGTGTTGCGTGTATGCATGTAAGTTTACCCAAAAGAGCTATATGGAATGTATTCTTAATGATTTGGAGCATAAGAAATGCAAATTCTTAAGAACTAAGGTGGGCTGGGAGTATGGCCTAGTGGCAAGAGTGCTTGCCTCATATACATGAAGCCCTGGGTTCAATTCCCCAGCACCACATATACAGAAAACGGCCAGAAGTGGCGCTGTGGCTCAAGTGGCAGAGTGCAAAAAGAAGCCAAGGACAATGCTCGGGCCCTGAGTCCAAGGCTCACGACTGGCAAAGAAAAAAAAAAGATTTAAGGCATCAAATCAAACTATAACAAAACACTTCCTAGCAAGATGACAGAGTGCTATATATAAATCATAAAGCAGATTAAACCATATACTTATTATGACCCTTTAACAAAGTTAGGTTTCTGGAAAATGAAATCAGTGTCACAGAAACACTTTTTTTTTTGGTCAGTTGTGGAACTTGAACTCTGGGGCCTGGGCACTGTCCCTGAACTCTTCAGCTCAAAGCTAGTGCTACCACTTTGGACCACAGCGCCACTTTTAGTTTTCTGGTGGTTAATTGGTGATAAGAGTGTCATGGACTTTCCTGCCTGGCTGGCTTTAAAACTGGAATCCTCAGATCTCAACCACCAGAGTAGCTAGGATTGCAGGTGTGAGCCACATTTAAAAGGAATAGATTCTGCTGCTATTTGAACCAAAGGAGGATGGGAGGCTAGAGTTACAGGATACTATAATAATTTAAAAGGAATTCTACTGAATGGATTTCAATTTTTGAGTATGAGTAACACCCTCCCTTGTCTGCCACAAGAATAAATACAAGCCAGTGTTTTACAATTAAAAAAAATTGTTCAATAATATGGTACATGGAGGGCTCAACTAACAGTGGTTGTCCAGTAACCCTTCAAGTTTAGAAAAACAAAGTGCTTTGTTCCAATTGGAGCAATTTGTCCTCTGGGATATAAAAGCATATATTAACCAAAAAAGGGGAAAAGAATGGCACATAATACATATAAATCTAGAAGTCATACTTAATCTGTTTTAATATTCTAAATGACTGATTAGCTGGCTTTTGGCTTCTATAGTTCTCATGAATTACACTGTGCTGTAAAATAAACGCAGATCTTATTGATTCCAGAGTCTGAGTCACCAAGGGAAGAAGTCCAAAAAGGTTAAATTTCCACTCAACTCCAAATCAGAGGTTCAAAAACTAGAGCAATAAAGACATTAGCTGTAGTCTTATGAAACATTCAAGGCTGAATTCATCTAATTATGAGGTTAATTCTGGCTCCTCATAACAAATATAACAAGGATGCTAAATATTTTAAGCTTTGAAGACCCAGAAAATAGATTATTTATAAAGAATTCTAAATGAAAAGCTAAAAAGTAATGCATTTTATCTGCACTTAGAAACTACTTACTTACTTTTATACTTGTTAGTATCAAAACAGACACATAAACAACAAGGAAGAGAAACCCTACCACCACAACACCAGAAGATTATCATGGAAAGTCACATCCCTACTGATCACTGATACAGAAATCTGTTCTGATTTGAACAACCAATTGATTGGAGTTAGGTTTTCCCAAACTACTTAAAGAACACTAACATTCGGTGATATATTTATAGAGGTTTCAGAGAGTGGGTTGTGAGACAGAAAGAAACTTTATCTTTGTTCCAAAAAATTCAACAATAAAAATGCTAATTATTTTGATAATTATAACAAATATCAAGAGGTAAGTTACCCATAACACTTTTTTGTATTCTAAAAAGCCAAGAGGTATATTGTAGAATATACACTTTATACAAAATGCACTTGGTACTGGGGTGATGCATGCATAAGCATGACTACTGTGTTTTATACTATTTAATGATGGCAGATTTATGCTATGATCTTTGCTTAATAATTTGAACATTATATTTTAGCTCTTTATCAGTTTATAAAGAAGAAACTAAAACTTAGTTTCAACTATTATATATACATAACATTTTTTGTAATCTATTTTGACACAAGCATATGTTTTCCCCAAATTTCTACTGTTATGTCAATACATTATAACTAAGTTTTTCTTGGTCATAGAGAGTTCAAAAATGTTGAAAGAACTGTAATGCCTCAATCTTTATAGCAGTGAAGTATACTATATTTGTTTTAACATTTAAAAATAACACATTAAGAACTCCAAAGGAAAGAATGGTGTAAGGCATAAAATTTGCTCCATTAATTTGACTGTTTCAAAATGCAATTTAATCTCCATTTACCTTGAAAAGTGAGTAGAATGTAAATAAATAAGGATTCATTACTGCCATCCAATGTAACAGAAAAAGAGACTTTACGCAGTCTTCCTCTGACAAGTTACAGGTAAACAGCTAATAGTATAATGCATGTCCAGAATTTCAATAACTACAGCAAAGATAAAACATTCACAACTTCTAAGTTACCTAGCAATATATCTATTCTACATGCAAAAACCTCAGGAATATTATTTATTAAAGTATGGTTTCTAAAAAACATATATCACTAACAGTCAAAGTAAACAAAACTTTCTACTTCATTCTTTTTCATTAAAAAATTTAAATGTCCCTTTATTGTTCTACTCATCTCTCTCTCTCTTTCTACTTCTAGCAACCAGATGCAAAAAAAGCCACAAAAAAATTCAGTTTTTTTTTTTTTTCAATCCCAGGTGAAATTGTCACCAAAATCCTTAGGCATTTGCTGAAAAAGTTTGCTATGAAATCAATTTTAAACTGAAGGCTCTTAATATTTAAACATTTTATACATATGTAAACTATATATTCAGAAGCTATTCAAAAGTTATGGGTGTAGTTTAATAAATTCTAAATTCATTTTTAAATACCACCCCAATCCAGAAAGAGAAGCTAGCTGAACAGAAACCCCTTTAAAAATATGTCTACTCATTTTCAGTCACTGTGGCCTTTGTGTTCAATGTGTTTCATGTGTTAACTCACTAAAAAATGGCATGAGGGACTGGGAATATGGCCTAGTGGCAAGAGTGCTTGCCTCATATACATGAAGCCCTGGGTTTGATTCCTCAGCACCACATATACAGAAAAGGCCAGAGGCGGCGCTGTGGCTCAAGTGGCAGAATGCTAGCCTTGAGCAAAAAGAAGCCAGGGACAGTGCTGAGGCCTTGAGTTCAAGCTCCCAGACTGGCAAAAAAAAAAAAAAAGGCATGAAATAATGCCATGGGTGTTGTGAGATGAAAGTATTTAAAATTATTCTATAATAACAGGAACCTTTTCTAATATATAGGACAGTTTATTGAAATTTCCTATAAAAATGGCAGGAATAAGTATATTGATTCATTTGGAATATAAATTACTAAAGTGCTTGGATTTAATTTTGTGGAACACCACACAGGAGGGCCATAAAACAGATCATTTGTTCCCAGCACGTCTAACAGCTGGCCTGGAGGAAGACCAAGATAGCATTCAAGATTCAAAAACACTAAATAACATCAGTATGACACAGTAGCACTTGAATGTATACCTATAAATTACATATTAACAGATGGCTCTTCATGATTTGGGGTGAGTTCTGACAAAAACAATAAAACCTTTAGCAATATTCTCCACCCCAATATACAGGCCGCTCACACAGCCGGACATGGACTGTGGTTCTTTTGCTTCTTGTAGAAGACAGTGGTCTGTAGGTAATAACAGTAACATGGAATCATATTAAATAATGGCTGATATTAATTATTCCTATTCTAAGGTAGTTTGGGTTATAAAATCTATCGCTCATAAAAAAAATCAACCATAGGAAGGCTGTGGGTTGTTTTTTGCTTTTTTGTGCTAGTATTGGGGTTTGAACTCAGGTGCCTCTAGCTCTCACTCAACTTCTCACTGGAGTGTGGGGATCTACCACTTGAGCCAGGCCTTAGTTCCAGCTTTCTGAGCTTTTTGGAGCTAAGAGACTTTCAGATTTGTCTGTGCAGGCTGGCTCAAACTGCAATCCTCACATCTCAATCTCCTGAGTTTCTAGCAGCCAAGCATACAGGAAGGTTTTAAGGAGATAAGTATCAATAGCCACAAAGGATTAATTAAATGTGTAATACCAATCTTGTTATATTAATCTTTTATGACATGAAACTGGATAGTCTTCCCTAGTATTTAAGTGAAAATTTTCCAAACTCTGAATAGCAAAGTGAACTATAGATAACAATAATGTGCTATACATACTTTAAAAGACCACAAGAATTTTCAATGTTTCTACTATAAAGAAATGAAATGTGGGACAACAGATATGTTTACCCTGACTTAAACATTACACAGTTCATTCTCATATTGAAACATCACAATATTCCATAAATTTGTTTTTACCAATTAGTTAAAAAAAATAAATTTAGTAAAACAGAAAGCAAACAAAAATTTCAAATTATCTTAATGTTTAAGAATTCTTTAGATTAAGAAGTATAACTAGTACAAAATGCAGACAGAGATTTGCAAGGTAAGTATCATTCATTTGTAATTTAAACAATTGTCTCCCATACAATAAATGTTTCCCCCCATCACTGCCCTCTAGATATGCCTGACACTCACTTCTCACTAACTACAGCAAGCCTGGGCAATGCTATTCCCATAAGCCACATCTTAATTAAGTTCTGTATAATTCTTTAGGGCTCTGACAGACATAAAAACAGACCAAAATATTAAAAACTCGAAGTGTTCAAAGTGTTTTGTTATGTTAAGCAACAATGAAAAAGGTCACAGAGGGGAAAAAAAAAGATTTCCTGAAATTTCTGACAACAGAATGGCTAAAGCAATGACTTGTCAATTTAATTAAATATTCTGCATTTATTCTGATGAAAACCATAAAGCTATATACTATAACAGAAGACTTTCTAATACAGACCAAACCATTGTAAGTACATTATAAGTATAGATGAAATTGAGCTATATATGTAAGACATTATATGTAAATGAGTAAGATTATATATGTGTGTGTGTGTATGTCATTACATATGCCATGTACATGTGCGTGCATGTGTGTGTAAAGACTGGAAAAATACAGTAAGAAATATTTGGAAATACTTTCAGGAGTCTTCAGTCGTTCCATGTTTACAAAGTAAATAAAAATAAGAAGGTCAAAACTGCAATGATTCTTTTCCCTAGAGAATTAAAAACTATCATCAGTCACATAATAATCACCTTATATTTATGATCTACACAAAATACACCAAAACTCGTTATCTATTACCCTCCCGAGTATATCTCTTCTGAGCAAGGTCACCAGATAGAAGGGAAACAAGATCCTGTCTGGGCATTCTGATTGATAAATGAGAAAAAAGTGACTGACAGATAGATGTACCATAATCAGTGGCATACTTTACTGCCTTCTGGTATCAAATTTAGTAATACTTCTTATTAACCAGTGTATCCAGTTAAGCCTAGAAAATTACAACATACAAATGTTTCTGATAATTTGTGATAAAGAAAAAGTTCATATCAATTTAACTTTTCAATGCATCAGAAATGACATCTTTAAAAATGAGAGACATTTAAGACACAAGGATACTCTCTGAGGTTTCCAATTTACTGATGGAGCGCTAAGGTATCTACTACTTACTTTACAGATGCCTAAAAACTGTCTTTTGCAAGCTTGCAGAAATTAACAATGTAATCCTAAAATTCATATTGAAATGTGAATGATTAAAAATAGCCAAATCAAACTGCAAGAAAAATAAAGTTACGAGTATATGTGCTTCTTGATTCTAAAACTTACCGTAAAACTACAATAATCAAGACAGTGTATTACTAGCTTAAGAACATATATATCAGTGAAATAAAACCAAGAAGACAAACTTAGGGCTGGGGATATGGCCTAGTGGCAAGAGTGCCTGCCTCATATACATGAGGCCCTGGGTTCGATTCCCCAGCACCACATATACAGAAAATGGCCAGAAGTGGCGCTGTGGCTCAAGTGGCAGAGTGCTAGCCTTGAGCAAAAAAGAAGCCAGGGACAGTGCTCAGGCCCTGAGTCCAAGCCCCAGGACTGGCCAGCCAATAAATAAATAAATAAATAAATAAATAAGACAAACTTACACATTAATAGAAACAAGTTTTGAAAAGAGTGCCAAGACAATTTACTAAGGATAGTCTTTTCAACAAATGATGCCAATAAAATGAACATCCACAAGCAAAGTGATAAAACTGAACCCCTACCTCCTGCTACTCTGAAAATTAACTCAAATGAAGAGTTGCATGAAAAAAATGGAAACATACCTCACACCATACATAAAAATTAATGCAAAATAGAGAATAGAAAGAGAATAAGGACTAAAACTGTTCAACTATTGCAAGAAAAACAAGCCCTAGACATAGATAGAGCATCCAATGAGAAATAACAAAACAAAAATAGATAAATTACACTTTATCCAATAAAACAGAGCTTTAAGAAAATAAACACAACTCACATTGTGGAAGAAAATACTTGCAAATGGGCTGGGGATATAGCCTAGTGGCAAGAGTGCCTGCCTCGGATACACGAGGCCCTAGGTTCGATTCCCCAGCACCACATATACAGAAAACGGCCAGAAGCGGCGCTGTGGCTCAAGTGGCAGAGTGCTAGCCTTAAGCGGGAAGAAGCCAGGGACAGTGCTCAGGCCCTGAGTCCAAGGCCCAGGACTGGCAAAAAAAAAAAAAAAAAAGAAAAAGAAAATACTTGCAAATCACATATCTGACAAGAAAAACATATCTAGAATATATAAAGAACATACATAACTGAATAATAAGGAAAAACAATGTGAATAATTATTTCTAAAATGCCATCATCACATGAAAAGACAATCAAGTTACTCCAGAAATGCCAATAAGAACACAATGTTATTATTATACCCTCACTAAAATGGCTAAAATAAGAGAAATTAAAATGTTACTTAAGCTACAAAGGAATAGAATGACTTTTTTAATGCTGGTCATATTATAAAATAATGCAGCCACTTTGGAATATAATTAGTTACTTCATTAAGAGTTAAAAAATTACTATTCTTTTTTTTTGCCAGTCCTGGCTTGGCCTCAGAGCCTGAGCACTGTCCCTGGCTTCTTTTTGCTCAAGGCTAGCACTCTACCACTTGAACCACACTACCACTTCTGGCTTTTTCTGTTTTATGTGGTGCTGAGGAATCAAACACAGGGCTCTAACACTAAGCCACATTCCCAGCCGCCCCAAATTACTATCCTATCCCAGAGCAAATCAACTCCATAGGAAAACATATGATCAAGTAAAAATCTCTTTAAAAATATCCAGAGTAGGGGCTGGGGATATGACCTAGTGGCAAGAGTGCTTACCTTGTATACATGAAGCCCTGGGTTCGATTAAAATATTTAAAATAAATATTTTAAAAAAGAGTAGCATGCCTGATAATAGCCAAAACAAAAAAACAAGTAAACATTCAATCACTGGTGAAGAGATGAATGAAGACATGTAGTATACCTATACAATAAAGAACCATTCACCACTAAAAGGTACAAAATGAACCTTGAAAATAAGTTAAAAATCAGTACACTTAAAATGTTATTTAAATACTAACTTTTAGCAATTTCTCTTTGATACTCCCAATCACCCAAGTTATATGACCTTTACAGTTAGTTAATGACCCCAAATAAACACCTCTTTTGCCTTCTATGACTCAACAGGCCTTGTTAAAGAACTTGTTTTACTATTGTGCTTAATTATTATAGAAAACTATGGGCATATAGAGTGCTTCCTGCTTTCTAAGGATAATAAAGCTGTCACTCAAATCTGTATATTCTGCAGAGTAGCACCTTATATATAGGGATATTCTGTGTTCTTTTTTTTTCTTTTTGGCCAGTACTGGGCCTTGAACTCAGGGCCTGGGCATTGTCTTTGAGCTTCTTTGTTCAAGGCTATCACTCTACCACTTGAGCCACAATGCCACTTCTGGCCTTTTCTGTTTATGAGGCACTGAACCCAGGGCTTCATGCATGCAAGTCAAAGCACTCTACCACTAAACCACATTCCCAGCCCTTTTGAGTGTTCTTAGAGGGATAAAGATCATTATAATGAAAAAGACACAGACTTTGGAGCCTAATATTAGTCTTTTTTTGTATCCATAAGTAGTTACTGATCACCTGGTTTGTATAGGAACAGCTTAATTCAAATCTAACTTTGTCCCATACACAAACACACACACGTTGAACTGATTAATTAACTTTTACAAACCTAGCTATATTTTTCTCGTTAAACATTACAGTTGTCTTTCCAGATGATGATTGAGAAGCTAATAAAAAAAATGGTGCCACAACAGTAATGGAACTTTGCACTTTTTTGGTTTTTTTTTTCTTTTTATTAATGGATTATGCTGGATGACTAATTTTGTTCAGATGACTACAGAACCTGCAAAAGCTGTTGTTGCTATTGATGCATAACATACTGCTGTTACGGGTTTTTTTAAATAAATAAAAACATATACATATAGAATTTGAATTTTTGAAACTTTAGCTGTGCTGTCAACTTTGAAAAAGTATGCCAGATTACCATATTGTGTTGGCACTGAAGAGAAATTAATAGCCATATTGGTCTAGAAATGTTAAACTTAATTTTTTCCATTTGTACAGGAGTAAACGCACTGTATCAAATATGTAAGGTTTTGTCTACATGGGTTTGAAACTAATATTCTCTAAATAATGAAAAAATCGAACATTCCAAAAACATGAGAATTTAATGCATTAGTATATTGCTTTTTCTTTTGTAAGTACAGGGATTTGAGTGTAAGGCCTTGTACTTGTTCTGCTAGTGCTCTAACCACTTGAGTCACACTTGAATCCCTTTTTTAAGCTTGTTATTCTGGAGTTGGAATCTTGTGACTTTTCTGTCTGGGCTGTCCTAGAACCACAATCCTTTGGATTTGCCTCCTGAGTAGCTAAGAGTATAGGCATGAGCCATAGATGCCCAGCTAGATTCCTTTTGATGTGCAGGTCTTCAGTATTATTTCCTTTTCTCTCCTTAATAGCAGCCAAAGAATATTCCTCTACCCCACACGCCCAACTAGTAGTGTGTAAAAGATATAGCCGGGGGAAATATTATTTCAGACTATCAAGGCAAGTTAAATATCACACTACACTGATACAATAAACTTGCTAGAAAATTACTGTATCCTAACCAGAATTTGGTTTTCCAAGAAGCTCAAATATCTTCAAGCTATACTTTCTTAGGAAACAACCCAGCAATCATATTAAGCCTTTATACCTTGCAGATACTGTGTTCTTAGGATCTGTGATGCCCTGCCTCGTATACTATGACAGAAGGCATGGAGACAGATCTAGGGCTCCATATTACTAGTGCGAACAGGAAAACACAACCACCAACTGGAAGGGAAATTCAGAGCATGTGTCAAAGGTCTTAGAATTAACATACCCTCTGGCCTGTCATTATATATAGTCATATCTGGAAAACTATTTTACAAAGAGTAGATGCAATAACACTCTGAAACTAAGACATCTGGGGCTGGGAATGTGGCCTAGTGGTAGAGTGCTTGCCTAGCATGCACTCCTCAGCACCACATAAACAGAATAAGCCAGAAGTGGTGCTGTGGCTCAAGTAGTAGAGTGCTAGCCTTGAGCAAAAAAAAAAAAAAAAAGCCAGGGACAGTGCTCAGGCCCTGAGTTCAAGCCCCAGGACTGGCAAAAAAAAAAAAAAAAAAGGAAATGAAACTAAGACATAAATTTTAAAATAGTAATGTAAAAATCAGCCTCCCTCCTTCCCTCCCTCCCTCCCTCCCTTCCTTCCTTGTGGTACTGAGGATTGAACTAAGGGCTTTCACTTGAACAATGCCCCACTCTGTCTCCCACTTTTACCTGGGATAGCCTAGGAGATCCTCCACCTTCTATCTTTCTAGTAGTTGACATCACAGGTATGGATCACCACACCAGATTGTTTTCAAGACAGGATCTCAAAATTGTATTTAAAAAAAGTGGGGAGGGGGGGCTGTGAATATGGCCTAGTGGCAAAAGTGCTTGCCTTGTATACATGAAGCCCTGGGTTGTTCAATTCCCCAGCACCACATATATAGAAAATGGCCAGAAATGGCGCTGTGGCTCAAGTGGCAGAGTGCTAGCCTTGAGCAAAAAGAAGCCAAGGACAATGCTCGGGCCCTGAGTTCAAGGCCCAGGACTGGCAAAAACAAAACAAAAGAACAACAACAAAAAACACTAAAAGTTACTATTTTGCAAAATTACAAAATATCTGCTATCTTACTTTTTTATTTACGTTCCAAGTTGATTAGGTACACAAGACTTTTTTGGGGAGTTATAGCTGGTATTCAAAGACTTTTCTGGTATTCTGGTATTATTGCTGGTATTCAAAAAGGCTTTTCTGTTGGACTGGTGTTTTACTATGAGCTATATGGGTGTTTTTTTTTTGTTGTTGTTTTTGTTTTGTTTTTGGACAGTTCTGAGGCTTGAACTCAGGGCCTATCTTTTTTGATCATGGCTAGTGCTCTACTGCTTGGGTCACAGGCTAGCTAAAAACCACAATCCTCTGATCTCAGCCCTCTTGAAGAGCTAGAAATATAGTTACCCAGTGAACCATGAAGCATGGATTTTTCTGCCAAGTTTAGCTTTGAACTGTGATTCTCAGACCTTAGCCTCCGGAGTAGCTAGGACTACAAGAATGAACTGCTGATGCCCTGGATAAAACCAACCTTCCTTCCTTGCCTTTCTTTTCTTTTTCCTTTCTTGCCAGTCCTGGGGTTTGAACTCAGGGCCTAAGCACTGTCCCTGGCTTTTTTTTGCTCAAGGTTAGCACTTGGCCAGCTTGAGCCACAGCACCACTTCTGGCCTTTTCTATATATGTGGTGCTGAGGAATCGAACCTAGGGCTTCATGTATATGAGGCGAGTACTTTACCACTAGGCCATATTCCCAGCCCCCTTCCTTGCCTTTCTGTAAGAGGCAAAACAAACTTAAGAGATAAGACAGTAATAATATTAGATTATTACTGCAGAATTTCAAAGTGATTTTAGATACACTGGTTGGTAAGGAAATGATTTTGTCATTTAACAAGTGAGGAAATAAGGTACAATGGTACAATGTAACTTGTCAAGGCTACAAAGCTGAAACTGCAAAAACATTCCTGTTTCTAATTCTATGCTTTTTACTTCAACTGGTTCTTGAAGTGTGGTACCTGAAACTACTTTTTTTTATGCAAAGTCTCACGTCCCAATGCAGACTTAATGAACCAGAAACGACATCAGTAAGCAGCAATGTGTCTTAACAATCTTCTGAGAATCAGACAATGAATTTGAAAGTCACTCCTCTATATTATGTTGCCCCACAAATACTTTGTGAGGTAACTGAACATTACTGGAAACAAATAAATAAGAGATGGTGGCGTTAGTCCTACTGCATCAGCATTTTCACATTTTAAAGCTCTTTCAAATTATCAGAGGATAATTAGAATGAGGTGTAAGGGCTAACCTGAGAACCTGAGTGACTAAATATAGTAAGTTTTAGTGTTAAATTACAACAGCTTCTAAGCCCTGGTGATGACTCCATGCTAGAGGGCTGCACCCTCACCCGTGATACTAGTTTCTTGTAGTTTGACATTTAAAATATAGGGAGCCCTTGCTCCCCTCTGTACCTAGGTAGCAACCATGGTAACTGACAGTAAAAAATGATCATAGTCATAGACTATAGAAATAACCATAACAGTAGTAGAAATGCTTTGGTAACTGTTGGGTTGGTTTACTTACGATTAAGTACTAGATTGTTCTAGCACACTCATGCTTGCTTAGTGGTAATGGAAAAATATGGTGGCAATGGTTAAAATAAAGTTGGTACTAAGTCAGCCTGACGGCAAAATTCTGCTTCTGTAAACGGCTTGCTTGACCCATTTGTGACTTGCTCTACATCCTGCATTAACCCCCTGCATCAGTGCTACGTGACCATCTACTGTCAGTTCCTGATACCAAGGCCAGTTCCCGATATCAAAACCAAAATAGGTAACTGAAAGGATAGACAGCCAATCAGGAAATCAAAACCAAAATAGGTAACTGAAAGGATAGATAGCCAATCAGGAAAACCCACGCTGGAATTTCCCTAGTGTGAGTCAATGGTGTTAAAGGGCAGCTGTTGGCATTGCAGTTTGCAGTTACTTTGCCTTAAAAGTAGCCTATGAGAGAGGGGAAGGGTCGCTCTCCAAGGGGGAGGCCCTGGCCATTCAATTAGTGATCTCAATGCTTGACGCCAAATAAACTTTGTTATACTTTTGCATTGGGTCAGTCTTGTTCCTTTGATCGCAGACCCTATCATGAGGATTCAGAATAAGCTTAGTGTCTGAATTCTCACCAAGACAGTTAGCTAACCTCTTTAATTTGGATTTGGACCAGCAAACCTAAGAATGGACAGGTCTTTCTGTCATAGGAAGTGAACTGACAAGAACTCTGCAATATCATCTGTTCGGGAAAGTTCACTATAGTGGAGTCTGTTTTATGCACAGGCAGGAGAGGAAGACAGAAATCAGAAATATGCCGATTTTTCTTAACTTGACCTATTTCTACAACTAATACTCTCCTGACAATGGTAACTCTGAAAATCAATATGACTATCTTATCTGCTGAAATCAAGTCCATAAATATTTACTGAGCACTTGCTAGATGTGAGGACATTGATTACACCAAGTACTATAGGAGACTCAAAGCCAAGATTCCCTACTTTGCCCCAGGAAAAGTTTCAAAGTTGTAGATAATGTCAGTATTTCACAAATAAAGCAAGGCAAAGGGAGTAAGTAACACAAAATAAAGTAAAACATTTGTCACAGAAACTCAAAGAAAGGTGGCGTCCCATTTTGGAAGGGGTAAGCAAAATATGAGTAAAGGAGAGAATCTCAAAATAGTGGAGGAAGATGGGTATATGAGTTGCTCAGAAAATGAGGAAGCAGACAGAGGTCAAACAGTCTGTGTAGAGAGAAATCATAGCATGGCTGTATGCAACAGTAGGAGAATACAGTAGGATTAGATTGTCTCTCCAGGGACAAACTATGCATGAAAAAGCCTGTTCAGGGCTGGAAATGTGGCCTAGCAGTAGAGTGCTTGCCTAGCATGCATGAAGCCCTGGGTTCGATTCTTCAGGACCACATATACAGAAAAAATTGGAAATGGTGCTGTGGCTTAAGAAGTAGAGTGCTAGCCTTGAGCAAAAAGAAGCCAGGGACAGTGCTCAGGCCCCAAGTCCAAGCTTCAGGATTGGCAAAAAAAAAAAAAAAACTTCTAAAATACTAAGGACAATCCAAATGGCTTAAATGGACACACTGTTAAACTAATTATAAACTATAAATAAAACAGAATACTATTCAATAAAAAAAGGAAAAGTGATCAATATATTTTGTGGATTTCAAGGGGATTATGCTGAGTGGAGGAAAAAACAGGGGTTGTGTGGATAAACAGAAAAGGGTATCTGGGACAAATACAGTCATAATATTCAAATGTACATACATGCAAAAGGAAGTAGGAAATGTGATAGGACTCCAGGAGGAAGGAAGTAGGAAACATGATAGAGGACTCCAGGGGGAAGGAGGAGAGGGAACAGGCAAGAATGATCAAGATGTACTGGACATATACATTAGCAGGTTAAGATGTAACACTCTTGTATAACCATTTGAAGACCAAAAAAAAAAAAAAAAAAAAAAGAAAGGAAAAAAAGGAAAATAAATTACCCTACCAGTCAATTTTGAGATATTTTTGTGAAATGCAAATGCTTTCCAAAACAAATCATAAACCAGGGAATGCCATGAGCATAATGCAGTTACATTATGATGAAATATAATTTTGTACAGAAAAAAACACTCGGTAAGTACAAAAAAATGTACCCAGATGGGCCAAAATGCACACACATACACAATGAACATTTCCAGACTATTATACATCACCAATTGTGTGATGGGATATATGCATCCGTATCTGGTACTGGACTTAACATTCAATTCATGAGATCCTTCTACATCACCTCCTAATAGCCCACAGGCTGAAACCCTCTTGTTGCTCACTTCCACAGGCAAGCCACAGATCTTTTCCAAGTTTAAGTGCCAAATTCATTGTAGTATTTATATATTTCATAGCCATCTCACATATGTAAAACTATGAATTTTAATGGGTATTTTTAGTTATCATTAACAAAATTCCTGAATGTTGACCTTCTACCATTTACCTGTAAGTTTCGTGATATTATACAATTTTGCATAGTGTAATGATATTAAAGGTATATATGGCATAAAAGCAGAACTGACTGTATTTTTCCAAATGATTAAATCTGGTGTCAGTATATCAGACATCATATGCCTCTTGATATATGGCAATATGAACCACACAGCACCCCAAGATTTTTACCAAAAATCTTGAAACAGTATAACCAAGCCTCATAGATCTAACCTTCATAGTGAAAAGAAATAGGAGTAACATTAGTTTAGTGTAACAAAAAGGAAGTAATTAGACAAATTCAAACTGCTGTAGTTATCCAGACAATTAGTTTCTGTGATTAAATCCTATTTTGGAAAAAAAAAAAAAACTACTATAGAACATATTTTTAGTAGCATAAGGGAAATTGACTAGAGACACCAGAGTATTAAATATAGAAGTATTGCTAACCTTAAGATTGTTATTACACTTAATTATAAAACATCCTTATTTTTAGAATTAAAATCTAAGTTTCTGTATGTTAAAAAAATAAATATGGGAATATATCTAAATGTTTCTGTATGGATGTATAATATAAATATACACTCGTAAGTAACAAGTTACTATAGAATTAAGTTAAAACAGATGCAACCAAGTTTGAGTAGGAGCAAGAATAATTTTATCACAGAATATAGAGGATAATGCTAATAACATTATGACAATAAAACAGAAAATAAGTTCATGCGGAAATAAAACAATTCATAGTTTCTAGTTCTACTACCTAAAACATGTCTTTACAAAACAGAAATCTGGGCAAGGCTTAAGTGGTAAGGTGCTTTTGTAGCAAGCACAAGTCCCAGAGTGAGCTGTGGGGCAGAGCTGATGCTTGTTGAAAGATAAGGATAGGAGTCGCCACTGAAGAATAAACAACAAAAAGCAAAAAAGGACTAGGGTGTTGCTCAAGCCATAGAGTGCTAGAATCAGAAAGATCTGAATCTAATCCCTTTTGGGAGGAGCAGAGGAGAGAAGGAAAACAAACATAAAAAACAGGACATTCATAGAAATAAAATATGATTATGTTACATGTAGAAAAATTACAGATATTTTTCTTAAACTTATGCAATTTTTTTATTTCATAGTTAAAGAAATATGCATACTTTTACCTTATCCCAGAAGTCAACAAAAGCTGTAAAGTCCCATTTCTTGGAATATGCCACATTGTATTTCAGAATAGCATCCTACAGAAAAAGCAGAAACAAGACCTCATGATAGAGTCCTGTGAATTATCTATGAATAATTTTGTCTCTTTAATAAATTACTTCAGGTAAACATTTTTTAAATTTTGTGCAGAAAAAGAAACAACCACTCGTTAAGTGCAAAAAAATGTACCCAGATGGGACTTGAACTCAGGGCCTGGGAGCTGTCACTGAGCATAATATTTGTGCTCAAGGCTAGTGCTCTTCCACTTTGAGCTCTATGGTCTTCTCTGAGTAGTTTACTGGAGATAAGAGCCTCATGGACTTTCCTGCCTGGGCTGACTTTGCTCAAGATCCTCATATCTCAGCTTCCTAAGTAGCTAAGATTACAAAATGAGCCACCAGCATCTGGCTGGCTCAGGTAATCTTAATGTTAAACAAACTTCCTTTTGCCATTAGCTATTCCACAACAGGAGCTACAGATGAACAGAATATATAATAATATATTAAGAAAATGAGATTAGAAAGGTCAAATAATAGAAGAAAAACATAATTACCCTAATGCATGCATTCTGAATATAAGGTGATATGGGCAAGATTTGGATCTTGGTTCATAAAAAATAAACTCTAAAGATCACAATGGTTGGTGGATCATGAAACAGTTAAAAGATAATGTACATATTCAAGTATGTGCATACATGTACATATATACATACATTGTGAATGTGTGACACAGACAGAGATACTATATACCTATAATGCTAAAATCTCACTCCAAGGAGATGAGATAAGGAAAGAGTATTTGCATCTGCAATAAAGGAAATAATGGAAAAAAGATGGAGAAATACTATTTTAAAGTATCAAATGATCTTTTCCCTTTACTATTGGCTACTTTTATAAGCTATATATAAATGGTTATCTTCTCCCAGCAATTCATACAAATTGTATTACTATAAGGGATAAAAAGCCGAAAAATTATGCCATCTGCTGGTATAACTTTTAACTGTTTAAATAGATATAAATCTGGCTTCTAGAGTCAGTTACACATAAGGCAATCCATTAGCTGTGGGGAAAAGCTATTATTTATCATTATAATTACATTTTATTATAAATAACAGTAATACATGTGTAGAATTTATAAACGATTCTATTAGTAATAAATGCTCATTTTCTTTTTTGTTTTTACTGAAGGAGGTACAAGTCTGAAAAATACTGTGTTAAATTACTACCACCCAGCTTCCTAATTTCCTTATTGTTAAAGAAAAAACAAAAAGACTAAAAACCAACACTCTGGGCTGTGGTTAGCCCTGTGATAGAATGCATTTACCAAGCCATGAAGCTGATCCCAAATACCACAAAAACAAAATTAAAACATTGCCAAAGAACTTCCTACAAGATGTGAGCCCACAAAAACATAGTATTTACTCTGAATCATGGGATATGCAAGTGCCTACAGAAAAGCACTAACAATAAAATAAAATGACAAAAGGTTTTATGAATCTCAAAAGTCTGCAAACACTATAAATACATACTATGAAACTCTTATTTATATAAACTGTCAACTAATCTATAGTGAAAGAGCAAACTAGTTGTCTGAAGCCAGAGCAGCAAGTGAAACAGACAACAATGGAGCAACAGGAATCTTCAGGGCTGACAGAAATGTCTTATGTTTTGACTATAATGGGGACTTCACCAGTAGATAGATGCAAATGTCAAAATGCATCAAAGTAGTCTCTTAAAAAGGAATGGTTTTTCTTTCTTTTTTTGTCGGTCGTGGGGCTTGAACTCTAGCCCTGGGTGCTGTCCCTGAACTCTTCAGCTCAGGCTTATTCTCCACCACTAGAGCCACAGCACACTTCCAGTTTTCTGGTGGTTAACTCGAGATGAGCTGGCTCTGAACCACAATCCTCAGATCTCAGCCTCCTGAATAGCTAGGATTACAGGCATGAGCCACTGGCCCCAAGCAGGAATGCTTGCTTTTTTTTTTTGTCAAGATGATGTACAGAGGGGTTACAGTTACATATGTAAGGTACTGAATACATATAAACTTCTTGTCATACTTGTTACCCCCTTCCTCATTTTTCTCCTTCCTTCCCTCCCCACAACCCACCCTCCTTGCTTTCACCATTTAAAAAAAAAATCTTTCCCTTGATGGACATTGTCATTCTAGTCTACAATGTTTATGGCCTCTATGATTATTAACAATAAAACATTTCCTTCCAGATCGGGTGATTTATACATTTCTTTCCTTTGCTTAGTGTAATCTGTTCTTTTTCTCTCATTTCTTCCCTCCTCCCCATTGCCCTTGATTTGCTTAGTTTACTCTCATCATTGTAGCTGTTGGGCCCTTCCTACTGTATTTTCCTCCCCCATTTTCCACTCATTGTGTGCCCTTCTAGTTTCTTTCAGATGTGCATGTGTATACACCATATGTGAGGTAAAGAGTATAGGGTCCTCTAAATACTCTAAAACTAATTGTGAAGAAGTCCTTTGCTTCCTTATCTTTGGAGTTCTTTTCAGCCTGGATATTAATTTTCATACATATGAATTAGTGTTTGTGTTTTACTTTTTGGTGCCTTTCTCCCAAGACTGACCTTTTTTGGTCTCTCTGTGAATTGGTATCTTGGGTCCTGTTTTCTTTGTCATGTCTTTTATTTCTAACACCCACATATCAGGGAGACCATCTGCCATTTGTCTCTATGTTCTAGGCTTGTCTCACTTAACGTGATTTGTTCTAGATCTGTCCATTTCCCAGCAAATGCCATTATTTTATCATTTCTAATAGCTGTGTAGAATTCCACTGTGTACAGGTACCACATTTTTTTTTTGATCCATTCATCTGTTGTGGGCCATCTGGGTTGTTTCCACATCTTGGCTATTGTGAACAGTGCAGCGATGAACATGGAGGTGCAGGTGTCCTGTCATATCCTGGATCCTGTTGCTCAGGATAGATGCCTAGGAGTGGTCTGGCTGGGCCATAGGGTATGTCTATGCTGAGTTTTTGAGGAACCTCCAGACTGCTCTCCAGAGTGGTGGTACTAGTTTACAATCCCACCAGCAGTCCAATAGGGTTCCTCTGCATTCCCTCCAGCATTTGTTGTTGCCTAAGTTCAGTGTTGTTTTTATTTGTATTTCCTTTACTGCCAGGGATGTTCAACATTTCCTCTTGTTTCTATGCCACTTTTATTTCTTCTTTTGTGAAGTCTCTTTTTAGCCAACCCTTGCCCATTTAGTGATTGGTTTATTAGGTTTGGGGGGGATTAGTTTCTTGAGGTCTCTGTAGATGATGGATAGTAGGCTGGCTGTCTTTCTAGCTTAATGTCTATGTCTTTAGCTGTGCAGAAACTTTTTATTTTGATGTAGTCCCAATTGTCGAATCTCTTCCCTATCTGTTGTGCCCCTGGGACTCTGTTCAGGAAGTTCCTGCCTATGCCTATAAGTTCTAGTGTCTCTCCTACTCTGTCCTTCAGTAGTTTCAGGGTTTCAGGTCTGATGTTGAGGTCTTTAATCCATTTTGAGTTGGTGTTAGTGCATGGTGACAGGCTAGGGTCCACTTTGAGTTTTCTGCATATGGCTGCCCAGTTTTCCCAGCACCAAAGGCTCAATTTTTTCCAATGTAGGTCTTTGGCTCCTTTGTCAAGTATCAGCTGACTATAAGTATATGGTTTTATTTCTGGGACTCTATCCTATTACATTGCTCTTTGGGTCTGTTTTTGTGCCAGTACCAGGCTGTTTTTGTTATGATGGCTCTGTAATAGAGCTTGAAATCTGGCATTGTGATACCTCCTGGGCTACTCTTTTGCCTGGTTGCTTTGGCTATTCTAGGTCTTTTGTTGTTCCAGATGAATTTTTGGATTTTCTCTATTTCAGTAAAGAATGTCATTGGGATTTTGATGGGGATTGCATTGAATTTATCATCTTTGGCAATATGGCCATTTTCACGATGTTGATTCTCCCTATCCATGAGCATGGAAGGTCTTTCCATTATCTGGTATCCTCTATGATTTCTCTCTTTATAGTTTTTACTAAATAGATATTTTACATGTTTGGTTAGGTTATTTCCTAGATATTTTACTCTTTTTTTAACTATTGCGAATGGTACTGTTCCCATGATTTCCTTTTTTGCTTGTATACTATTGGTGTACAGAAAGGCTGCTGACTATTGTAGATTTATTTTTGTATCCTGCTACTTTGCCCAAATGGGGAATGGTTTCTTATACATAAATTATTCCTTAATGTTGGTAAGGGGAAAAACATTTCAAATAATACTTATTCTTTAATTCCTTACTGGGATTTTATTATCATCATTAATCTCTCATGTGAGGGATTGGTACATGGAGAATAATAAAATCTGAAGATGTTCAGTCTTGTATACAGGTTGGTGTCAGATTTGCATATAATCTACACATATCCTCCTAAATATATTCAAGTCACCTCAGGATTATTGATGATACCAAATATAATGCAAAAAGTTATTATACTGTAGCAGGGCACTGACGGCTCATGCTTATAATCCTAGCTTCTCAGATCTAAGGATTGTGGTTTAAAGCTAGCCTGGGCAGGACAAAGTTCATGAAACTCCTACCTCTAATTAACTACTGCCCCCCACCCCAAAGGCATAAGTAGAGTTGTGACTCAAATTGTAGAGCACTAGCCTTGAGTGAAAATGATTAGGGAAAGCACCCAGGCAATGAGTTTAAGCCTCAGGACCAGTATATACATGCACAAAGTTATACTGCACTATTAGAAAATGAAAAGAAAAAAAAAAGCCTATGTATGTATAGTTCCATGTGAGAATTTTATTTTCAAATATGTTGGTTTGAATCTAATGATGAAGAACCTGTAGATGGCTGACAGTTATTTTCCCTTTAGTATTCAAATCTTAGAAGTAGTCTACCTTCTCACATTAGAAAAACTGGATGCTAAATTATATTCTTAGCTATCATCTGTTGAAGGAGTTCAAGATGCATGATAGTATGTCTTAGGATCTTGTTCATTTTTTAAGCTTTGAATCTAATTCCTCCACATCCATGAACAAATAGTGTATCAACAGCAAAAAGGCTATTATATTCTATCACTATATTCATAATCATATTCAACCAAGGGTTTTAATGTTTTCCCCTTCTTCCCTTCCAGCATTTTCTCAAAACAAAAAAAATTACTATAAGCACACAGAAGTCTCAGTGGATTACAGTTCTGTTGAATCTAGCATAAGATAAAGAACAAGAATGGCCACTTCCTAGGGCTGGGGATATGGCCTAGTGGCAAGAGAGCTTGCCTCGTATACATGAGGCCCTGGGTTCGGTTCCCCAGCACCACATATACAGAAAACGGCCAGAAGTGGCGCTGTGGCTCAAGTGGCAGAGTGCTAGCCTTGAGCAAAAGGAAGCCAGGGACAGTGCTCAGGCCCTGAGTCCAAGGCCCAGGACTGGCAAAAAAAAAAAAAAAAGAATGGCCACTTCCTAATGTCACCACAGTGCACTAAAGAACTACCAAGTGGTAGGAGACTGTAATTCAGAATGTAATGACTACTCGGTTTATTTGAAGAAGAAAAAAGAAAATTCTTTTTTTTTTTTTTGGCCAGTCCTGAGCCGTGAACTCAGGGCCTTAGCACTGTCCCTGGCTTCTTTTTTGCTCAAGGCTAGCACTCTGCCACTTGAGCCACAGCGCCACTTCTGGCCATTTTCTGTATATGTGGTGCTGAGGAATAGAACCCAGGGCCTCATGTATACGAGGCAAGCACTCTTGCCACTAGGCCATATTCCCAGCCCGAAAAAAGAAAATTCTTAACAGCCCACCATAAAGACCATAAAGAATGTAGGACATGTCTCACAAATAAATGGAGGCTGGATAGTGTCTTGGGCAGCCTGCTACTGTTTATATAAGTGCATAATTGAGGATTTTGAAAACCAAGTCTAAAACACAAACTGCAGACATAAAATTGAGTACTTTAAACAGATAGAAAGAGGAAAGAGTCAGTGATCCTAGAAAACACTACAGATACAGGTATGTCAAATGGTATTTATTTATACATTGATATTCTGCATAAAGATTCCATCTTTGCATTCTTCAGCATCCAGTAACTACATATGATTGCCTACTCCTCTGGAGTAAATAGATGATATTTTCTGTGTAGAGTTATTCTTTTCTTCTTAAATCCTGTACATACTATTTGGGTCTTTGGATCAGTGGTATGCTGAATACAAAATTTCCACTGTGATCATAAACACAAATACTTTGTTATGTTTAAAATGGAAAAAATTAATTTGCTATTCCTGCATAAGCACTATACTCATCAGAAGTTTATATTTAGTTCTGTTTGTACATATGTAATTAATATTAACTGATAGACCTTTATAATTTCTTCTAGTTACAAATCAAATTACTATTTTTGTGGTTTTTTGGTGCCAACCCTGGAGCTTGAACTCAGTTCCTGGGTTCTGTCCCTGAGCTTCTGTGCTCAAAGCTAGCACTTTGCCATGTGAACCATACCTCCACTTCAGGTTTTTTGGTGGTTAATTGGAGATAAGAGTCTCACAGACTTTTCTGTTCACACTGGCTTCGGACATGATCCTGAGACCTCAGCCTCCAGAGAAACTAGGATTACAGGCATAAACCTGGATGTTAATCCAGTTCAAATTACTATTTTTTAAATTTTATTTTATTTTTGTTAGTGCTGGAAAACTCAGGGCCTCAAGCTTACTAGACAGGTGTTCCAAAACGTAAGCACTGCTTACAAGTCCTTTTTGCTTTTACTTTGTTTACTTTTCGGGTTAGGGGGTGAAAGAGGGTCTTTCTTCTCTGGGAACTGAACTCCAACTGCATTCCTCATACTTAGGCTTCCCACATGGTCGAGATTACAAACTTAAATCATTATGCCTGGCTAATTGTTGGGATAGAGGTCTCAGTAACTTAGCTCAGACTAGCCTCAAACCACAATCTTTCTCATTTCCACCTACCAAGTCACTGGGATTATAAGCATGTACCACCAGGCCTTGCTCTAAAAGGAGTCAATTTTTTTTAGGTATATTACAAAAATGAGAAATAATATTTGCAAAAAAGAAATTCTCAAAATAGATTACTATATAACATATCAATGCTTTTCATGTTAAGAAAGAGAAAAAAGCCCAGGAGCTATAGAAATGGAGAGAAAAGTTAAAAATAATTTGGTGGAAAACATTACAAACCCATGAAAATGTCTACAACAAATTAAGGCACTGAAAGAAAATGACAGCCATTTTCATGAAGTATAGAAAATCCTGTCACTGTTTATATTTATAAAAGTTAAAAAAAAGTCTATGGCTACAGTTGCCTGTAATATAAATGCATTCATGCATATTTTAGATATTACTAATGATTGCCTTAGAGTAGTAAATGAAATAAAAAGTAAATTATTGCCAATCTTATAAATGATTAATAAACTACTAACGCTAAACTCAATGTATATTTTAATTATTAGGAAACCTCAGCTTCCCTTTAGGCAAATACTGCTGTAGTCATAATTCTTTCCTGATCTCCTTTTAGGAAATTTCAGAAGCATAGTAATTTTAAAACAAAAAATAAAGGAGAATCTTAGACGGAAGGAAATTGGACAGGGAATCAAGAAACAGAGGTCTTATTCCTGGTTCTCCAAATGATTCTATGTGGCTCCAGGCAAGTCATTTACAACTCTCAGTTGTTCTGTTTAGTTCCCAGTGATGGAGTAGAAGAAACCAAGAAAGTCTCTAAGGACTCTTACTTGAGCCAGGAAGTAAGCACCCTGCATACAAAGAATGCTGTTATTCTACCTGATGATTTTAAAAACATGTCTTGCCTCTTCTTGAAGCAGAAACAGAAGACCCATCCCTAAAAGCTATATATGAGAAACAAAATTGATAGAAGAGCATACCTTTAGGTTTTGGGGTCGTGTGAATTTGTTGAGAAGTGCAGTCTGAATGAGCTCCCATCGGCTACCTGCAGTTCGTTCACCATGCTTAGAGAAAAAAGAAAAGCACAGTTAGGACAATTCTGAGTTAGTATGACAGAATGAAAAGCCAAACACACACACACAATAAACCATGTTTCAGGTATTTGTCTTACCTCATCCTCCACAGGGTACAAGTTTTGCTCAGAACAAGGCATTTTAACATGCTTGTTATCCCACAAATCTTTATAATGTGTTGGAAAAGGTTTGGGAACCTCTCCCATTCGCAAAAGATCTACCTGAAATAGATAGT
The DNA here is from genome assembly GCF_023159225.1 of Perognathus longimembris pacificus. NCBI lineage: Eukaryota > Metazoa > Chordata > Mammalia > Rodentia > Heteromyidae > Perognathus > Perognathus longimembris. The sequence continues at coordinate 62,954,537 of NC_063162.1, read as the reverse complement.
AAATGGGAAAATGCTAAGTGCATAAAAATTAACTTCCTTCTATAAAATAATGCAAACAATGCAGCCAAAATAAACAAAGACCCTAAAATACCATACTCACTTCCTCTCAGTTTTCAAGTCACCATGTCTTGTGTATTCTAATTCACTCCATCTGGGTGTGAGGGCCTCAAGTTTGCCTGAATTTCCACCAGCAACATCCTATCTCTCTCCTTAATGCCACAGACTCCAAGTCACATTCATCCCCCCATAAAACCATTATCCTCACTTAAACATTATTTTTCAAAGTTTTTTTTTCCATTCTCCTAGTCCTATAAGACCTGTACTCTGATTTCAAGTGTCATTCTGTTTTATAGACCCTCATACTGATTGACAGGCAACAGTTAAACATGGACCTATGGGGACAGAAAAGAGAGTCCTTGTTTTACATGCTTATGAGTCTTGTTTCTGCCTCACAATGGTGGCTCACACCTGTAATCCTAGCTATTCAGAAGGATGAGATCTCAGGATCACAGTTCAAAGCCAGTGGAGGCAGTAAAGTCCCTAAGACTCTTATCTCCAATTAACCACCAGAAAAACCAGAAGTGGCAATGTGGCTCAAAGTGGTAGAGCGCTAGCACTGAGCAAAAAGAGTTCAGGGACAATGCCCTGGCCCTGAGTTCAAGTTCCACAACTGACCAAAAACAAACATACAACAACCACAGCAACAAGCTCTGTTTCCTGCCCTCCTACCTACCCTCCCTTTCCCTGCTCTCATAGCTCCGTTACTTATAACTTATAAGTGAAACTTTCCTCGTTCTTAGGTTTCTGTCTCTAAATCCTGGTAAAATGGTTTTGTAAGAAGAAATCTTGGCGTGAACCGAGAAGGACTGATACCCAGGTTCTCCTCCAGATAAAATTTGCTCTGAAATGTTACTTTTGTCTTCCTTCACTTCTTAAACAGGTAAAGTGGCCCCTTGATCATGCCATAAAATCTTATTGTACTTTTAAATTCTAATCCCCATGGGCTTTCCTTAGGTGGTCATGGATAATCACATGGGGAGAGTAACTTTCATATTTTTTGTCAAGGAGGGGGCTGCACTGATGTTTTCATTCAGGGCCTTACTCTTGCTAAGCAAGCACTCTACTGATGAGCCACAGCTCCAGTACTTTTTCTTTTTTTTTGTTTTGTTTTGTGTGTTTTTTTTGCCAATCCTGGGCCTTGGACTCAGGGCCTGAGCACTGTCCCTGGCTTCCTTTTGCTCAAGGCTAGCACTCTGCCACTTGAGCCACAGCGCCACTTCTGGCCGTTTTCTGTATATGTGGTGCTGGGGAACCGAACCCAGGGCCTCATGTATACGAGGCAAGCTCTCTTGCCACTAGGCCATATCCCCAGCCCCCAGCTCCAGTACTTTTTTGGCATTGTTTATTTACTTGTTTATGTTTATTTTTGCTTATTCCTGTTGGATATGGGACTTGAACCCAGGGCCTGGGCACTGTAACTGAAATATTTTGCTCAAGAGTACCACTAAAACTTTCAGTTACTTCTGGTTTTCTGATGGTTAATTGAAGATAAGAGACTTACGGGATTTTCCTGCCCAGGCTGGCGTCAAATCATGATCCTCAGATTTCAGCCTCTTAAATAGCTAAGGTTACAGGCATGAGCCACCAATGCCCAGCCTGAATTGGTTTATTTTTGAAATGGGGAATCTCAGTTCCTGCCCAAGTGCATGAACTGTGATTCTTCTATATTTTGCTTCCCACTGTAGCCACAATGGCAGGCCTGCACTAGCAGCCTGGCCTTTTCTGCTGAGATGGGAGTCTCATAATGCTTCTCTGCCTGGGCTGGCCTGGAATCAGAATCCTCTTCTCTCATGTTGCTAGGCTGACAGGTACACACCATCATGAGGTCTGCTGTGCATATGCCCAGTCTGGCCAAGAACCATCCTGTTCTCAGCTTGCCAAGTAGCTAGAATTACAGATATGAGGTGAACAGCTCAGAATGATTCTTGAAACTTCATGTCAGTAACTCCCTATAGAACGGGTTTGAAGAATGTCTATTCTAGGAGTGGACCCTAGGGGACCTTCTAGACTTCTATTTCTGTGATTACTCACTTTCACTTTTGAAAACATATTTCTTTTCTAATAAACTATTCCTTTTACTACAGTTCCGGTCATTCCTGAAGTCTCACTGGACTCACTGGACTCAAGGTAACTGTACGAACCCTCTCATAACATTACCTAAACAGTATTTAGACATGCTAGAAGTCTTATATTCCTTAACTACAATAAATTCACTTTCATTCCTAAATGCCTAACTATATGCTATCTCCTCTTACTTCTTTCAAGCAGTTTCATTTCATTGTGTTGTTACATCATTATCATACTGAAAAACACTTATTTCTCCTTTCCTGATTAGACCTAAAGTTTTGAAGATAACTACCAATCTTTGTATTTGGAATATTTAAGACAGAAACTTGTGTGCATTTTACATACTTAAGTACATGCAGAAGTACACTTACATGTGTCTGCATATAAACAAACACAATTATTACAGTAGCATTAAGTAAAACATTATCTTTAAGTAGTTGTACAAAGAGGTTTGAATTCAGTACATCTTGATCATTATCACCCCTTCCATCATTTTCTCCCTATCTGTTCCAATACCCATTAAATAAATATTTGAAGAAAGACATTTTAAATTATAAAAGTTTTGGACTTAGCCAATTCTGGAAATGTAATACAATTGGAATCACACAATATGTAGGCATTGTATTTGGCTCTTCAATGATCATGTTTGTAAGATTTATCTGTCTCGTAACATATGTCACCACACTACAGAGAATCATCACATAAAACATATAAAAAGTATAGCATGCTACAAGTGAGGGGTTCATGGGATTATGAGAACTTGTTCTAGATATTTATTTTATCTGGTGAGTAAGAAAGGTTTCCTTGAAGATGTTGCAACAGAATTCTTTCAGAGATGGAGTCTCAAAGATGTTTTTGCCCAGAATGGCCATTATCTGCCATCAGCTAGATATTAGCCTCCTAAGTAGCTAAGATTATAGATAGGTATATACCAATGGTGCCTGACTATAACTTTCAAGTTTTATAGGGAGCCTCAGCTCAGTTTGTCCTGAGTTTCCAAGGAGATATTGGACTTGGATTTTGAACAATTCTGGAACTACTAAGGATATGGGGGAACTGGACCTGTGGCTCAAGTGGCAAAGTGCCACCAGCAGTGAATTTAAAAAAAAAAAAAAAAATCAAACAAGGGCACAGGCCTTGAGTTCAGGTCCCAGTACTAGAGATGGACTAGATGTACTTACACAGTCAGATGGATATAAGCTTTGGGAATCTAGTTTGGATCTAGACTATTCCTTAGAGGTTTGGTATCCACTCATGAAGCTATTGGGAGGTAAAAGATCTGTGGAAGGAAGTAAGCCACAGGGGTGGGCCTCTGGAGGGAATTTTGGAATCCTCTCCCTTCTCTTCTTTTTAGTCAGTGCCCAGCAGTTAACATCTTTAATGCCTCTGTTTATTTTTAAAAATTAACAAAAAAAATCTAACAAAACTTTTATTGATTATAATAAGCTCACCCACAAAGTGCTCAATTTGGTGATATTTAATTTAATGAGCTATGTAACTATTACCATAAACCAGTCATAGAAAGATTCCATGAGTTATTTAATAGTGTCCGTTATTCATCTCATTTTTAGTGTTTGTATATTTTTCAAGGACTATCACAACTACAACAACTCTTCGTTTACTTCTCTAGTATATTTTCTTCTAGATTATTTTTTCTGACTATGGTAACTATACATAAACATAAGACATTTATATGCAGTACCTAATTACCCAAGATGTCAGATATTAGTAGTTACAAAATTTCATGTAATAAAATAAAACTAGTGTTTAGCTTTAGAAATTGCATGAGAACTCAATGCTATAAACATGAACATTTGTGCATCTTTTTTATCACAGACACACATACACACAAACCTTATTCTTAAGTATATGTATCCTTTTGTGTGGAGTCAACTGCTTATTATTCAATTTCCTTAAACAACATGGGACATTTTAATCTTTGGTGAAGGTGAAAATACTCTGAGCAAAAATAATGACTCGCCATATTTGACTATGGACCATTTTTCAAAGCTGGCCCAGGCAAGAAAGATAATGGAACTCTTATCTCCAAGTAACTACCAAAAAGCAAGAAGTAGAGCTGGTGAATCAAGTGGTAGATGCCAGCCTTAAGAAAAAAAGCAAGAGTGCAAGACCCTGAGTACAAGCACCAGATCTAGCACAATTTAAAAAAAAAAAAATTAAGTTAACTAAGAGCTAGGGAAAGTAGGGAATGAGTTTTATTGCTTAACAGATACAGAATTTGTTTGAAAAGTGTTAAAACAGTTACAACACTGAATTGTATACTTAAAATGGTTTAAATGATAAACTTTATGTTATATATACAACTGTTAAAACATGAGATTGATTTTGGATAGGCTAAGATAATTGTGAGGTAGTGATAGAGATGTATCTTTTCTTAGAAAAGAAGCCAAAGCTGGCCAATGAATAGAACCATAAACAGTTTTGAATTTTCAGAACTAATATAATACTTAAGAAGTGGATAGGCAATAACTACTGCCAACTTGCCAAGTGAATTTTTAAGAAAAGAAATCAGATGGGCACCAATAGCTCTAGCCTGTAATCCCTAGGTATTCCTGAGATTTGAGGATTGCAGTTCAAAGCCTGGCCAAGAAAGGAAAGACTCTTATCTCCAAATAACCACCAGAACTTTGGAAGTAGAGTTGTGGCTCAAAGAGGTAAAGTGTTAGCCTTGAGCAAAAGAGCTCAGGGACAGTGCCCAGGCCCTGTTCAAGGCCAACAAGTAGGGGGGAGGGGGAGAATGACAGGACACCAATAAGCCAAGCACTGTTGGTTCACATCTATAAATCCTGCCTACTGGGAAGCTGAAAAGATGATTGTGGTCTGAGGCCAGCCAAGGCAGAAATATTCATGAGACTTTTCAGTTTGTAGATGGACTTAGTAATGCATGCCTGTCATCCAAAGCTAAATGAGCAGCAGAGCAGCAAAGTCTACTAGAATCAATCTCAATGGACAGGGCTGGGTGTAGTGGTACATGCCAGGTACCAAGGGAAACCTACAAATAGACTAGAGTACAGGTATGTTCCTGGACATGAAGAAAGACCCCCTTCTCCAAAATAACCACTGCAAAAGGAGGAGAGTAAAGAGGCATGGCTCTGTGAAAAAAAATATATATATATCATGCTCCACAGTGCAAGGCCTTGAGTTAAACCCAAGCACCACCAGAAATCAAACAAACAAAATTCAAGGTTCTTAGAAATACTGAAAATTCAATTTGATCATGAACTGACAATGATTCATCTTGTTAAGTGCTATATTGTTTAGTGTTACCTGTTTCTCCATTCTGAAGACTTCATATGCAGAACTTTGTAGGCACTGGTTAATTTTCCTATCAATAAATATCACAATAGATCATGACTTCCAGTCTTCTTAAGAGGTGATACTCACCCGAACAGTTACTGTGTGACTGGCAGAGGGTCTCAAGAGAGGTAGCCGGGACCCACACCGCGGCATTGTCCTCATCTCCTCAATAGGTGTTCCAAGCCACTTCTTATCTGGAGAAAGGTGAGGTGGAATGCACTTAGGGATTTTCCTTTCTGTTCTTTCATGTTTGATTTCACATTGTTCTTTTCTAAGGTTGAGAATAAACACGTTCAGACAAATTATTTGTTATTTTGGTTTCCTTGAACACACAAATACGAAGCTTACTCAGAATACTATTTTTTAAGTGAGCCATGTTTGTTCTCACTTCAGTTTTTTGTTTTCTATTTGTAAAAAAAAAAAAAATTATAGGGGCTGGGGATATGGCCTCACTAGGCAAGAATGCTTGCCTCATATACATGAAGCCCTGGGTTCGATTCCTCAGCACCACATATATGGAAAACGGCCAGAAGTGGTGCTATGGCTCAAGTGGCAGAGTGCTAAGCTTGAGCAAAAAGAAACCAGGGACATTGCTCAGGCCCTGAGTCCAAGCTCCAGGACTGGCCAAAAAAAACAAAAATTATAGTGCTCATATTAAAACCAGGTGCTCATTTTTAATATTATGTGGAGGGAATTTCCAAGCATATATAAGTCACTTTGAAAACAGAAATGAGTCATGGTTAACTATATCAACTACCTACTGAATCTTTACACAAGAGTTTCAACCAAGTGAACTTAGTATCACATACTAGAAAATGAGAGCTTAGAAATTATTGACTAAGCTTTAATTCTCAGTATCGTAGTCTTTAACATTCTGTATAGGGTAATGGCAAAAATAGAAGGTCTCTAATCAGATACATATGGAGTTAAATCCCAGTAATACTGCCCATGAGTTACAGGATTTCAGTGAATTTCTCAATCCAAATCTATTTTCTCATTTATAAAATGAGTCATGAACCCCACTTACATGCCTATCAGAGTATTAGAGAAAGCATAATATACAATGATCTAGAAAACACAGCACCTATCACCAATGTGATTAAGTTTTATGTTTTATAATTTCTATAAACTCCAAGTGGAAGTTCATGAAACTAAAACTGATTGCCACTATGTCTTATTTCTATTTCTGGCCCTTTTAAGAGTTTAAGCAGGGCTGGGAATGTGGCCTAGTGGCAAGAGTGCTTGCCTCATATACATGAAGCCCTAGGTTTGATTCCTCAGCACCACATATATAGAAAATGGCCAGCAGTGGCACTGTGGCTCAAGTGGCAGAGTGCTAGCCTTGAGCAAAAATAAGCCAGGGACAGTGCTCAGGCCCTGAGTTCAAGCCCCAGTACTGGCAAAAAAAAAAAGAGTTTAAGCAGTAGTCCATTTAAATTTAGCATAAATAGTTAATAAGAAACACAACTATTTTTTCAACTATAAATAGCTTTAAATCATCTTAAAAAATTTAAATTATGTTATTGGAAAGATACACCTGGTAGAAAATAATTACCTTCTGTCGTCTGCTTTGGGCACTCTCATGAAATGGTCTGTGATTTTAGAATCCTTTCTTCCATGCTGCCTCGAGTTTCTGCATTCTATATTAAGGCTAGAGGTACTACCAGATGGTCTGACATTTAAATCACTCATCCCAGTGCGACTTTCTCCACCTTCAAACTGAAAATGCAATTTAATTTCACCTCCCTTAGTAGAGAACTGTTTTTTAAGTGCAATGTCAGCTTCTCTTTCTTGGCACCTTGAATATTTATTTGCTGTTTGGGAAGAACTACCATCTTCTTGCTCATCAAAACCTTGACTTGCCTCTTCATCTGCTTCTGAGTCTTGACAACTGTTTTTGGAATTATCTACATCCATAGGTGACTCGGGTTCACTTTCCTTTTCAAATGCAGGAGAAATTGCCAGGCTATTTTCTTGTCTACTCAACTTGCTGTCATTTTTTAGTTCATTTCCAATGTCCTCAGAGCCAACATCTGACAATGGACTCTCTGGTATCACATCTATTTCCTCCTGCTGACAACAGCCTGCAGACTCTTCCACAGAATGGTTTCTGGCCTGCTCATCTTCTGTAATCTGCTTGGCATTTGCAAGCTTTATAGGTGTCAGGAACTGCTGATTATCTCTATTTTCTTCACTATCTGTGTCACTGTGGCCATCAGTTTGTGGTGACTGATCAATATTAGCGTTACTAAACTGCTCTGGAACAAGAGTTACTGGAGGAGGGTCACTTTTCCCTTCTGTCTGTTTCCCTTCATTTTGCCACTTACACATAGCTGTGGTCTGATGTTGGTTCAAATATTGTGTACTTTTTTCAATGGGTGATTTATCAACACTTAGCTGAGAAACATTCTCTAATTTTTCCATGTTATGTTGGTAAAAGTTATCTTTTTGTACAGAACTCATCATGGATTCTATTACTGTATTGTTGTTTTCTTTACTATGCAAACTACAAGAGAACAGAAACAGCCAAAACCAACTTATGATATAAAAAAAGTAACTTACTCAACCACATCCCCATAATGTGACAGCAATAGAGCATTCCCTGTGGTTACCTGAGCATAGTATACTCTTTTGTTAATCCGTGTCTTTGAACAAGTGCCTGTTATGCCCTTCCCAGCTGTGCACCTGCCAAACATGTCATTCCTTCAAGTCTTCAACTTCACTCCCTTCTGTCTTCCCTCAAGGCCAAAGGATTAGCTTAACTCTTTGTTTCTTCTCCATGATAGCTACCACTCATACCTTTATTTGCTCAGACCTCCAACTGCTGCATTTAACCTAAAAGGCTTATGTGCTTTGTGTCTGTAACCAACATAGTACACATATGTCTTAAAGTCAGGAACTCTTTTACCTCTGGATCACAAATATAAAAGTCTATACATACAAAATTCTAAAATGATAAATTCAAAGAACATAGATGAAGAAATACAAAAAAGAGAAAATACCACGAAGCAAGATAACAGATTATCCCCAAACAACTCCAAATCATGTGATTCATTTCTCTGTATAGTTTATCTCCATTTGTACCTTTCTGATTCAGTTGTCTTGATTCCTTTAGTGTCCATCCAACTGGTAATAGTCTTTTGTCTAAAAACTGTAATAAAAAACTAAGTAAGTGTATACTCATACACTCCTTTACACAGAAAACACATATATAAAACAAAATACTTTGCTGGGTTGTGTAGGCTAAACAAAGACTAATCATACCCTATATTCTCAAATATTAAGATAGAAACAAAAACGCTAATACATATGGCACACATAAAAATTGGCTGGCCCCTAAAAGGCCAAGTATGGACAAATGTATGTGCTTAAACACTGTGGGCTGAGGAAATGGCTTAGTGGTAGAGTGGTTGCCCAGCATGCATGAAGCCCTGGGTTCAATTCCTCAGTACAACATAAATAGAAAAAGCCAGAAGTGTTGCTGTGGCTCAAGCTGTAGAGCTCTAGCCTTCAGCACAAACAGGCTCAGGGACAGTGCCCAGGCCCTGAGTTCAAGCCCCAGGACTGGCAGAAAAAAAAAAAGAAGAAGATTAAACACTGTGAAATCAGAGCTATGGAATTAAATTCTGGCTATCTCACAGGCACCCTATATAACTTTTACTCTTTTTCTCTTTTCTCTTTTTTACTTTTTTTCTCTTTTACTCAGATTCTTTACCTGTAAAACATTCAAATTAACATTTTTCTTCATGGAGTTGAAGTGACAGATCAAGTTAACAAGCTATGTATTTAGGACACTATACGGCATATGCTCAGTAAAGGTTAGTTCTTAATTACTATTAATGTTAAAAAAAAAAAAAGATCCTGACAAGGAATTAAGATATTCCCAGGAAAAAGACTACTTTAGGAATGACAGTAATAATCAGTAAGATTTCCTGAGATAGTGCTTGAATTGGGCCTTGAAGAATGTATAGTCACATAGTAAGAAAATCCTAAGCAAAGCCAACAACAGCAGAGAACTATAAAGACTTAGGAAGAAAGCAACAGCAAATATAATTCCAAAGTCAGCTTGGTCACAGAGGATCTTGAATGACCCATAAATAGAAGTACAAAAACATGCTTTAGAGTCATACTCAGATTCACAATCACAGAATGCAAATCTAGGAAGTTATAGCCATCCATGAAAGTCGGAAGGACAAACAGGCAAGAAGACAGAACTTAGTGAGAGAAACCATGGAGAAAAGGGCTGGGAATGTTGCTTAGTGGCAGAGTGCTTGCTTAGCATGCATGAAATCTTGGATTCAATTCCTCAGTATCACATGAACAGAAAAGGTCAGAAGTGGTGCTGTGGCTCAAGGGGTAGAGTGCTAGCCTTGAGCACAGAGAGGCTCAGGATTAGTGGCCAGGCCCTGAGATCAAGCTCCAGGACTGGCAAAAGAGAGAGGGAAGGCGGGGGGAGAAACCATGGAGAACGAAAGAGGGAAAAAAACCTTTTTTCCTGTCAATAGTTCCCAAACTGGGTCATCAAGAAGCTAGCAATAAATGGATCACCAGGTCATATTCCAGACCTACTAGGTCAGATTCTGGGAGACTTTCAGAAGAAATAAGAGGAGCTAGAATCGGAATCTATTTTTTAGCAAAGTAATTTGAAAATCAACTTCATTGAAGGACTATGAGACAAGGACTAAGTCCTATTAAGAATAGAAAAACCAAGAAGATCCATTGCATACTTCATGATAACTGGGGACAGTAAGCTTTAAGCTTAGAAATGAGTAGAAATAACCAGCAGACAATGGCAAAAAGTAGAGCTGATTAGTTCGGGAAGAAAAGATACAAGTGTGAGTGTGTGAGTGTGTGTGTACGCCAGTGTTCAGGCCTGCACACTCTCCCTTTGCTTTTTTCACTCAATGCTGGTGCTCTACCACTTGAGCCACAGCTCAACTTCCAGACTTTTGCTGGTAAACTGAAAAGTCTCACAAACTTTTCTGCCTGGGCTGGCTACCAACTGCTTTATCCTGCTTAGTGGCTAGGATTATAGTCATGAGGTACCAGCATCTGGCTGCAAACTATGTTTAAGTATGCTTTCAAAGTTTGTGATATACTGGACACAAATCAAATAACACTTTATATAAAAAGACATTCTCAACCACTCTCTAATTCCAATGAAAGAACTTATACACCTATGTCATAGGTGACCTTACTGTGTGCTATTATTTCCTCAGACACCAAAACAGATGTAGACTGAAATAAGAAAATCATTTATTTATCACTGAGATAATAGCAAAAGTAAAATGCATTTCAAATTTGGGAAGAAATATATTCCAATACTTAAGTGCCATACAATTTTTATCTTCCACAAAGTGTTCAACTGCCATGTAATTAAAATGTACCTTTTATAGAGTAGCCCAACTAGTAAAAGAATCTTTTGGATTAGTATTCTTTGAATGGTTTCTATCACAAAAACCAAGGTATAAAGTTGATATTTCTTGTTAAACATCACTACAATAATTTTTATTTCATATTTCTGCAGTGAATTAGGTTTCTACAAAAAAATAACATCACTCATCAGTATTTGATAAAAGGATTGACTATTTTATTTAGAGGCTTTTTTCCTGCAGTTCCAACTTTCTATTTAATTTCATTACTCAGGTTATGATCCCTGAAAAATGTCCCAAAACCTGATACTAATTCTAGAACATTTCAATTTCAGATTATAAATGCTTAGCCACTGACGTATAATGCAAAAATCCCAAAGTCTGACAAATGTCCAAAGTCTGAAACACTGTGGTTGCAAGCATTTCACATAAGTAATAATCTGTACCAACTACATCTATGGTCCAGAAAATCCTTAAATTACAAATCAGCATTGTAAAAACATACATTTTTTGAACCAGGTTAGGATTTCCATAAATGTGAGGATGCAATGTAAAAAAGTTCCTCTAACACATACAAAACACAAATCTACAGAAACTAAAAACTGCATTTCACTTAGGTAAACACAATTCATTGTTATGCCATTATATTTTGAAATTTTCAACTATAAGGATTTTATTTCTTGTTTTTTGTGGGGGTTTTTGCCAGTCCTGGGGCTTGAATTCAGGGCCTGAGCACTGCCACAGGCTTCTTTTTGCTCACGCTGCCAACTTGAGCCACAGCGACACTTCTGGCCTTTTCTATATAAGTGGTGCTGAGGAATTGAACCCAGGGCTTCATATACATGAGGCAAGCACTCTTGCCACTAGGCCATATTCCCAGCCCCTTATTTTTTAAAATTTACTATTAAGTAGTTGTAGTTTATACTTCCTTAAGTCAAATTTGACTTAAGGCATCTTGATCAATGTCACCCCTTCCATCATTCTCCCCCTTTTTATAGTTATACGTAGGTATCCCTCTTTCTCCTAGAGTAAGCAGAAAGTAAACTTAAGATTCTAAGGAATTTCTTTCACTTAACTAGAAATGATCACAGAAAATACAAAGATGAAATAAGAAACAATTTTTTAAAAACATAGGAAAAGATCTTCCAATCCTAAACTGAGACCATGTCGAATTACACACCCCACCTGCTCATTTTGGTTTTTTTTTACTTCTTTGAGTCACTGCTTCCTCACCTAGACAATGGTGTTATCTACTTCCATGGAACCATTACAATACAAAAAGAAAGAGACACAGAAGATAGGTACTAGTGGCTCACACGTGTAATCCAAGCTACCCAGGAAGCTAAGATCTAAGGATTTAGGTTCAAAGCCAGTTAGTTCAGGCAGGAAAGTCTAAGAGACCCTCATCTTCAAGTTAAGACCAAAAAGCCAGAAGTGGAGCTATGGCTCAAGTGGCAGAGTGCTGAGTACAAAAGCTCAGGGACAGTTTCAGGCCCTGAGTTCAAGCCTCAAGACTGGCATACATGATTATAAAGACACAGGGTTGACTTGGAAATTCCTTTCTATAATTAGTTTTTGCTAATAAAAATTTATAGAGAAAAAAAATAGCCTCACAAAGAAATATTCAATAAATATTATCTCTCAAGGCTTCTATCTGTTGAGATCAGTAATTGTCCCAATTTATTATAACTTCACATTTATTCTAACTAGTATCATCTTGCATAAACAATGTATTTCAATGAAGTCATTCGATCAGCAACTATTAAGATAAAAACAAATGGAAAAAATGCATTAAAATTCACTTCGATTTCCACAGAACATTATTTCCAGTCTTCTATAGCAACTGGGGAAACCATTAATCATTCTCTATTCAAATGTAAATACTGAGTTCTGCCTTTATCAAGATTTATTACAAGACATGTGCCCAGAAAGATAAATGCAAAATTTAGATACTCAGTGCTCCTTTCTTTCCTTCCTTTTTTTTTTTTTTTTTTGCCAGTACCAGGGTTTGAACTCAGGATCTTGAGCTTGCTCAGCTTGTTTACTCTTGAACCATACCTCCAGCCAGACATTTTGCAGACTTTTGGAAATAGATTCTCCTGAATTTTTCTGCCTGGGCTGGCTTCAAAATTAGACCCTCTGGATGTCAGCCTCCTAAGTAGCTAGGATTAGAGGCATGAACCAACAGCACCTGGCTAAAAATACTTGTAAATCTTTCTCCTTTTCGGGGGGAGGTGGTGGTACTGGGGTTTGAACTCAGGGCCCTGTGCACTGGGTAGGCACTCTAGTACTTGTGCCTATGAACACTCCAACACATATATATTTTTCCTGAGGTACAAAAGAGTCCCACATTCTCCTGAATTCATCCAAGTCTCCCTTCCTCTGTTGCTTGTATTCAAGTCTAAGTCAAAATTATCTCCTCTTTCCTTAAAACAATTGTTTAACTAATTTTGGAACTCCACTTGGCCTTTCCACCATTTTTTTTTCATTTTCCACATACAAATGATAGGGTCCTTTCAACAAACAAATTTAATCAGGGATTCCGACACCTACCCTCCCCCCAACCCACACTGAAAATACCTTAATGTCTTCCATTGCCCTTAGAGATAAAATACAAAATCTTTACACCAGCCTAACCTCCATTTGGTAAAGGACTCCACTGTCTGGCAGGAAGGCCATTTTACAGAAACTGTATTGAACTAAACAGAACCCAACCTGCATTCTGGAAAGGATTGTACAAGCAGATTAAAAAGTGTTTCTCACTGTTAAAAAACAATGAGAAAGTGACCCTTCAGCAGTCTACTGGAATAGCTAGGTGAACCGAAGTTACATTCCTCCTGCATATTGAAGGCTTATAAATCCAGCTCCAACCTTCCTCAAGGCCAACCCTGCCTACTATGTCTGCCCCTTTCCTCTCTTGGAAAGTGACTAAACCTTTGCTTCCTTGCTTGCCACTTGGATTCTTGGTGAAATCTTTCATTCCCTGTGAACCAAATATAATAGTCCTTCAGTCTTAACAGTCAGTACTGTGTATATATTACAAGTACAGTATGCTTTGTCCTACCTGTCCTTTGCCCATCTCTCTACCTTGTACACCAGCTGCACTTCTTTCTCTTTTCCTAGGTACTAATATAAAGTCTTCAGTCAACCGAATAAGCACCTCATCTTCTGCAGAGCCTTGATCCCATAAACTACATTAGCTCTACCTGACTCCTACCAAAACAGCCTGTCACTTACCTATCAGAACCTCCATTACCTTTTGTTATACCTGTTGATTAGTGCTATCGTCGGTCTCTACTGATAAGATCCTAGGATATGAATGCAGAAGCCACATTCTTCATGTTCAACACTGTCCATTAGGCACAAGTTCAACCCTAGCAGAGACTAGAAGCTCTGCACTTTGGGAGCAAGAGTATGAATGAGTAAAACTGCAATAATTATCTCTCCATTGGGAAAGATACTGCTTCACATACACATATCTCTCTGAATAAGGTAACTTCTCCACCAGTCCTGAGCAGAGCAAACGAGTCTCCTAACATTTTTCACCTGCCCAGTGAGTAACTGTCTTTTACGTTTTCTCACATCAGGAAAACTTCGGTCCCACGAATGGCTTTGGGGGCTGCGCAAGGGGACGACAGCTGTGCACACAAGACCACACAGGAGTGATGGCAGCTGTAGGTCCTCCGCCTGAAACCAGGAGTTTCGGGAACGGTGAAAGACAAAAGTTGGGGGGATTCAACCCCCCACCTCCCGCCCCACGTACCAAGAGAGATGGCGTTGCCTCTGTGCAGTGCCGCTCGCCTCCGGACCGGACCTGGCGAGGGGGGTGGGACCCTGAACTGTACCCGGGCGTCCTTGGGGTCAAGGATGCGCCTCTGCCTGCGGGGAAAGCTCCGGGAGTCCGAGGCAGCCGACGCAGCACCTCTTGCGACGGCCCAGCGAGGTCGCTTGGTGCAGCCGGGGCCCGCACTCATGCTGGGACCCGCGGCGCGTAGCTCACGGGCCGGCCCGGGTGGAAAGCCGCATTCACTGTCCCTACCGGGACGGATGGCACCTCCTTCTCGGCGCCTCCCTGCACCATTCCTCCCGGCCGCGGCCCGCTTCCGCGAAGGCTGACCCTCAGACCTCCGATTCAGGCCCTCCCCGGCTTGGCCGCTCGCCTTCTCTCCTCAGCAGGGAGCAGACCCGCCTCCAGACACACGCTGCTGCTCCGGCGTTGGCTACGCTCCTTTCCCAGCACCGGAAAGCCGCCGCCGAGCGCCCGCCCCGATTTCCGGACGTGCGCTGCCGCAAAGCGGAAATGGGGTGCTTGACGGCCCGACGCCCGAAGGTCAGCGTGTGGCGGAGGCGGTGGTAACGCGGGTTCTCCCGCGGTCACCGAGGAGCGACGGCCTATCCCGCGACCGCATCTTGAGGCAGCTGCTTGAAGCAGACGGCGCGACACCATGGAGGGTGGCGGGGGAAGTGGCAACAAAACCACCGGAGGGTTGGCGGGCTTCTTCGGAGCCAGCGGGACCGGCTACTCGCACGCGGACTTGGCCGGCGTGCCGTGTAAGTACGGGGCCTGCCCTACCCACGAGGCCCCGCGACCTCGGACGGCGGCGTCCTCGGTGTCTTTACTGCAGGCACCGTGGAGTTTCACCGCCAACGGTGGGGTTTGTGTATCAGCGCGGCCTTGCTAAGATTGGACGAATTCTAGGGTCGGAGATCCTCAGGAAACTGCTTATCCTGGACTCTGGGAGGAGGGGATGCGTACTTCTCTAAATTTATATTCAGGGCTCCCCTTCTTTTAATCACACTCATTTTTGTGCTTGACCCTGAGTTAAGAGGAGAGCCCATCTCTGCAATTAAACATTCTAATTTACTAGCAAGTCCCCCCCCCCCCCAAGCACAAATCCCAGAGTGTAACAAATGATTGTAATTTGGGATAGGCGAGGGAACCATCTGGAGGAACTGGGACATGAACTAAACCTTAAAAATTTGAGAAGGAAGCCAGGTAAGAAAGAAGGGGACAATACAGGAGTTAAGATGCAGAGTCAAAGAACATCCGGCTTATGCTTTCCTCAATCCTGTATTTATGTATTTCAAATTCGAGAGATTTGGGGGCTGGGATGTAGCTCAGTGGCAAAGTGGTTGCCTAGCAAAGGGCAGCGTCCTGGGTTGGATCCCCAGTACGAAAAAAAAGAAAAAACAAATTTGAGAGATTTGGTAGGTGTGATCTAGAGAACTTGGATCTAAAGATAATAGAAGTTGGTGGTAGAAAGATAGTTGCCTCAGCAAAAATTTTATTTTTTGAAAACTTGTAATATTTAGCTATGTCTTTTATACTTCCCTAGTGTCCCTACCTGTGTCAAAACTGAGTCTAGAACACATCTTGCATATGTCTTAAGAGTCTTCTGGGTTTCATAGTACAAAGTGACAAAATATTACATTAACCTGCTTAAGAATTGAGAGTAAATTGAGGAACCATGTTCATTGGTATCCTACAATGCGCCAACTACTCTTCATATGCAGCACTGCAGTGGTTTAGAAAGGTGATTTCAGCCCATCACTTAGTGGCTCACGCCTGTAATCCAGCTACTCAGGAGGCTGACAGGGTTCAAAGCCAGCTGGATCAGGAAAGTCCATGAGACTCTTACCTCCAATTAACCACCAGAAAACCAGAAGCATTGCTGTGAAGTGGTACAGTACTAGCCTTGAGCTGAAGAGCTCAGGCCCAGAAGTCGAGCCCCATGACCAACAAGAAAAAAAGAAAATGTGATTCCAGAGTGGTACCATGGCTCAAGTGGTAGAATGCATGCTGAGTACAAGCCCCAGTTTGGAACAAAAAAAAAAAGTGAGCCCTGAGTTAAAGAATATCATACATTCTGAGGCAAACTAATCACACAAAAGACATTGAGGAACTTTCCTTAAGGCAGTCTTTGGAGTTGCAAGGGAGTTGGAGTCTCAATAGCCATGATACAAGTAGGTAACAATTGAAAATAGAATAGAACTTTGAAATGATCAGTCTTACAGTGCATACATTTGTAAACCAAGATACAGAAAGACCCAAAGGCTAAAAAAGTGTATTAGAAGACATTAGTTATAAAAGTTTCATTGTGACATTTCTATTTAAAATTGTTTGTGTGCCAGTCCTGAGACTTGATTTTAGGGCATGGACGTATGGTCCCTGACTTCTGTGCTCAGGGCTAAGGCTCTACCACTTTGAGCCGTGGCTCCATTTCCAAACTTATTTTTTGTGATTTTTTTTTAATAACTCAAAGTTGGTCTCAATTTAACCCTGGTTTGCATTTTCTCTCTCTAACCTCCAAACTTTTGGCTAAAGAAAAACATTAATTAAAAAACATGACTTAAAAACTTACAAAGAACTACATTAAAGTATTTTAAAGTCAGAAACCCAACCTCTGTGTTTCTCAAGAGGTTAAGCCATTTTCTGTTGTTTCCATGGTTTCTTGTAGTAAAATGAAAGAAACTAGCATTACAAATGGCCCAAGCTATGTTTTCTGCTAATTTGTTGATTAGACTTATGTTACTGCTACTATCTTGTGAAAGCCTAGCCAACCAATCTACCCCTGTCTTGAGATTGAGGACTCCTACCAACAGTTAGCCCCCAAACTGATAAGAAGGACTAAAATAAGAAAATTTTCCACACTATATACAAGAATCCTTTTTTTTCTTTTAAAGAATAACCAGAGTAAAACAGGCTTTGTTACAGAGTGGTTGATTACCAGTAGTAGGAAGGTAACTAGTTGAAGATCTTTATATGTATGAAAGTAGAATGGTAAAAGCAGTCGAAATTGATTTTACAAAGAAAGAAGGGAAATAGGGTGGTAAACTTGGCTGGGTACAATGATCTGTATAGAAATGTCACAGTGAGGGGCTGGGGATATAGCCTAGTGGCAAGAGTGCCTGCCTCGGATACACGAGGCCCTAGGTTCGATTCCCCAGCACCACATATACAGAAAACGGCCAGAAGCGGCACTGTGGCTCAAGTGGCAGAGTGCTAGCCTTGAGCGGGAAGAAGCCAGGGACAGTGCTCAGGCCCTGTGTCCAAGGCCCAGGACTGGCCAAAAAAAAAAAAGAAATGTCACAGTGAAAAACCCTTTGTACAACTAATGTGTGCTAATAATTTTTTTTAACTTCAATGTGTGCAATAGGAGCTGCCTTAAATTCTCTATGTTGAAATGTAATGTTTTATTTTCTCTCTAGTAACTGGTATGAATCCTCTATCTCCTTATTTAAATGTGGATCCACGATATCTGGTGCAGGTAAGATTAAAATATTATTAGTTTGGGGCTAGGAATGCGGCTTAGTGGTAGAGTGCTTGCCTAGCATGCATGAAGCCCTGGGTTCGATTCCCCAGCAACACATAAACATTTTAAAAAGCCAGAATTGGCTCTGTGGCCCAAGTGCTAGATCCGTAAACAAAAGCAGCTCAGGGACATTGCCTAGGTCCTGAGTTCAAGCCCAGGACTGGCAACATCAACAAAAATTTATTAATTTGGTGACAACTTTAAAAAAAAAAAAGTTCAAACCTGGAGCTATCAATGTCCCCTGTAATCTTTGCTCCTTGGGGCTGAGATCTGGGGGATCAAGTGGTTCGAGGCCAGCCTAGGCTGAAAAGTATGCTAGATTCCATCTCCAGAGTATACCAGCAAAAAATGAGGGCTAGAAGTCTGACTCAAATGGTTGATAGAATACCAGCCTAGCAAGTGGGAGGCCTGACTTCAAACCCCAGTACTACCAAAAAAAAAATCCTCTGAATCTCCTGAAGCTGACTTGAACTGTGACACGTGCTTCTAGAGTGCTAAATCTCTGGTCTCCCTCCAATCACCCTAGGCAGTTGGCTTGCATCTTTCTCTGAAGCCATTTAACTTTCTTCAAAAACTTGCATTCAAAGCCAGTTAATGAAAAGGCCAGGCATCAGGAGCTTGAGATGGGGATCTTGGTTCAAATCCAGCCAGGGCAGGAAAGTCTGTGAGACTTAATCTCTAATCAACTACCAAAAAACTGGAAGTGGAGCTTTGGCTCAAAGTGGTAGAGCAGAATACAGTTCAAGGACAGTACTGAGTTCTGGCCCCAGGACTAGCATGAACAGCACATCATCTTAGCTGACATCTGAGAATCATGGTTTAGAGCCAACCTGGGCAGACAAAACTGAAAGATTCTTATCTCCAATTAGCTAGCAAAAAGCTATAAGTAGACCTGTGGTTCTAAAGGTAGAGTACCAATGGTGAGGAAAATAATAATTGTGCAAAGTCCTGAGTTCAAGCTATAGTATTGGAAAAACAGGGAGAGAAGGGGAGAAGGATCTCCATGAAAGTAAACTTTGTTTTTTTAATAAAAAAGCTCAATTTGCAGTATAGGGTATTGGGCTAAATGTCAAACCTTTTAAAGATTAATGGTTGGATATCTCAGGAGAACAAAGTTGATTTAACATCTGAAAAAAAATCAATGTTCTATAACATACCAGTATATAATAAAGCAGTAAATATAGAACAGTAAGATGATTTCCTTCAGTAGATGCATTAAAAAGCATTTGATTAACATCTCTTCGTGATTTAAAAAACAAAAACATGCAAACTAAGGATAGAAAGGAACTTCTTCAATCTGGACACTGATGGCTCATGCCTGTAATCCTAGCTACTTAGGAGGCTGAGATGAGAGGATTGTAGTTCAAAGCTAGCCCAAGCAGGAAAGTCTATGAGACTTTTATGTCCAATTAACCACCCTAAAACCAGAAGTAGGACCATGGCTCAACGTGGTAGCGTGCTAGCTAGCCTTGAGCAAAAGAAAGGTCAGTGATATCACCCAGGCCCTGAGTGCAAGCCCCACAACTGGGCGCTGTCTCTGAGCTTTTTCTGCTCAAGGATACTTTGGTTTGAGCCACAGTGCCACTTTTGACCTTTTCTGAGTACATTATTGGAGATGAGAGTCTCACAGACTTTCCTGCTGGGGCTGGGTTCAAATTGGGATCCTCAGATCTCAGCCTCCTGAGTGGCTACAGGCTATGGGCATAGACCACCAGGACCTGGCTCTGATGAAGGATTTTTTTTATCTACAGTAGTATTTTGTTTTTTCTTTTCTTTGTCTTTTCTT
The DNA here is from genome assembly GCF_023159225.1 of Perognathus longimembris pacificus. NCBI lineage: Eukaryota > Metazoa > Chordata > Mammalia > Rodentia > Heteromyidae > Perognathus > Perognathus longimembris. The sequence goes on along the minus strand of NC_063162.1, from coordinate 62,934,621 downwards.
TTTTGGCACTGGGGATCGAACCTAGAACATTGCACTTGCTAGTCAAGTGCTTTGCCATGAGCTACATCCCAGCCCAGTTTTTTTGTTTTTTATGATACTGGTCTTTTGAGATCAGGGCCCTGCATTTGCTAGGCAGGCACTACCACTTAAACCAGGTCTCTAGTCCTTTATACTTTAATTAATTTTCTAGTAGGCTCTTGGGTTTGAAGAGACTGGCCTGAACTGCAGTTCTTTGATTTATGCTTCCTGAATAGCTGGGACAAACACATCCAGCTTTTTAGTCACTGAAATAAGGTCTACTTTTTGCCCTGGCAGGCATCACACTACTATCCTCCTGATCTGGGTCACTCTAGAAAACTCTTAAACATTTATAAACAGACAGTCTACTTAAAACATATCCATGGGGCTGGGGATATAGCCTAGTGGCAAGAGTGCCTGCCTCGGATACACGAGGCCCTAGGTTCGATTCCCCAGCACCACATATACAGAAAAAACGGCCAGAAGCGGCGCTGTGGCTCAAGTGGCAGAGTGCTAGCCTTGAGCGGGAAGAAGCCAGGGACAGTGCTCAGGCCCTGAGTCCAAGGCCCAGGACTGGCCAAAAAAAAAAAAAAAATATCCATGGGTCTAAATAGATATTCTCCATAAAAATATATAAATGTTTGGTAGCATTGAGTAAAAAAATACAATTCACAAAACCACAATGAAATACCACTTTGAGGATATGGAGAAATTAGGACATTGTTAGTGGGAATGTAAATTGATACAGATACTTTGGAAAGAATCTGGCATTTCCTCAAAATGTTAAAAATAGAAATGACCTGACAGTTGTACCCTTACATAAATACCAAGGAAATCAAAAACATTCAGCTGGGGGCTGGTGGTTCATGCCTGCAATCCTAACTACTCAAGAAGCTGAGATCTGAGGAAAGAAACTCCATGAGAATCTTATTTCCAGTTAACCACCACAAGCTGGAAGTGGAGCTGTGGCTCAAGTGGTAGAGCTCCAACCTTGAAGAAAAAAGTAAAGGACAGTGCCCAGGCCCTGAGTTCAAGCCCTAGAACCAGCACAAAAAGTAGTTAAATAAGTAAATAACATGTTCATACAAGTTGTACATGAATGTTGGTAGCATTATTCATGATAGCCAAAAAGCAGAAGCAAACAAATATTCATCAGCTCATGAATAGATGAACAAAATTTGACATATCTAGGATTTTACAATAAAAAAGAATGAATTACTAATACATGGGTCAACATGAATGAATCTTGAAAACTTACTGAATCCCATCAGTCACATCACAAAATGTATTTTTTCACTTGCTTATTTATGCATGCATGTATACATCTGGGCATTCATTGATTTGGGCACTGGTGCCTCACACCTGTAATTATAGCTACTCAGAAGGCAGGATCAGAATCTCAGTTTGAAGCCAGCCTGAGATGGAAATTCCATGGGACTCTATCTCCAATTAACCACCAAAAAGCCAGAAATATAGGTGTGACAGGCTCAAGTGGAAGAGCCCTATTGTTGAGTGGAAAAAGCTATCAAGAACATGAGGCCCTGAGCTCAAGCTCAAGTATTGGTGCATGTGTGCACAGTATTAAGGTACAACCTCAATGAGGTACAGCCCTAACTGGTTTTGGTTTGTGTTTTTTAGAGGAAGAGCATGTTTGGGTTAATTTTTTTTCATATAAATCAAGTGAGTGTTTAGGAATCTGCTGTATTCCATTTTTGTTGGTTTTTTTTTTTTTTTCAGTAAATGTTAACTTAGCATTGTGTACTCCTTATTTTAAAAGTAACCCCTGCCAATAGTTTATTCCAATTTACAAAAAAAAGGTATTTTGCTTAAATGTTAAATCCAAACTTAAAGTTTGGTATTCAGCTATGATACAGTGCCAAATTCTGATCCTGAAGTACTAGATAGGGCTTACTAAGATTAGGTATAAAAGAAAAATTCTCTTCAGAAATAAAATGTGAATTCCTATTTCATGAAATACTATTCTTTTCCACTGTAATACTAAGGGACTTGAGAATTTAAAAAGTTTTCTAAACTGTCTCTACTGTTAAAAGTAATGATGGAAAGTTTGAATATAGAGACAGTAGCCTTAAACATTACAGCTTACAAAATACTTCTCACTGCTTTTTGTTGTTCAAGTCTTGGGGCTTGAACTCGGCCTAGATGCTAACCCTGAGCTTTTTTGGCTAGCACTCTACCACTTCATTCTCAACACCCTGAATAACTAGGATTATAGTGATCCAGCAGTGCCCAGCAACTTTTCTGTACTTTTTAAAAAATTTAATTGTCAATGTGCTGTTCAGAGGGGTTACGGTTACATACATATGGTAGTAAGTACATTTCTTGTCATATGTTACCCCCTCCCTCATTTTCCTCCTACCTTCCCTTTCCCCCAACCTCCCCCCCCCCCCACTTTTTCCATACTTTTGAAGATTGGAAACATCTTAACTAACCATTTACTCACCATAGTTATTTTGGCAGCAGTTTTCATCTGAGGCACTGTTTGTGGTTTTTCTTCCTTCTGCTTTTGTGTTGTCACTAGTACATTTTTTTTAATTACATTAAATGTATAAATCTTCCTTCTGTTTGCCCAAGTGAGTATCTAGTAGGGAAAATAAGGAGAATTTAAATTTTTCCAACATCTATAATGTCCACTTGAAAATTATTTGCGGTGGTAGAGTGCTTATAATCTATCAGATTAACATTATGAAAGAAAGTTATGAGTTAGAAGAGGAGGATTCTTGGATGCTTTTGTTATAGTTTTATTTTTGGTTCAGTAAGGTAGTTTAGGATTTTAGTTTATTGAAAAACTACTCTGAAAAGTTAAATTCAGGGCTATGGTGACTCACACCTATAAATCCTAGTTTACTCGGGAGGCTGAGACTGGAAGGATAGTGGTTCAAAGCCAGCCCAGTTTGCAAGATTCCTTCTCAATAAAGACCTGAGCTCAGTAGTTTGTGCCTGTTATCTTAGATACAGGAAAAGCCCAACCTAGACAGATGGCAACCAGGCATGTGCCCTGGCAGAGAGTGATGGCATATCACCAAAAAAAAAAAAAAAAAAAAAAATCATGAAAACTTAGGACTGAAGGTGTGACTCAGGAGGAAGATTGTTGCCTACGAAGTACAATGACTGTAGTTCAAACCCCAAACTGCCAAAACCATAATAGTAATAGAACAGGTTAAAAAGTGGCTCAAGGGGTATAGTTTCTGCCTGACAAACATAAGGCCACGAGTTCAAGGGAAACTGGAGGAGGTTGGTTGCTTGTTTTAAGAATACTTTTTACATTTAGCTTGAACATTTAGCTTGGTTTTCATTGCTATCCCTTAGGACACAGATGAGTTTATTTTACCTACTGGAGCCAATAAAACTCGGGGCAGATTTGAACTAGCCTTCTTTACTATTGGAGGATGTTGCATGACAGGTGGGTATAATAATTTTTTTCAGTGTCCTTATCCAAATAGCTTAAAATGAAAATTTGAATATTGATTTGAGGTATCTTTTGTAAAAACAATAATAAATTTTAAAAGTCAGTACTTACATTAAATAAGAATGACAACAGCTTTCTTATAAAGATAAATGTGTATTATTTGGATGAATTGTTATAATTCACTAGGGGCTGCATTCGGAGCAGTGAATGGTCTTCGGCTAGGATTGAAGGAAACCCAAAACATGGCCTGGTCCAAACCAAGAAACGTACAGTAAGTTTTCTGTAATTATCTGATGTAAGGATGCTTGAACACTAACCTCTTTTGTTAGTCTGATGGGTACAATTCAAACTACAAAGTTTACAGAATTGGTGCACTTTCAAGATTTTAGATGCTTTTAAAATAAAAGGAACCAAGAAGTTAAATTACCAAATCTAAACTCTGAAAAGTAGTTTTCTAGTCAGTGCCCTCAGTCAGCTGGTGTTATCCTGACCTAGGTTCCCAGCTGCATGTGTTGCGTTCTCCAAGCCTGTATGACCTGCTTTCCAATTGGCTGAGTTAAGAGAGAATCTGGATTGTTCTAGGGCTGACAGAGCCAAAGGAATAGGTGAGGACAAAGAAGAATGACCAGGTCTGTCATGTTTCCCTGAACTTCTTGACTTCATTTTCTAATTCAGAAATGAGGAGCCACAAAAGTTTTAGATTAAAAAAATCCTTAAAACTGCCAGGGACCAGTGTGGCTCATGCCTATAAATCCTAGCTACTTAGGAGGCTGATATCTGAGGATCATGGTTCAAAGCCAGCCCAGGCAGGAAACTCCCTGAGATTCTTATCTCCAATTAACCACCAGAAAACTAGAAGTGGCACAGTGGCTCAAGTGGTAGAGTGCTAGCCTTGAGCTGAAGAGCTCAGGGACAGCAACCCAGGCCCAGAGTCCAAGCTCCACGACCAACCAAAAACAAAATCCTTAAAACCCAGAGACCATTCTAGAGACTGTTCTAAAAGAAGATAAATGTCCTTTCTCAAGATTTGAAGTTTGCAGTAAAATTCTGAAAGTACAATTAAGAATCAGAAAGTAAATGCAAACGAGGATTTTTTCTTTGTTGTTTTGTTTTTTCTTTTTGTTGTTTGTTCATTCACCTGCCTTTGGGAGGGAAAAAGAGGGCACAGAAATGGAGAAATGAAGAATGAACTAATGAAGCAGTGGAACTCAGTAGACACTTAAAAATGAACTATGCAACTTATGGATGGGGGATGGGAGGGAATATTGGAAGAGAGCAAGGGAGAGTGACATTGTCCAAAAAGAAATATACTCTTTACCTGACTTATGTGAGTGTAACTCCTCTATAGACCTTTATAATAACAATAAAAAAAAATTTAAAACAAAGTGGTAAGTTGAGGGAGAATGATGTAAAGTGGGGGGCATACTGATTAAATGTATAACTGACATGTTGAATTGAAACCCCTTTGTACATCTACTTAAAGATAATATAAAGAAAAGTAAGAAAGTGTACATAGTATGTTCACTGTTTAATAAATCAGCATGACAGTCCCTGTTGATATTGTGTAAATAATATATTGCTCAGCTTTGCACAATTTTATATTTTATTTAGGTGGAGTGTCTTGCTTGTTGGCATGATTGTGTTTTAGGACAATAAAATCTGTTTTCCTCACACCGATTGTTCAGCCAGTAGGTGGCAGCAGATGTACTAGAATTAGACTGGGAAATTTAAAAACTTGTGGTACTAACCCAGATCACTTATTATTGTTTTAGCTGTTTCTATTTTTCTATAATTTATTTATTGTCAAAGTGATGTACAGAGGTGTTACAGTTTCATACCTAAGGCAGTGCATACATTTCTTATCCAACTTGTTATACCTCCTCCCTCATTTCCCCCCCTCATGCCCCCTCCCATTTTCTTCTGAGTTATACAGTTGGTTTACAGCATATAGTTTACATATTTACATATAGTTTACATATTTACATATGCTGTTGCCTTGGTTTGTCTTTTATCCTTTGTCTCTCCATTTTGATCATTTATTATTATGCTATGTTCTTAACATTTTCCCCTTGTTCCAGTAATTCTTTTTTTAGTTTTTATATTAGGAATTTTGAATCTTTACAAAAATAGACAAAATAGTAATCAATACCTATGAACCATAACTTACCTTCAAAAACATATCTGCCATGACTATTGTGTTCTTCCTCTCCTGTTATTTTGAAACAAACTCAATATTTTTATTAATACAGCATAACTAGCATACTATATAAATAATATAATGGAATGTGTAAATATGTGATGAATTTGGCTATAAAAAGTCTTAGAAAAGACTTTGTGTATATGTGCAGCATTAGGGCTTGAACTCGGCCTTATACTGTCACTGAGCTTTTTTGTTAAAGGCTGGTGCTTCTGAGACTTCCTTTCTTTTTAATTTTTAATTTTTTATTGTTATTATAAAAGTGATGTACAGAGGGACTACAGTTGTATAAGTCAGGTAAGGAGTACATTTCTTGTTGAACATTGTCACCAAAGACTTGATTTCTTAAAGTTAAAAATGGTCATATAGGGCTGGGAATATGGCCTAGAGGCAAGAGTATTTGCCTCGTATACATGGAGCCCTGGGTTCAGTGCTCAGGCCCTGAGTCCAAGGCCCACAACTGGCAAAAAAAAAAAAAAAAAAAAGGTCATATAGTCAGTCTGGTCTCCCTGGATAAGGAGACAGAGTTTAGCAGTGGAAATGCAATAGGATATAGAACCAGGAAGACAGAAGACTTAAGTGACCTCAATATCCTAGTGGCATTACTTAGTGTTTTGTATTGTTGAACAAACAGGTAAGTGCTAACTCAATGGAAGTATGTAGCCTGCCAAATTAGGAATAATTTTACCAGTTTGCCATGTTTCAAATAAAAATGAATAGATCTAGTAAAAATTAAAGCTTGGTACAGAGCTTAAAATATATTAGTAGCCAGATGCATGTGGCTCATGCTTGTAATCTAGCTACTCAGGAAGCTAAGATCCATCTGAAGATCACAATTTGAAACCAGGCCAAGCAGCAAAGTCCATGAGACTTAGCTCTAAGTGACTGTATTAAAGCTGGAAGTGGAGCTGTTGGCTCAAGTGGTAGAGCGTTAGCTTTGAGCAAAAAATGCTCAGGGACAGTGCTTACACCCTGAGTTCAAGCCCCAGGACTGGCACCAGAAAAAATTATGTATATGTGTATATATTTATGTATCTGATGTTTTAGTATTTTAAAAATATATGTTAGCAAACATGGCATTTTTTTTTCCTTTTTTCCAGTCCTGGGTCTTAAAGTCTGGGCCTGGGCGCTGTCTCTGAGCTTCTTTTGCTCAAGGTGAGCCCCCTTCCACTAGAGCCACAATGCTACTTCAGGCTTTTTTGAGTAGTTTATTGGAGATAAGAGTTTCACACCCACCTGGGCTGGCTTTGAACCATGATCCTCACAGCTCAGCCTCCTGAGTAGCTAGAATTATAGGTATAAGCCACTAGCGCCCAGCTTATATGTCATAATTAATTAGAAAAATACTATAGATATTATACTTTGTGTGTGTGCTTTTTTAGAGAGTATAAAACTTGAACTTTTGATTCTCTTGCCTCGGCCTTTTGAAAGCTGGAGTTACAGGCATGTACCACCACATTCATCTGACATTAGTATTTTTTTAAATATTTTAGAAACACATTTTTGTCACTGTAGAACCTTGAGTTCATTTATTAATGAGTTCTTTGGTCATTTCCAGCAGTAGTCAGCTGTCCGGACAGCCATTCCTGTGATGGTGTTACACTGCTGGGAGAGCAATTTCTTGTCTTCTTTATCCAGTTGCCTGTGTCATTGTTCTAGTGGCCCGTGGTGCTGGTGCAAGGCAGAACTATGCTTCCTTGAGAGTGTGCTAAGCATTTGCTTTAGATGCTTAATTCTAGTCTGGGAGCAGACACAGAATTTTCTCCACTTTTTCTACTTTGGTAGCTGTCCTCTGTTTAATTGCAATGGAACTGCTTTACATTCTATATTCTATATTTTGGTATTCTTCACTCTGATTCTATTATTCTAAATATATTTCCTCTCAAGAAGAATATTATCTGTTCTAGTTACAACTTTAGATTTTATAAAATATATTTCAGGCTGTTATTCGGGGTGTCTATATTATATATTTAATAATTTTATGTTTAATAAATTTTCTTCAGTCATTGAAAATGTTATCCTATGGGGCTGGGGATATGGCCTAGTGGCAAGAGTGATTGCCTCATATACATGAGGCCCTGGGTTCAATTCCCCAGCACCACATATACAGAAAATGGCCAGAAGTGGCGCTGTGGCTCAAGTGCTAGCCTTGAGCAAAAAAAAAAAAAAGAAGCCAGGGACAGTGCTCAGGCCCTGAGTCCAAGCACTAAGACTGGCAAAAAGAAAAAGAAAATGTTATCCTAATCCTCATTTTTATAGTGTAAAAGCCATCCTTATAGAAATCCAAGTAGGTATTAAAGATGTATCTGAAAATAGAAAAAAAATTGGAGCTTGAATCTAGTCACTTTAAAAAGCTATTAGTAAGGATTCTTTTAGCTTAATGGAAAAAAAATGGTTCTAAATAAAAATTCTTTTCTTTCTTCCCTGATAGGATTTTGAATATGGTAACTAGGCAAGGAGCACTTTGGGCTAATACTTTAGGTTCTCTGGGTAAGTAGATATCTCCGTGCCACTTCCCTTTTAAATACCATTTCTGATTGTTTTAAATCCATTAAACACTGACTTCTGGCCAAGCAAGAAACCAAATAAAAATTATGTTTTAACTAAGGAAATCTAAGACAGGATTGTAGGTGTTAGGAAAGGTTCAAAGTCCTATAGTAAGACATGCTAGTTTAGCTGAAGTCCTGACCTTTTATGTGTTTTTCTAACAGCCTGTTCATCGGTCAGTTTACCTGTGTAGATTTCAAAGACCTAATTGCTAGCATAGGAGTACATTCTTTGTAGATAAAAAACATTCACAGTTCTAAACATGGGGTAATTTAATGGTGCTTAGCCATACCTAATGCTTTTATCACATCCTGTTCATGAATAGTCAGTTCTTTTGATTTTGATGACTTGTAGAATAGGTCTGTCTATATCACATATACTCTTATATCCAGACTTTCTGTGCTTTATAAATGTAATAAATGCCAGGAAACCTTTTCAACTGTAGCAGAGTAGGGGAAATTTAGACACGTCTTTTTAAAAAAACCCTTTTTTGTGACATAGTGAAATCCTAGCCTTGTTTTGGAAGCCATGCATTTTCACAACATAAAGTTAGGTTTGCATTTTGGATTCTGATATGTGGCTATTTCCATATGCTGCTCATGTATACACACACACCCTCCTCTGTTCCTCTTTAATGACTTCTATACCTTGCTATACTGTAGTCCTAGCCTGACTACAATTTTCTTAGTTTTAACTTTGAGTTCCACATTCCAGGGAACCTCACAGTCTGTACAGATCGGGGTAGCTAGTCACCCCATAGTTAATGTGTATGTTTCCAGTGCAATGTGGTCAGTCATGATGTTCTGCTCATGCTCACTCAGGTGAAGTAAGTTGAGGAAGAAAGTGAGTTTTCATAGAAGTATAAAAAATACCTTTACAGAGGATATTTTATTTTTTTTGCCAGTCCTAGAACTTGGACTCAGGGCCTGAGCACTGTCTCTGGCTTCTTTTTGTTCAAGGCTAGCGTTTCGTGCTCGCTTCGGCAGCACATATACTAAAATTGGAACGATACAGAGACGATTAGCATGGCCCCTGCACAAGGATGACACGCAAATTCATATAAGAAAAAAGAGGGAAAAAAAAGGCTAGCGCTTCTATCACTTGAGCCACAGTGCCCACTTACGGCTTTTTCTGTGTATGTTGTGCTGAGGAATCAAACCCAGGGCTTCAAGCATGCTAGGTGATCACTCTACCACTAAGCCACATTCTAAGCCCTGAGGCTAAACTTGATATAATATTGGAGAATCAAGTAAAGATGTGATTTTGAAAAGTGATAAAATGGCTTAATGCATTGATGTCTGATAGGGACCTGTAAAGTACAGATGAAAGGTTTATTTGGGTGAAAATAAATGATGCTAATGTTAGGAGAAATGCTGCATTCTTTTAAATTATATTCTTTTTTAAAAAAAATGTATTGCCAATGAGATGTACAGAGGAGTAACAGTTACATACAACAGGTAGTGAGTACTTTTTTTCTTTTTTTTGCCAGTACTGGGCCTTAGACTCCCCTGAGCACTGGCCCTGGCTTCTTTTTGCTCAAGGCTATAGCACTCTGCCACTTGAGCCACAGCGCCACTTCTGGCCATTTTCTATATATGTGGTGCTGGGGAATCGAACCCTGGGCTTCATGTATATGAGGCAAGCACTTTACCACTAGGCCATATTCCCAGCCCTCTTTTAAATTATATTCTTAAAAATATATGAGCATTTAATACAAAGAACAAATATTTCCATTTTAAGTATTCTTTTTAAGACTCATACTTTGCAGAAATAACTACTCTTGATATTCTGAGTCTTTGCAGATCCTTCTTTGCATAGCTAAGTTGCTGTAGCATTTGGTTATATGGAAAATCCTTTTCTGTATTAATCCAGGTGATGCAATGTTGTTGGTCATTTTATTTGTTGCCAGATTTTGCTATCTTAGAAACAATGTTACAGTAGTTGCCCTGTAAATGTCTAGCTTAATTTAAATATAAGTACCATGCTGACTTTTCATAGTATTTTTGTGACTGATCACCTGTATTTTCTGTCAGCTTTGCTCTATAGTGCATTTGGTGTTATTATTGAGAAATCACGAGGAGCAGAAGATGACCTGAACACAGTAGCAGCTGGAACCTTGACAGGCATGTTGTATAAATGTACAGGTGGGTACTATTACTATGGAATATAAAGCTGAAGTGTATACTGGTCTAATCTTGTGGTTGCTTGGAAAGGACAGGGTTATGGGAATTTTTTAGGTATATTTTAATGTGGGTTTTTTTTTTAGAGGGTTTGTATTTGTTTTGAGACAAGGACTTGCTAGGTAGCCTAGGCCAGCTTAGCACTCTATATAGTTCACAATGGCCAGGCTGGGAATATGGCCTAGTGGTAGAGTATTTGCCTCATATACATGGAGCCCTGGGCTCGATTCCTCAGCACCATATATATAGAAAAAAAACCAGAAGTGGCGCAGTGGCTCAAGTGGCAGAGTGCTAGCCTTGAGCAAAAAGAAGCCAGGGACAGTGCTCAGGCCCTGAGTTCACGCCCCAGAACTGAACAACAACAAAAAATCCCACAGTGGCCTCCAGCTCACTGTCAGTTTCCCAAGTAGTAAAAGTATGCCACTAGGCCCTGCCTCTTTGTTTTTTAGTTGTAGTAAACTAAAAGGTAGCATAAATTTTAACATCTTTTTGCCATACTGTTTTTTAAAAGTTTCCATTGTTGTACAACCAGTATTCAGAACCTTTTCATCTTTATATTCTTTTTTTTTTTCTTTTTTTTTTTTTTGCCAGTCCTGGGCCTTGGACTCAGGGCCTGAGCACTGTCCCTGGCTTCTTCCCGCTCAAGGCTAGCACTCTGCCACTTGAGCCACAGCGCCACTTCTGGCCGTTTTCTGTATATGTGGTGCTGGGGAATCGAACCTAGGGCCTCGTGTATCCGAGGCAGGCACTCTTGCCACTAGGCTATATCCCCAGCCCTCATCTTTATATTCTATGCTCACTAATTAACTCAGATCCTGGTTGTTTCCATCCCCTCAACTTCTGGCAACTTCTGTCTCTGAATTTACCTACTTTCATTACGACCTACCATAGGAACCATACATTATCTTTTAGGTGCCTGGTTTATCTTACTTTGCATATCTTCCATATTATAGAGTGTTTGGAATATCCTTTTTTAAAGGCTGGGTCATACTCTTGAGGCAAGGTTGAGGTACTGTACATGGAGCTCAGAGCCTTGCACTTACTCTGCCACTTGAGCCACACACTAGCTGGTTGTGCTTTACTTTTCATGTATTGTCTTGTGCTTTTGTCTGAGGTCAGTCTCCAACTATGGATCCTTCCACCTCCCACATAGCTGGAGTTACAGACATACATCATCACATCCAGCTACTTTTTCCTTGAGGCCAGCAGATCTTCCACATTCCATAACTGTTTATCAAATAGTGATAGAAAAAGTTGCTTCTCTGTGTTAGCTATTGGGAATACTAGCCAACATGTCAGATACCTGCTTGTGAACCTCCTTTCAATTCTTTCAGATTGTTGGTTGTTTGCTTTAAAATATGATTTGCTGTAAGTATAGCTCATTGGAGAGTATTTTTCCATTCATTTTGCTTCATAAGTAATGAAATATTTGAAATTACAGGTTTTTCAGCAAGTAATAATCTGTAGTAGTCTGACCTGTGAGAACATTGTACTAAAAACTATCACAAGACACAGTGTCAAAACCCCAGGTCAATTTAGAGCTTATTATGCCCAAGAGAATCTTACTCTACCAGAAGATGAACATTATGTTGCTATCAAGGGTACAATTATATTCTTCTGTTAAAGTATTTACTAATTTAAAAGTGAATGTCCAGGGCTAGAAATGTGGCTTAGTGGTAGAGTGCTTGCTTGCATACGTGAAGCCCTGGGTTTGATTCCTCAGCACCACATATATAGAAAAAGCCAGAAGTAACACTGTAGCTCAAGTGGTAGAGTGCTAGCCTTAAGCAAAAGAAGCTCACGGACAGTGCTCAGGCCCTGAGTTCAAGCCCCAGGACTAGCAAAAAAAAAAAAGTGTCCAAATAATACTACACTTTATTGTTGCATGTATGTGTGTCTGCATTCATTCATCTATACATGCACTGAAAACTAAAGCTCAGGGCCTGGGAATATGGCCTAGTGGCAAGAGTGTTTATATACTTATATACCTTATATACATGAAGTCCTAGATTCAAATCCTCAGTACCACATATATAGAAAAGGCCAGAAGTGGCACTGTGGCTCAAGTTGGCAGAGTGCTAGCCTTGAGCAAAAAGAAGCCAGAGGGCTGGGAATATGGCCTAGTGGCAAGAGAGCTTGCCTCGTATACTTGAGGCCCTGGGTTCAATTCCCCAGCACCACATATACAGAAAATGGCCAGAAGTGGCGCTGTGGCTCAAGTGGCAGAGTGCTAGCCTTGAGCAAAAAAGAAGCCAGGGACAGTGCTCAGGCCCTGAGTTCACGGCCTAGGACTGGCCAAAAAAAAAAAAAAGAAGAAGAAGCCAGAGACAGTGCTGAGGCCCCAGGACCGGCAAAAAAAAAAAAGGATAAAAAAGAACTAAAGCCTAGTGCCTAATTCAACTTTTTATCACATTGATACAACTTTTCTCATTTTTTAAATTTTTATTCAAAATAAGTGAATACCATTTTCATCGTAAGTCTTACCTTGTCCTAAAATTTAAGAGTTCAGTTATGTAGTCTTGCATTCATCATCTTACTATTAGCTAATTAATTCCCTGTTCCCAAAGAAATTGGCATTCTTCACTCTTTACCTTCATGTCTTCTTTTTTTTTTTTTTTTTTTTTTTTCTTAATTCTGAGATCAAGACTTGAACTCAATATCTACCACTTTTTCTCAGGTGATAGAGATGACAGCCAGTGAGTGAAGATGGCAGATACTGACTTCGAGTCCTATCATATTGTTTCTTTATTATTATTTTTGAACCTTAGATACTGCCTATTGACTTCTCATTAGGAAAACTATTAAGTTCTTGTTAGAACTGTACAAAACGTACTTGGTAGAAGAAAAGAAGTCTTGCCTTGGGGGCTGGGGATACGGCCTAGTGGCAAGAGTGCTTGCCTTGTATACATGAGGCCCTGGGTTCGATTCCCCAGCACCACATATACAGAAAATGGCCAGAAGTGGAGCTGTGGCTCAAGTGGCAGAGTGCTAGCCTTGAGCAAGAAGAAGCCAGGGACAGTTCTCAGGCCCTGAGTCCAAGCCCCAGGACTAGCCAAAAAAAAAAAAAAGAAGACTTGCCTTTTACACATCTTATTGACAAGTCTGTGAAGAAAACGGAATAAAGGTCACCTTTTTGAAGTCACTACCATAACTCCAAAAGCCTTTTTTTTTTTTTGGTCAGTCATGGGGCTTGAACTCAGCCTGGGTGCTGTCCCCGAGCTCTTCAGCTCAAGGCTAGCACTCTACCACTTGAGCCACAGTGCCACTTCTGGTTTTCTGGTCATTAATTGGAGAGTCTCATGGACTTTCCTGCCCAGGCTGGCTTTGAACCGTGATCCTCAGATCTCTGCCTCTTGAGTAGCTAGGATTACAGGAATGGGCCACCAGCGCCCAGCTTCCAAAACCCATTTCTATCCCCATGTCAAATTATTGCTAAGATGGGGAAATTAGAAAAAGAAGAAAGGGTAATAATAGCTGAGCCTGAAGGATGGACTGAATTTTACTTGTTACTGTTTCCTTGATACTCATGAGGAATATATAGGTGAAAAGTATAGGAGGAACGTATAGGTTTGAAGCATGGGAGACAAGGGTGAGAGGTCATCAGAGGTTTCAGGACATGGTGTACTGGAATCGCCCTTGTTGATTTAGCAAGGAACAGTAGGTAGATAAGGCAGTTTGAGGGTTGAAGTCTAAAGTCAAAATGGTCAAAGAAAAGCACTACTAGGAAAGTTAGGATTTATGGTGGGCCTCAGCCTGCGGAATGCAGGCATGTTGATGAAATGAAGAGATGGTAAGGGGAAAAGATGGGTTATAAGTTCAGTGGATCACTCTATTTCTCTCTTACTCTCTTTTCCCCCATAACGTCTCCCTTTCCTTGTGTGGAAGCAGTGTGCATGACTTTGAACTATACAATATCTAGGCATTCTGGACTTACTCATTACTGCCATGTATGTCCCTTACAGGCTTTTTCAGGCAAACTCAGCTATTGGCTTTTCACTCTTGATATAGTTTCCATTTTTTGCCAGTGATGCTTAGTCGGTTGAGCAATTGCAGTGCTGTGGTGTGCTAAATGACTATGAGGATCTTATGCAAGTCTTAGAAAGGTCATGAACTCAAGAGGGTTGAGCACTTAAATCTCTAGAAGTTATAATGGATACTTTCAGGCTTATTAGACTAAGGAGAAATCCAGGTGCTTAGCAGATAAGAACTAGCCACAAAGTCCATGTAATCCCTGTTTTTCACAGTGGCCTGATATATTCCCTCTTCTGCAGTATGTGCTCCCCTGTCATCTTGAGGGGGTCCAGATTTTTCTTCCCATTGCTTTTATCTTACCCTTCAGGGCCTCTGGTACTTTTCTTAGAGTGCTCTTTCTGGACATTTGCCTCACATGCTACCTTATCTGTCTCTGTTAAGCTAACAACTTACTGAGGCCTCCCAGAAACACCATAGTAAGATACAATTTTGTACTGAACAGTAAATTGCTTAGGGCCAAGTTATTTGAGCAAGTCATACATACAAAATGTTAATACCTTGACAGGCTGGGAATGTGGCCTCATGGTAGAGTGCTTGCCTCGTATACATGAAGCCCTGGGTTTGATTCCTCAGCACCACATATATAGAAAAAGCCAGAAGTGGCACTGTACCTCAAGTGGTAGAGTGCTGGCCTTGAGCAAAAAGAAGCAAGGAGCAAAAAGAAGCCAGGGACAGTGCTCAGGCCCTGAGTTCAAGCCCCAGGACTGGCAAAAAAAAAAAAAGGTATTCAGTAGCCAGCTCAGTACCAAAGTCAAAGCTTTTCTTCTAAAGGAGAGTCCACCAACTTCTGTGTATAGCAACTTATGTGTTCACTGTCTGACAGCTAAGAATGCCCTTTTAAGAATATTTTAAATGGTTATATAATTACCTCCAGCACTTGTCTAGCAAGTGCAATGCAAGGTACCGCCTAACTAATGACCTTTGACCTCAAAGTCTGAAATATTTACTATTGGTACTGTTTAATATTTGCTTATCTCTCAAGAAATTGTCACTCTAATGGGTAAGTACTGTCATTAGTTCTATATGTAAGAAACATGGCAATTAAATATTTCTTTTGGGCCTCATTTTCTCATACTTAGAAAAGTAACTTAATGCTTGTTCTGTTCTCTGGAAAAGTTGTGTAAGGATCCAAGATAGGTAAAACTAAACATCTTTGTTTTGCTTCATAGAGATTGGCCTTTCTGTTCAAAGCAAGTATATTTGCTAATCTACTTCCTCTGCTTCGTAGGGCATAGTTGTTTCTTTGCAGAAAACCTAGAGCAAGCCTTTAAGCTTTTCTAACAGATTGACAATTGGGAACCTTGGAAAGAGTTATCACTTACAATTTTGCTGGTGTGTGTTAAAGGGGTACTATGGGTAAGGATTAGCTATGTGCCCAGTAAATCACGTACTACATGTGCTTGCTGTCTCCTTGATGGAGTTACCTTTTTTCTATCTAACCTTTAAAAGGAAGCAACTGATTTCATTGGTTTGAACGAAGCTTTTATTTTTATTAGAAAATAGCTTTCTGGGGAATCAGTTATTTGTAGGAGACAGTGTACACCAGTAAACCTGAGAACTAGTCTGAAATTTCTCAAACAAACAGAAACTCTGTTCTTAGGAAACTCAAAGGAACAATTGGAAGAAATGGGTGAGGGCTTTGGGTGTGTTCCAGCGGTACTGCCTTCCTAACAACATGAGGCCCTGAGTTCAAACCCCAGTAACAGCAAAAAATAAAACAAGCTAATGGGTAGTCTTGGGGGGGGGGGAGTTATGGGGCTTGAACAAGGCCTAGGTACTATACCTGAGCTCTTTTGCTCAAAGCTAATGCTCTGCCACTTTGAGCCACCACTCCACTTCGTTTGTGAGTGATTAATTGGAGATAAGAGTCTCAATGGGGACTCTTCTGCTTGGATCGCAGGTGTGAGCTATTGGTGCCAAGCTAATCTTGTTGGTTAATTTTTTTTAATTAGTTAATCATGGCTGGGGATAAAATCAAACGCAGTCTCTGCCCGAGTAGCTTCAAGTCCTTTGTGTTTGTAGGGGTCTAGAAGTTCCTGTGAAGTTGAATGTTTGTAGGAAAGTGTCTGCAAGAGAGTATTGAGTTTTCAGTTCTGCCTCTGTCATTTTTCTACTAACATTGGTTAGGGTACCTCGGCCTTTGTTGTGTGGGTTCAGAGTAAAGTTGAGTAATTTATAGTAGTACATTTTGCTGCCTGATTAAGAGAACCTTTAATACATCCAAAGTTTAGATCTAATAACTAAGCCACAGATACCTTTAACACTTCTTCTCCCATGCCTGTTTATTTTTTCCCACCTTAGGATTTTGTGTAAGTATCATTTTCAGTCCTACAGCCATTTCTCAGCATACTAGTCCAAGATACAACATTTAACCTTACGAAGCTGAGATTATTTTAAGTTTACCTGTTTGTTTGTTTGTTGCCAGTCCTGGGGCTTGGACTTAGGGCCTGAGTACTGTCCCTGGCTTCTTTTTGCTCAAGGCTAGCACTCTGCCACTTGAGCCACAGCGCCACTTCTGGCCTTTTCTATATATGTGGTGTTGAGGAATCGAACCCAGGGCTTCATGTATACAAGACGAGCGCTTTACCACTAGGCCATATTCCCAGCCCTTAAGTTTACCTGTGATGTGAGTACACAGTATTTTATAATTTTTTAAAACTTCCATGCACATTAAATAAGCTTCAGATTCAACTGCTGTGTTTTAGAGTCAGCAAGGTGACAAACAATATGGACAAATGTCAAGGAGATATCTCCTATTTACTTTGATTTGTGGGACATTTTCGTAATGTTTTGATCCCCTTCCTACACACTTGACTGCTGTTGATGTCTGCAGTTTGAGTCTGTTTAAGGGAGATAGTTGTGGCAGGATTAGGGGTGGGGCACAAATGGTAGAGTGCATGCCTAGTTAGTGTACGGCTCTGAGTGTAATCCCCTGTACTGCTGAAAGAAAAGGAGGAAAGAAGAGGAAGAAGGGAGCAAAGAGAAGGAAAAATTAGAGAGATAGTTGTGGTATTTCACAAGAGGAACCTAACTAGAAGCAAGTCAACTATTAGAAATCATCATCAGAAGAGATTCTTGCAGGGAGTGGCCCATTAATGTATCAGCTGAAGCCATCTGGTGGACACTCATTGCAGAAATGTTCCTTTTGAAGTGTTTTAACAGCAACTCACTGAAATTCACAGAATTGGCTGGCATGGTTCCCAAAGGTTTCTAGTGAGATAACTGCCATAGCTCCACCTCACTTTTTCCCTCCTAACTAACACAACAAAAGCTCTGTAGACTCAGTACAGGTTACGTGAAGTTTCCCAGCCATACTTCTTTGTGGAGCTGCAGGAGAGTATTCCATTTTTTAAGGTCCTTTGGGAAGCTTCTTAGAGTTTCTTAGATTAGTTTCTCACCATATAAAGAGAAACTAGGACCAACAGTACCATTAGCCACAGGCATTTTGTGCTAAGAAATTTCTGTATAGCTTCCTTATTTTTCCACTTGAAAAAAGTTAACAGCAGTTGTTAAAAGTCTAATTCTTTGGGCTGGGAATGTGGCATGCAGGAAGCCCTGGGTTCAGTCTCTCAGCACCACATAAACAGAAAGAGCTGGAAGTGGCGCTGTGGCTCAAGAGGTTGAGTGCTAGCCTTGAGCAAAAAGAAGCCAGGGACAGTGCTCAGCCCTGAGTCCAAGCTCAGGAAAGTCTAATTCTTGAGTTTTGTTTTGTTTTTTGCCAGTCCTGGGGCTTGAACTCAGCACCCAGGCCTAGAGTTCAAGCCCCACAACCAACCAAAAAAAAAAAAAAAGCAAGTGAGGGGTTGGAGGCCTGACTCGGTACAGTGCTAGCTAGCCAATGAGTGAAAAAGCATCAAGTACCAATTCAAATCCCATTCTCAGACCAAAAAAAAGGGAAAATGACTGATCTGGTTAAATAAAATAGTAACAGTAATGTTATCCATTACAGCTGCAGTCACAAGTTTAAATGAATAGAAATCACATTAATCCTGATTCTTGTAGTTACAAACAAGTTGGGGTAGTATGAATATGAAATTATAAAAATCTATTTAAATTAAGTAGTTTAGGGGATTTATCTCCTGGACTTTATCCAAAATGTGTTTATTAGGACAGTTTCTCACTCATCTTGCTTCACAGTGCTTTTAGTGCTGTTTCCTTCTGACGAACATGCTTCTGTAAGCCTCACTTTTCCTCCTAAAACTACTCTGTGCATGGCTAAAGACTGTTGTGATTTTATAGCACCCGGAGCTTCTTGTATTTCCTCCTCTCCTCTTCAGGAAAAGGATGCAGGAGATCCTTTGCAAAAGGCATGTTCTCAGGAGGTGGTCATCTCTGCTAGAAAGGCAGAATATTTTTTAATCCATAGTTTTCTCCACAATGTCTTTCCATCTTACCCTAATTTTGATGCTGGGATACTGTGTAGTGTACAGCTGTTTAAGCCAGGCACTGGTGGCTCACATCTGTAATCCTAGCTACTCAGGAGGCTAAGATCAGAGGACCATGCTTCAAAGCTAGCCTGGGCAGGAAAGTCCATGACTCTTATCTCCAATTAACTACCAGAAATGGCATTGTGACTCAACAAGGTACAGCACTAGCCTTGAGCAAACTTGAGAGTTTATTCATTTTCTTTTCCTTTTCTCCCCAGGTGGCCTTCGAGGAGTAGCACGAGGCGGACTGGCAGGACTTACACTTACCAGCCTCTATGCACTGTATAACAACTGGGAGCACATGAAAGGATCTGTGCTTCAACAGTCACTCTGAACATTTTTGCCACCTCATGAATGGAGGACATTCAGTCTTTCAGATGAATTAAGTCAGTCTGAAGTTAATTGCCCTCTTCTATCTACAACTACTTTGAAAAATTGGAGGTTGTGACTTGCTGTGGTGAAGATCATAGATAGTTGGCCAGGACCGGTACTCCTTGCCCTTAATGAGTTGAAGCGAAAACCTTTGGTAGCTCACTGGGTATTGTGGTTCTCCTTTGGAGATGATCTTGGACCTGTCCTCTCTTCTTACCCTCTGGGAAACCACAACCATTGCTCATTGTCAATATTTTATCACCAAGTGTGTTTAATGATCTGAAACTGTAATGCTGCCCATGTTCCAAATAAAAGGAGAGAATAGAACCAGTCATAACTCCAATCTAAACAGTTGGTAGCTCTGTTTAAAAAACATCTTCCTTAGATATAAGATGAAATTTAAAGGTTACTCTTGGCTTATTTTTTTTCTTGCCTAAACCAGTTCTATTTTCCATGTTTATACTGAATTGAAGGGTTAATGCTGCCCTTAACTAGTGTGAGGTTTTTCTCCAATAGACCTCAACCTCAAGCTAGTTCAGGTTAATCATTTTTGGAGCAAACTAAACTTTCTGTCCGATAGTCAAGTTTTGTCATCCTGTAGACAGTAATTTACTCATTTCTGGGAATACGTGGGAGCTATAGTTTTGTTTTGTTTTTTAGAAAAACTTGTAAAGCTAAAGGCAAGCCATTTGATTTCAGAGTTTCTTATCCATCCATAAGATGACATGGGCTTTTACTAATAAGCACATAAGAAAATTCAGCAAAAATGGTGACATTTATGGTGTTAAGCCCCATAAGTTTAAAATAGATTTGAGTGAGTTTGAGGGGAGAAGGTTGAGATGGAAGTAATTGTACTTTGCTAACTTAAGATTCATAAATTATACTGATAGAGAATATACACATTTATATGTGCAAGTTGTTTCTTGGCTATATTCTAACCAAAGGTTATCACACATAAACAAGGTCTTGGTTTTGTAAATAACACACATACAACCATGGTTTGCCTGTTATGCTTTTTTAATGGAGAGGTATAAAATGCATCAATACAAAAGAATGTTTCACATACTTGTCAGCATTAATGTAAATTACATTTTAACAATGTAAAATGCAGTGTTACACCTCAAAAGAGAAACCACAAAATTTTTCTGCAACCTAACATGCTGGAAAGACTCAAGTTGACTTGAACCCACCTTTATTGTTATTTATTATTAAAATTCTCAATGGTATTGGAGGGGCAGATGAAAATAAGAGGTCTTTATAACTGTGGTTCCAAGAGTTGTAGTGAAGCTGTATGGCAGAGTCAATTGTTTCGCTGAAGTATTTCCAACAACATAGGCAGTCAAGAAGTCTGGTAGTTTCAAAGCCCAAAAGGCAGCTAAGATCTTATTATCCTAGAGAACTTTTAAACATAAATCCCACTTCTACAGAGAAACTTAAGGATATTGATAAAATGTCAACAGTTTTCACAAACTTTCAGTAAGCACCCCCAAGGCACAAGTGTTTAAAACAGCCTACTCACAGTACTATTTGGGAGGTTCAGGAACACTTTCTTGCAGTGATAGGACATCAATTTCATCCCCAGTTAAAAGCACCAGGTGTCAAGCTTAAGACACAAGATGCACCAGTAATCTTAGGGTAATGAATGATTCAAGTACTACCTTTCCCAAGTCTCACCTTTTTCTCTTAAGTGATGGGGCTCTTTAAAGCCTGAAGGTCTGTAGATTGTTACAGAGGCCAAGACTACCTTGAAAATGGTTCTGAAATAAGAGTCCTCAAACAGCTCAATGAATACTTTAATAACATTCAGAGAAAGGAAAAAAGGCAAAATCTGCAGTAACTGCATTTCAAATAATGAAGAAAAATGACAGAAATAAGATGTAGGCTAAAATGTCTGGTAGTTAGTGTCAAAAATTGCCAAGATTACTATAACACAGTTTGATTTTTAAAAAAAAAAACCTAAATTGACAAGGTTAATTACTTGTGTGAAATACTCTATAAGTTAATTGAACGGAATAATCACTTGTTTTTGGACCACTAGAAGAAAGCCTGTAGCAAAAGAAGCATCTAAAGGGCAATCAAAAGGTTTGAGAAATTTACTGGCTTTAGGAGACATTAGCACACCTTGATTATAAAATACTTCACTTCTAAAATTACAATATTTTGTTGTTCTAGTAACCACCCGATCTGAAGAGCTGTGGCAGCTGGTGAAAACCTGCCCACCAAGACACTTTTTTTTTGGGGGGGGGGGTGAACTAAGGGAAAAGAAAGACTCACCTCAGCATCAACCTTTCTTTTATAAAGCAACTCATAATTAGGTGACTTTACTAGATTAAAATCAGACAGAAAAAGACCTAAGCTCATTGATCAGACCTAGAAATACAATGATTTGGCAAACTCAGTCATTCAACTCATGGATGTGTGATAATCTGCAGAAAAGCTGTTTGGCTTTCACATTCCATTCCTTCACATCTGTTTAAAAGAAAATGACAAGCCCACAGATAAGTCACCTCACTAGAGAAATTCTCCCCACCTTAAAAGTGACTCATTTCTCAGCAAGCTACTAGAATTACAATCTACCCAGGATCTGGAAGTTACATCTTGAAAAGTCACTTTAATATATGCATAGTTAGAAAGTTAAGTCCTTAAGTGTTAGGAATTTTTAGGGCTCCTTCTACCTACATATACAATTAATAGTAATACACCTGTATTAAGCCTGACTTAATATGTGGAACGAAACTACAATCTAATGCAGTGGTGGCACTCTACTCACCTGTAGAGGAGTTCGATATAACCACTTTTCTTTATCGACTTTAAGCTGCATACAGGTGAAGAGATCACAAACTGCTGGAAGACTATAACAATCTGGGGGAAAGTTACGTTCCTCTTGTAAGGGTGAGTTAAGAAATACTTCCTGCACAAAAACAAAAAAAGGATGGGTTGCTTCATGACAGCTAGACAGATGAGACTAGCCTAAATTACCCTCCCAAATAGTTTGCATAAAGGATAAAGCATATATTAGTCTTTCAGATAACCAACAGCAAAGGCAATAATTGTTTATTTGTACCTGAAGTCTTTAATGTGGATAGCAGCAAAACAAGCCTTTTTGTTTGTATGAAGGTAGGGGTAGGAGGGCTGAGAAGTGCATCAGTAGTTCAATTTTAATATTTGTAGCCTAGTACCAAAATTACTACCTCTGACAAATTAAGCATGTTACATATTTAAGGATTTGGCCTGTTTGCAAAGTTTGGATTTAAGAAAGTTTAAAAAAAAAATTAACCAGAGCCAATTTTGATGTGCTCACCTGGGCCTTCTTTCGAAGTAGCCACTTGTCCTCTCCTGTAGATAACTGGCTAAGATTTCCCACCTTCTTGGCTGGCAAGACCCAATCAGCAGTGTTAAAGGGGCGCCAGGAAGCAGTCACAGTGCTCTGAAGCTTCTGCTTGCCAGCTGTATCCTCAGCACTAGGCCTGGTGAGCCACTTAGATAAGGAACTATTCCATATGACTTGGAAGGAATCAGAAACTCGAGCAGGAGCGAGAGCTCTGGGTGCCTTAGCTTGTTCAGTTATTTCTTTCCTGGAAGGACAGAGCCACACATTCAGGGATTCTTGGTGATTGCCAGGCTCAGGTCTGGTTTCCACAGGCATTCCATTTTTATCCTTCCCTTCTTTCTTTAGAAGCCATCTACACAGAGCTTCCTTCTCACAATTCTCATCACACACACACTCTGCAAAGCTTGTACAGGGCTCATTGGCTTTGCATACTTCCTCCACTTTATATACATCCTGATGGCTCTGGACAAGCCAGTTCTCAGTACTGCTCAAGGTGAACAGTGCCTTCTTAGTCTCCAAGTGGTCATTCAGGCACTTCAGATTGCCCAGGTTTTCAATCTCCACACCTTTGGGTTGGTTACCCTGACAGTTGGTACAGGAGTCAGGCTCAGGCTTGACAAGCCAATCACTCACACTGTAGGGCTCCTGGAACACCTGGAACAGGAGCTTAATCTTTTCATTGGTTTCATGGCTGCCATTCTCAGGTTTCTCGAGCTTGCAGGGTTCCTGAGGAGTCACCAGCCAATCTGACAGGTCTATCTCATCTTCATTAGGGAGCTGTAGATCTTCAGTCTTTTCAACTTCAGTGATGGAATGGCTGTTACACTTCTGGGAATTTGGCTTTCCAGGAACTTCTTGTTGCTGACTCTTAAGGAGCCAGTTTTCTAAGCCCTTCAAGTTACCCCAAATATTACTGAAGAAACTGCAGGCTCTGGCAGAAGTCTGTGTAAGATGAACACAGGATTAGTCTGCCAGAGTAATTATGACTGCCATTGTCTACACACTAACTGCTCAGTAGTCTCAAGGGTGTAACGCCAAGAGGCAAGAGATTTCTCTTTTGATTATTAAACTATATGTAAGTTTTCAAGTACAAATGAAAGCTAAGTGTTTGTTGTAGCTTACTTGACAAAATCGGGAAACGGCTAGCATCTCCACATAATGTCTTTTTTTTTTTTTGCCAGTCCTGGGCATTGGACTCAGGGCCTGAGCACTGTCCCTGGCTTCTTTTTGCTCAAGGCTAGCACTCTGCCACTTGAGCCGCAGCGCCACTTCTGGCCATTTTCTGTGTATGTGGTGCTGGGGAATCGAAACGAGGGCTTCATGTATAAGAGGCAAGCACTCTTGCCACTAGGCCATATCCCCAGCCCCACATAATGTCTTTATAAACAGATTTGACAAGTCATTGAACAGTTATAAGAAACAAAGAACTCATGCTTCAGAAATTCAAAAGATTCAAAAGCAAAAGTATGTCAAGTTCAGAGAAGAAACATCTTATAAATGATTATTGTTAGGTTTAATGGCAAATATCTGCTAGACTATCAAATGTTACAGACTTCATAGCAAAATTGGCACGGTGAATCCAGCCAAACAGTTGACAATTTACTCTTAAGGAAATAAGACTGGGCATAAGTAGCTTCTAAATGTTTAGAGGAGTTTTATGTCCAGAAAAAGCTGGAATCTAAGTCCTAACCAAACAATGAAATGTTTTATAGAAAAATAAATTTGTTATAATTGTAAAGAAAAAAATCTGCACACCAAAGCAGAACCTATATAATTATTTTCAAAAAGTATATGTATAGAAAAAAAATGTTTCAGTACTCTTCGTGTAGGGATTATGGGTTTGTGTTACCTTTAAAAATTATTTTATAAGCATTCTAAAGAGATATTCCTTTTTGTAATTAAAGCATGGTTAAAAACATGTTTCCAGATTATGATTTTAAAAAATCCTAAAATGCATAAACTACTGGTGAGTAACTACTATGATATCTACATTAGAAGCAGTAATGCCAGCCACATACCTGACTGTTCTCAACGGTCAAATGTTGGGTGAGCCAGTCCTGAGGGTTCGTGCTGGGTATATAAGGGTCCTGCTGGCCACTGGCAGGTTTGCTTCCAAGAAGCCATTCACTGAGAGCAAGACCAGTGCTACTGGATACCAGCTTCTGCAAGTCACATAACTTTTGCTTAACCAGGCATTATCAAATGTTCATCAGAAAGTTCACAAAAACAGGAGACACAAGTTCCTGGGCTGCTACTGACTCTGATTAGGTCACATGCCTTCCCTGAGCCTCTTTTTATATGTCTAGGTCTTTTACTCACATTTCCTTTGCAATAAGTTATCTGAGGGCTGGGAACATGGCTCAATTGGTAGAGTATGCTGCCTTCCCAGTATAAAGCCCTGAGTTCAAGTTTTACTAACATCAAAACAAACATCAGCAAAACAGTCTTTGAGTCAGAATGAGGATCCTCAGCAGAAAGCAATACCAATATGAGATAGTGATCATTTCCTATGAGATGATAATTACTTTCTCTTATTTAATACCTATAAAACAACCAAATTCCTATATGACACTAAATGCTTCAAGCATTTAACGACAGAAAATGTATCCCTGGAAGCTTTTTACAATGACTCAGTTATCAAAACCAAAGTAATTTTACCTGCTCTGGCACTGAGATATAACCTCTTTTCTCTATGAAGGTCTCAAAATTTGATGAACTGGCATGAGCCATCAGGTGCTCGGGAATTTGCTATAAAATAAAGACCATTTAAGCATGTTATTTATGCCACTTTCCCACAAAAGTGAAACTACAACTCTAAACTTGAAAAAATTAAAGCAAAGCATTACCATTCCAATAGGATATTGTCCACACCTACAAAGGAATTATTCACTCTTGAGAGTTCTATCTATCATGTAAGAAATGGACAGTAGGTTTGGTGGCACCACTGCTTTTGTTTTTCTTTTTTGCCAGTCCTGGGGAACTCAGAGCCTGGGTACTCTCCCTGAGCTTCTTTTGCTCAAGGCTAGTACTCTACCACTTGAGCCACGGCACCACTTCCAGCTTTTTCTATTTATGTGGTACTGAGGAATGAAACCAGGGCTTCATGCATACTAGGCAAATACTCTACCACTAAGCCACATTCCCAGCCCCAGCATTACTACTTTAAGACCCAAATGAGAAAATGTTTGATTCTTTATTAAAAACCACTCAAAGCCATAAATTTTCTAAAAACAAAATGTCCAGTATTTAAAGATACAAGACAAATTCAAAGGTTACCAATGAATCAGTAGTACAGTGTAAGTAGTACAGTGTAAGAACTGCCAGCCTAATGCTCTATTAATCAGATGCTCAACTTAATCAGAAAAGGAAGCTTCTTCAGGTTACTGCTACATAGTAACGGAACACCTGAGCTCAACTACTCACAATGGTTTTAAGAGACCCAAAAGTGGTGATGGTCTGGCGCAGAGAAGTTGTGTCTGCTTCAAAGAGAAGGACGGAAGAATCTTCAGGCTTCAGGATCAAACTGCCTAGTCTGGGGAAAGAACAAAAAACTAAAATTTAATCTTAAAAATGCAATTAAAATATTATTTTCAAGGAATATATATAATTTTAAATGATTGGACTTTTCTAAGAAACAAAGTAGATGTTTATCATTTATCAGAAAGCCTAAAATTAAGTACGTAAAGCATGTTGAAATTAGCACAAGAAAAAAAAAGTCATGTTAAACCAACATATAAAATGAATTGCAAATCAACTTTCTTGTACTGAAGAAAAAAATCCAGAAGTAAAAACAAGTAAATAATAGGGGTCTTTACCTCTCCAGGCACACAGAGACTTGATTGGCTAGGTCTTTATTTTGGGTGCATTCCAACTGGTGAATAAGACAATTGAACTGGCCCAATAACTACAAAAAAAAAAAAAAGTCAGTTACAATGAAGTAACCAAGTTAACAAACAGCATCTAGGTTAAACTTTTAGGGGACTGGGCACAGTGACTTATGCCTGTAATCCCAACCACTCAGGAAGCAAGATCAGGAGGATTTCAATTCTAGGACACTCTGGGCAAAACAGCAAGATTTCTCATGTGAATCATCAAGTGGGTGTGGTGGGTGCATGGAAGGCCACAAATTGGAGGATCACAGCTCAAGGCTGGGGGAAAGGGGAGACCCTGCCCCAAAAATAAAGCAAGCATTAGGGCTAAAATGTGGTTCTAGTGGTAGCACAATGACCTGGGCTCAACCCCCAGAGAGATCAAACTTTTATCTGGTTTCTACTAACATCACACCATGAAGAAGACATTCTCTGCAAACCAGAGCCTATGCTCAGACCAATTCCAGCTGTCCAGCTGCTTACCCAGTGGAGCTGCTGCGCCTGCTGCTGCAGTGTCTCCTCTTTAAGCTGAGAAATGAGATCCACTTGCTCACACAGCCACACTTCGCGGCTACGAAGGCATTCCAGGTGGCGACTGATACAACTGTGAATCTGGGCCTTCACCTAGAAAACATGTACATTGGTTTCACTGGTGTTAGACACCTAAGGGAGGTCACCTGCAAACAATAAGGTTTTGAAACTTTTGTGGGTCAGAAATCCTTTTGACTGTCCAATGACCCATGAGTGACTCACCACCAAAACGCCCACTCAAAACTCTGCCCATAATTTCCAGCTTCAAGCCTGCAAGCTCACCCCACAAGTTCCTATGAATTCAGGCTTTAAAATCCCAGCCATTGCTGGACACCTCTGGCTCACATCTGTAATCCCAGCTACTCAGGAGGTTGAGATTTGAGGATCCCAGTTCAAAGCCAACCGGAGAAGGAAAGTCCATGAGACTCTTACCTCCAGTTAACCATCAAAGTAGCTGAAAGTAGAGCTGTGGCTTAAGGGATAGAACAGTATCCTTGAGTGAAAAAGCCCAGGGAAAACATGCAGGGCCTGAGTTCAAGCCCTAGGACTGACACACACACACACACACACACACACACACACACACACACACACAACCATCAAGGTATACTTAAGCTCTAAAAACTTTCTTCAATACTCCTCTTCCTTAAAAGATTTGATTTTAGGTGTTCTAAAGTAATCAGGAGAAAATATAAAGATACTTCAGGGATACCAATCCCTCTTATTTCCCATTTTTACAAGCTCATCAGCAAACAAAGACAGATTGCTGTCTGGCCTTTACCCCCTTTTTCATTAGTGTAAAATGAGCTGTCATTTACAGTAGACTAACTTAACAAGGCATGTGCTACCATACAGCAATAGCTACAAGACCATTAGGGTGGACATTGTATGCAACCTATAAACAAAACATTTCTAGGGAGTAAACAGTGATTCACATATTCTAAATATAGCAGCTATGAACCATTCATGAGCATGTACTTCATTAACTATTGCATAAAATGTATTTTCTTTGTAATCATGTGGTTTCAAACTCAGATACTACTTGTCCACTCAATAGAATGCAACTGGAACTAACAGATTTCATTCCAGCTTTCAGGGGGCATTGACAGAACCATGCACATGTTAGACATACCCTATGACCCAGCCATACCACTCCTAGGCATCTATCCCAAACAACAGGTCTCAGAATACCATAAAGACATCTGCACATCCATGTTTATTGCTGCACAATTCACAATAGCCAAAATGTGGAAACAACCCAGATGCCCCACTACAGATGAATGGATCCAAAAAATGTGGTACCTGTACACAATGGAATACTACATAGCGATTAGAAATGATAAAATATTGGTATTCGCAGGGAAATGGTCAGATCTTGAACACATAATGTTAAGCGAGACAAGCCTAAACACAGAAAACAAAGGCACAGGGTCTCCTTGATATATGACTATTGGGCGGGGGGTGGGGGGGGGGGGGTGGGGAACAACAGTAGAGACCAGGTCTGCAAAATAAAACTTCTTTTCAAATGGTATTTCCACATGTTTGGGTCAGCAACTTTACATTATGTATCTGAAACCAAACAACTATACTAAACAAACATAAAAAGGTCTAGGATAGACCTATCAGAGGATCACAATAGCTCAACAGCTATGTACACATGACTAAGATGAGGATAAGCAAAAAGGACTCCAAGAGAAGGACACAGGAGGATTCTATTGTTGTCGTTATGTTTAACGTACTAGGTGAATTTCCTTTGGCGTACCCCCTGGGGTCACTGTATATGATTTTGGTACACTGGATATTGTATATATGGTTACCTGAACCAGGGAAGGGAAAGAAAAATGAGGCAGGGTGTAACAAATATGACAAGAAATGTACTGTAACTGTAACGGTGTGTAACTGTACCCCCTCTGCACATCACCTTGCCAATAAAATTTAATTAAAAAAATTAAACACACACACACACAAAAGAACTATGCATATGTGGTTCCTCACACACCATGAGGATGAACTAAGCAGTGGGGCTCCCTTCCTTGTTCTTCAGTGATGACAGGGCCTGACTGGCCACAGAGAAGAAGTGAGAAACTCATGCTAAACAAAACTGCAGGGAAGTGTAGAGTGCACAGATTCTAGCATCCACCTTATTTCCTCTTGGAATCAAAAAAAGGCACCAGCATACCAGGCAGCTGATTAGGGTTAAACAATTAAATGCAAGTTATGGGGTCAAATTTTTTAGTTGGCACAAGGAAGCCAAGTCCTTGGCCAAGTCCTACACAAATCTAAGATGAGTCCCGATGAAGACAAAGCACATATCATACCTCTCGCAAGTTTTCTTTAAGTTGCTGTTCAGCACGGAGAACTCCACCAATAGCAAGCTCCAAGTCCCTCCGCGCATCACTACACCTCAAAAGGGGTTCTTTGTTATTGGAGCAGACACTCTGGTCCTGGAGGGTGTTCATTCTGCTCATTGTTCCTTAAAAAGAGAAAAGTCCAAATAGCAGGATATTTATAACCCCAAACAACCTTTCCATCAGCATTCAACCCATCATTCCACCAGTTCTCATTATTGCCCAACCCAAGACAATGAGTACACACTTCCTCCACCCTCCTCTCCTCCACCTCTGTTCTTGCTATAAAATTGTTCTTTTTTTTTTTTTTTTTTTTTTTTTTGCCAGTCCTGGGCCTTAGGACTCAGGGCCTGAGCAACTGTCCCTGGCTTCTTTTTGCACAAGGCTAGCACTCTACCTCTTGAGCCACAGTACCACTTCTGGCTTTTTCTGTTTATGTGATGCTGAGGAATCCAACCCAGGGCTTAATGCATACAAGGCAAGCACTCTACCACTAAGCCATATTCCCAGCACCCTTGGTATGAAATTCTATAAACTTGTTTTATAAACACTTTAAATGTGAACATGTATTTCTGAAAAAATACACTAACAATCCTGAATAAACAGGACATAGGTCTCCAGAACCATGACAAGACCATTAATGAGAATGCTAATATTCTGGACTGAGGATATTGCATGTATCTAGCTGTGTGGGGCCCGGGGATGGACCTCCAGGAGAGGTGGGGGGGGGGGGGGAGTGAAGAAAGGAAGGAAATGTAAGTGTCTATTTATGACACACATGAAGCCACATGAGGCAAATATTTCTTTTTGCAGGTTTAGACTACAATGTGTAAAGAGATCCATAATTACTTTGAAAATAAGCTACTAAAACATGCAGTAACCCTACCACCCAGAAATGGCAGATGATAACTTTTGTCATATGTGCCTTGTATTTTTTTAAATAAAATCCAATGCTTATAGTAAATTTTAAAAAAAGAAAATAAGCTACTAACCGATACTTTGATAAAGTTTAGAATGCTTGCTTAGAATTAGTGTATGCCTAAATTTATTAGGAAAATTTATTTTTTTAATTTAGGAAGACTATAAAAGTTATGAAATTATCAAGAATATAGCCACATGTGGCTATTCCCTGGCAAAATGGAAGGCCATGAAGAGAGGATTCTAACATGTGGCACTGGCTCTTCTCCAAGAACCTTTCTCTCTGTCTCACAAGATCAGATGACATCCATACCCAAACACCATCAGACTAGCTTCCCACTAATCGTGCCTATTACTGACGTCACCCACATATCACAGCTCACCAGCTCATGCACAAAATTTCTAATGCCAAACAGATTTCTTCCAAAATGCTTTGTATGGTTTTCTAGTTCATCAAGACACTCCAATCATTCCTTTATTCCTCAGAGGTGACTCACCCTGTTGATATGTATGCCAGACTACAATCTTACCCTTTGTTACTGTCAAAATTAAAACCTTTTATTAAGAGATTTTTTTTAATAAATACTAATCTTCCAGGGTTATGGCTCATGTCTATTAGCTATGCTGAAGGTAGAAATTGGGAGAACTGAGATTTGAGTTTAGCCTAGACAAAAAGTTAGTTAGACTCCACTTAAAAAAAAAGCCTCCTGTGATCCCAGCTACATATGAGGCTGAAAAGGAGTAGGACTGTAGTAAGAGGCCAGTCCTGGACCAAAACCAAAGTCCTTAAATTAATGCAAAAAAGGACAAGGATTAACTGCCTAGCCAAGTACAAGACTCTAAGTACAAATTCCAGTACCACAAAAAAGCATAAATCTGACAAAATAATGTCATGACTTGCATATAAAAGTACTTACAAAAACTGATGGAAGTAAATATAGAGGATTCCCTGATAAGATCCCACTTCAGAGAGAGAAGAAACAATAGAAAGAAAAGCTAGAAGAACACAATAAAAGGAGAGAAGAGTTTCAGTAAAGCAATGATGTACAGCTTTAGGAACTCACTGGAAGAACAATTTGCTATTTACCTTGGATAGTGCACGACAGGGCTTCTCAACATATAGAAAACCAAGCGATCCCTGCAGCAGCCCACAACAGTTTACTAAGACTTACTTGTATGTACACTTTTTGGAAGCAGATTCTGCAAGTTATACATAGCTGTTAAATCTTATTTTTAAAAGTAAGATTATTTGCACTTGACTAAGAGGTACAAAAAACAGAAGATAATTCTTTTTCTTTGTATAGGCCTTTAAAAATCTTAATTATTATTTCAAACAGGGGTTACAGTTTTTCTTTCACCCTCTTTCTTTCTTTCTTTCTTTTATGAATGGAGATCTACCACTGAAAGAATGCTCTAGGTAAATGGCACTGTGCTGCATCTGAGGAAAACTACATGCTATTTGGCTGTATTTACCAAAAGTATAGCACCTGTCACAGGACTAATCTGCTGTATGATTAGACTCGTTTACTTCTGGGTCACGTGCTTTAGGAGAGTTCAGAAGAGGCTCAAGAGGCCTCAGACACAAGAAACATCTGCAGGAAGGAAGGCTGTTTGGCTTAGATAAGAGGTAACCCTGCAAGGACATAGTTGCTGCTCTCAAATATTTGGACACTTGATAAATGAAAGAATTAGGCTTGCTCAGAAGAGCCCCATTGGGCAAAAGGATTTCAGGAGACATTATCACACACATGGGGGCTGGGATGTAGCTCAGTGGCAAAAGCGCTTGCCTAGCAAGTGCAACGTCCTGGGTTTGATCCCCAGTACCAAAAAAACAAAAGACAAGACAGACACATGGAGGAACATTCTAACAGTCCCAAAGATAATGACCTCAGAAAAAGCCCTTCAAATAGCTGGCACCCCATTTGAGACAAAAGGAAATTTTATGGATCTTTACTGCATCTTCAAAATGGGGTTTAGAGCTAGAGGCCAGCATAAATGGGGGAGGGGAGTCAAGGACAAAAGTAGCAAGGGTCCCACTCTCAGAAATAAACAGATGGGCACCAAGTGCTATTGACTCACACCTGTAATCCTAGTTACACAAAAGGCTGAGATCTGAGGATCAAAGTTCAAAGCCAGCCCCCCAAAGGAAGGTCTACGGGACTCTTATCTCCAGTTAACTACCACAAAACAGGAAGTAGAGCTGTGCCTCAAAGTGGACAACGCCCAGGCCCAGTTCAAGCCCATGACTGCCCAAAAAATAAAAATAAAGAAAAGACACTGATGAGAGGACAGCCCAACAGCCTTTTTTTTTTCAGCCATCTCACAAAAGAACAAACCCTAGCAGCTTCAGAGTTCCTTCAAGACACTCTAAGTTCAGTAATCTGGCTAACTTCTCCAGCGAATTCTGCCTTTTCAGATTATTTCCCCACAATAACCCATAAGAGAACTTCCTCAATTCTCTTGGTCAGAAGTTTCGGTGGAATTTTTCTGACCTCGGCAATAGCAGCTGCGCTTACTCTGCTGCCTGGGTGTCACATGTAAGTGGGCCTGTGGAGCTGGAATGGCAGGGGTGTGTGTACTCAGCACACATTGCAGGAACTTTGAAAAGCACCTGACCACACAGGTAAATGCCAGACAAAGGTGTGGAGAGCTGGGGTCACCTTATTACCCAGCCATGCTTTGTGCCACACTTGCTGGCCATACAAAGCCTGCTTGGCTATCTTTCAAATGCAGTAAACTCTTCTATGGAATATCATGGCTGCCAATGTCAAATTTAATAGAACTGTCAAGAAGCCTAGAACACTGGGACAGGAGATAACTGAATGTAGCCAAGGCAGACCACACTAAACAAATCTCTATTCAACCACAGGTGCTGTACAAACTACCTAACCAGAAACTATGGCCAAAGTACGTATGGCAGATTTTCCCTTCATCAGCTATGGGTAGAATGTACCATGAAATTAAAAAGTTACAAAATGGATTTGCAGTTGTTTTTTAATCTCAAATTATTATCCTTCAAAACAGTCATTTTGTTAGCGTTTGGGTCTTTTTTCAAATGGAAGTCAGTACTGGGGCTTGACCTCAGGGCTTCAGATCTTGCTTGGCTTTTTCACTCAAGGCTTTTTCCCTCTACCACTAGTGCCACAGCCCCACCACAGACTTCCCTGCCCAGGGTGGCTTTGAACTGTGATCCTCAGTATAAGGTTTATTAAAGTAGGTAGCTGATAAAGGAGAGCACCACGCAGTGTTCAGGCTGGAGAGAAACGTTTATTTCCAAACCGCTGGCCTATGGCCAAGATGATGCATGGATGGAGAGAAGGGCTGACCTCTGCCTGGCCCTGCCTTATCTAGGGCAGGGATGGGAAGGTATGGCCAGGTGAGGGGAGGTGGCACCAGGGTCACTAGCTCACATAGTTGTTTCTGACAGTAATTGACCATCTGCTTCAGGTCCAAGCATAGCAAGCAAGCCAGCTAAAAGATGGCTGACAACCTGACTCAGGTTGGGTTTACTGCTTAGGCTTCCTAAGCTCCTAACAACCTCTCTGGTCTCAGTTCCTCTGGAAAAGCAGAGACAATGACAGTAGTGTCAAAGGACAAAATCACAACAACTTTAAGATCTTTAATAGGCTTTTTTTCTTTAACTCTGAAATTAGGCAACACTCCATAAAAGACCTGTGGTTCAAAGGGCTGAGCAGAAAAGGTTGTTTTTAGAAGGGGCTGAAGTTGTGTTCCTGTGAGGAGGGAGAGGGGTAGAACAATGAGGGAAGAGCTTATTTTAAGTTACTTCTTTTGTGTAAGGATTAAAGCAGAGGGAACTTAATACCAAGCCGATTAATGCTGGCCTGGGGAAAATTTGACTAGGTTCTCCTTCTACTTCTCACTTCTTTAAGGTTATCAGATAACAATTTCAGGATGGCAATGAGACATTTTAGCTGAGCAGTTCCATTATGATTTTTAGCCTGGTCTGTTGAGATCTATTCCTAGCTCGAACGTATCCTGTTACTTTTATTTAACTGAAGCTACATAGAGAAGGCTGCACTGGGGTAAAGTGAGACCTTATCTGCCTCTGAGTACTGACCTAGCCCCTGCAAGTGGAGTTACTCCGCTGTAATTGTTAGTTTAGTAACTGCTGCTAGTAGGAATTTAAAGCCAAACAAGACCTTAGGACAACCTTCACAGTATAAAAAGCAGAACCCAAACTGGCAAGGCATCCCCACAAGGACACCCTTACTTAAGCCACTGACCCTGGCATGCCAGGCTACCACTTGCCCTTTCAAAACTTAACTTCCTAGTTCTAAGAAAAAATAACAATATAAACTCACAGTTATGCATAAAGAGGTGGTGCTTGTTTCATAAATAATGGCTCCCATACACCCTTTACCTATAAAATATGTAAGAAGAAAAAGCCTTTTATGACAAAAGCTCAACAGCCTAAACCTTCTAAGGTATATCAAACATGTACACTCTGGCCTGTTTTCTTTCTTTCTTTCTTTCTTTCTTTCTTTTTTTTGCCAGTCCTGGGGCTTGAACTCAGGGCCTGAGCACTGTCCCTGGTTTCTTTTTGCTCAAGGCTAGCACTCTACCACTTGAGCCACAGCGCCACTTCTGGCCATTTTCTATATATGTGGTGCTGAGGAATCGAACCCAGGGCTTCATGTATACAAGGGAAGCACTTTACCACTAGGCCATATTCCCAGCCCCCTGGCCTCTTTTCTTACCTGCACAAAGACTAATACAAGTTAACTCTAAAAACTGTTAAAGTCCTTTTGTTCACCTTAATAATCCAAACTACTGCCTTAGCATGTGGAAGAAGGATTGTCTTGAATGTTATTTTTACGACAATGGATTTGAAAACTTCCCTGTAACTAGGATCCCTGTGCTTATGTTTTACGGCACGGGGAATTGATAAAAGAAAAGGAGAGAAAGAGACCCTCCGCACAAACCAGAAAAACTGGAGTTTCAACAGGTTTTGTTTTGTTTTTTTTCACAAAGTGTACACGCCGGGGGCTGGGAATATGGCCTAGAGGTAAAGTGCTCACCTCCTATACATGAAGCCCTGGGTTTGATTCCTCGGTACCACATGTATAGAAAAGGCCAGAAGTGGCACTGTGGCTCAAGTGATGGAGTGCTATCCTTGAGCAAAATGAAGCCAGGGACAGTGCTCAGGGCCTCAGTTCAAACCCCAGGACTGGCAAAAAACAAAACCAAACAAAGTGTACATGCCTCACTTAGACAATGTTTTCACAGAGCTAGTTATAAAGGTCAAAGACCTTGGAACCAGCATTGAGCAACTAACCACAAATGAAGCTAAGTCATTACATGGTTCAACCACAAAACTCCCCCTAAACTATGACTATTTTGTAAAGCTATAAGCCACAATTTAAAGACAAAAATTTTCTGGGGGTGTAGCTCAATTGGTAGAGCATGTGTTTACATGCTAGAGGTCTTTGGTTCAATCTTCAACAATAATAATAAAAATAATATGCTATCTCTTTATTACAGGATCCACACCTCATAGGTGACACCAGGGTCACTGCCATAAAAGGTAAAATTTGGCTCTAGTGCAGGGTTCTCAAATTGAGTGGACTCCTTCTTTTAGTGCATTATCACTCAAATTATTTTATTTGACATGAAAATTTTAAATTACTACTGAAACATCTTCCCTAAGGATGTGCAGTCCATTTTCACATTTCTCAATAAATTATAACGAGTTCTTCAGAATCATCTGTCTTGGCTAACACTACAAAAATACGTCATATATCATAGTAGCAACCCGCAGAAGACTGTACTGAGATTAAATAATCAAAATTCTGCCAAGTGTAGCATGTTGGGGGCGCTGCCTCCAGTTATAACCGCTGCTGTGGCCTTGGCGTGTCCTCTTGTGTCAGCAGGGATCGGTGTGCGCGCGTGTGTACCCAGGCACCCAGATGAGATGGTGTAACTTACTACAGGTTAGAGCTCGGGTTTCCTCACCAACTTCGTGAAAGTAACTGCGAAAACGGAAAACCGACCACAAAATCCTACCATCTAAAGACAGAATTACGTATGGCGTTTCTGGTTCAAAAACTAGAAAACTAACGGCAAAATTTAGCAAGAGTAGCGGTGACTCAGGCGGCTTCCCTGGCCTCTCAACTGCCCCTCTCTGGGGAACCGCTGGTCGGGGTCTCCGCCGCGGCTGCAACTGTGGGTTCGCTGCCTCGGGGCCCGGAGCCTCAGCACACATGCGCACGCACACTGAGCGAGCACCCACCCCACCCCATCCCACCCCACCCCCACCCGCGCGCAGCTGCCCGGGTAGCTGGCAGCCAGTCCGCCGAGGCCCGAGGGTACTGAGTCCCTCCGCGCCCGCCTGGAGCAGGTACTTTCGCGGCGTCCGAGCTCCTGGTAGCCGGCCTGGACTAGGTCTGCCCCGCCCAGAGCCGGTGCTGCCCGAGGGCCCTTTATCCAGAGTGGAGCGCAAGCCTCAGCAGGACGCAAGTGCTGAGAGCTGCCGGAGAGGCCCCAAAGCAGCTCCGCCCACCCCACTTCCCGCCCCGCACCCCAGATACTCAAGAGGCCTCGGTGTTCCAGGCTGTGGGCTAGTGGTCAGGCGGCCAGAAGGCGGGGGCAGGACTGCCTGGCGCCAGGCTCCTTTCCTGGCTCGGGGGGGGGGGGGGGGGGGGGGGGGCCTCACCGAGTGACACTGCTACCTGCACCCTCCTCCCGTTTCCCTCCCTGACTCAGCCCCACGCCCCTGTGAGCAGGGAAGCACATACGCGTGCACACGCACATACACGCAAGCCCACACGCAAACGCGCGTGCGCAGCCTCAAGCCTCCCAGCTAAGGATGACTGCAGCCCCTGCAGCGGTCCGGCACAGCTGCAGTCTTCAGACACAGCCTTGAACAGGACCCTCCCACCAGAGGTGGCTGAGAACAGACTCAAGCCTGACAGCGGGTTCAACCTGGCTCCCTAGCTGAGAAATTCCGGCACCTTAGCTACCCATCTGTCAGTTCCATGGAAATGTTATGAACTACAAGAAAACGTAGAACCCCACGGGCACACAACACCTATCATGCCCATGGGACTTCTATTCTGCCCACTGTCCAAAGATAACCCTTACAGCCTGTATGTTCAGGAAAAGAATCTAGACAATAATGTCCATCCATTTCAGTCCATTTTTTGAGACAGGATCTCACTATGTTGCCCAGGTTAGCCTCAAACTCAGTCCTCCCATCACAACTTCCGGCTTGCTAGGATTACAGGCATCCCAAGCTTTATACAACTATTCCTTGTTTTATTCTGTTTTCCTCAAACAAGATAAAACTACTATGAGGGGTTGGGAATGTGGCCTAGTGGCAAGAGTGCTTGCCTCATATACATGAAGCCCTGGGCTCAATTCCCCAGCACCACATATATAGGCTAGAAGTGGTGTTGTGGCTCAAGTGGCAGAGTGCTAGACTTGAGCAAAAAGCAGCCAGGGACAGTGCTCAAGCCCTGACTCTAAGCCCCAAGACTGGCAAAAAGCAAAACATTAGTATGAATGTTGCCACTAAAATTCTAGGGGGGTAAAGTGAGTTCCAAACAACCAGACTACAATGCTCAGCCCAGCAGCTCCACAAATAATATCAGGTTTGTGAGCTAGAGAAATGACATCTATTTTCCTCAAACTTTGCAGTCCACAGAAATTTCAACTGACTTCAATAAAAGGTTGGTAGGCTTTCAAAACTGGAGCCATGACCCATCTTCAATGTGAACTTCTTGCTTTAGGATCAAGAGCAGAAAAACATGTTCTAATTTATGTAGCTTCACTACAATAATACATTTTTATCCTTGGTTTTATATGATAAATCTCTTGTGGTTTTCTCCACAAATGCAAACAAGTGATGAAGTATTTTCTTTCCTCTTAAGCCTGGGAGACTAGCAATAACACCAAAATGAAACAAAAACATACCTGACATTATGTTCTTTTGAGAGCTGTAATTAACTGTCCAAGTATTAAGGGACTGGGCTTCTTACTGGAAATTAACACTGACAAACAAGCCAAAACCTTTTACTTTTAACCCTTTTTGTCAATTAATTCTAGGAGGATTCCTAAGACTCATAAGTATTCCCAAACACAACCCTAGCCCCAAAAAGGAACATCTTGGTTCCTGCACAATCAAGTCAAGAAAACCCAGGAATGGCAACTTCAGATAAGAATAGGTAAGGGTGTACAGCAAGTCACACCAGGTGAGTAAAAGCAAAGTAATTTCTCAAAATAATTACTTTTGTTCACTTGCCAGTGATGCCAGGAAGTGGGCATGACATGTTAAGATTTGAAGTAGTTTTTTCCACAACACCTTGTCAAAAAATTTGTGTTCAATTAATAAACAAATTAAAAAAAAAGATTTGAAGTAGTATAGGCTTGACTGCAAGTCTATCATGGACACAGTGGCAGCTCCCTCAACTGACAAACACAACATTCTACTAGGTGCTCAGGCTACTTGCCAGCACCCAAGTGGGTGCTGCTTTGACCTTCTTTTGCTTCTGCACTTAATATTTGTTCTATGTTGAGACAATGTGTATTTACCAAGAATGAACACAAAGCCAAAGTGGAAACCTTGGAGAGAAATACTAGAAGGGCTAGAAAGTAGCAGGAAGAGTAATAAATGCTGTGAACACGTATAGTTCTCTCACCAAGCTGGACTTACACATATTGACTGTTTTGTTTTGTTTGTTTTTACAAAGTCTAGTTGTGTAGCTCAGACTAGTTTTAATCTCATCCTCCTATCTCAGCCTCTCAAATGCTGAGATTATGGGCAAGTGGCATCACATCTAGCGGTTGGTCCCCTTTTTCTAGTGGGAGGAATACTAAGGCTTGAACTCAGGGCCAAGGTACTCTCCCTTAGCGTTTTTTTCTTAAGCCTGGTGCTCTACTATTTGAAGCACTTCCGACATTTTGGTGGTTCATTGGAAATGAGAATCTCACAGACTTTCCTGCCCAGCCTTCCTTGGAACCATTATCTTCACACTTCAGTCTCCTGAGTAGCTAGAATTCCAGGCTTGAGCTACCCAGGCTGAGCAGGTTGGCCACTTGCCTTCCACAGCTAACCCACATGTTAACAGAGGCACTGAATTTGCTGCTGAATTTAGTATTGTCTCAGAAAGCGCTCTTTACTCCCCACCCTGTCATACATTTCATTATTCTCTATAGTACATATCACAATCTGACATGTAGAAACCATTTATTTTCTGCTCCACCTTCAGGAAAAAAATACTAAATGGTAAGTTCCACATAGGCAGGAACTTTTGTCTCTTTGTTCACTGCTATGTAGTTGTTTGCTATACAGTTATTTCCTGAATGAATGAATTCTTCAAATATTTAAATCTAGCCTAATGTGTACTCAAAGTTTTTCCTTTTTTAGACAGTCTCTGAGTCCTCACAAACCTTTAAGGCGAGTATTATCTTTACCTTCAAAAAAAAAAGCTGGTAGCTCACACCAGTAATCCTATCTACTCAAGACGCTGAGATGCGAAGATCATAGTTCAAACCCAACCCAGACAAGAAAATCCATTAGACTCTTATTTCTAATTAGCCACCAGAAAGCCAAAAATGGAGCTATGGCTCAAGTGGTAGAGTACCAGCTTTGAAAAAAAAGCTAAGGGAGAGTACCATGCCCCTAAGTTCAAGCCCCAGTACAGGCACACACAAAGGTTAAATATTGCTTACAGTAACAAGTTTCCAAGTAGAAAAGCCAAGATAAAATCCTAACTCTGAGTATAAAGTCTCCAGCAACCCCAGTATTTTAGAGAAATGATTAAGGTATCAATAAGTATTTGAGGGCCTAAGCTAACACTTACTGGTTACTATTAACATATGGTGAATTTGGCACCTAGAAGAGAATTTGTGTCATTGAATAACCAATCAAAAACAGGAAATACTAATTTTTAAAAAAGAGACAGTTATTTTTGAAATCCCAGCAGCAACTGACTGAATTCCTTCCACTATGCTAAGCTGGAAGTATAACGTTAGGAATCACTAGCAAGAGGCTCTCCAATAGACAATGTGTCAAAAACAATCCATGGCATTTATGAAAGCCCTAGTTTCCTAAGATTCTAGCATAGTTGTGCTGATTTCATAAAATGCAAATGAGAGTAGAAAGTACTTTACAATTCTGAAATACAGCTGACAGACTTCTTTTCTTTATGTAGCTCTTTTCCCATGGGGAATAATGTAGTTGTAGAGATTTATTTAGATACAAACTATGATAAAACTT
Organism: Perognathus longimembris pacificus; assembly: GCF_023159225.1. Taxonomy (NCBI): domain Eukaryota; kingdom Metazoa; phylum Chordata; class Mammalia; order Rodentia; family Heteromyidae; genus Perognathus; species Perognathus longimembris. Next base: position 62,894,187 of record NC_063162.1, on the reverse strand, counting down.
TAAACACCTAGCACTTGCCCTAGAGGCCCAACACAGACTCCACAGAAGAGGGGGACAGAGAAACAAAATGTAAGGAAAGTTATTGTCCTAGGCAGTCTTTCCCTGAACAATCCCATGAGCTAGAAAAGTCTTGAAAAGAGCAAACCAAGGCCAGGCACTACTAATGGTTCATGCCTGTAATCTTTGCTACACAGAAGGCTAATCTGAGAATCCTGATTCAAAGTCAGCCCCAGCAGACAAATCCAAGAGACTCTTACCTACAGTTAACAAGCTAAAAGCCAAAAGTGAAGGTGAGGCTCAAGTGGCAGAGCATCATTGTCCTTGAGCTAAAAAGCTAAGAGACAAAGGGGAAGTGCCAGGCCCTGAATTTAACGCCCTCCCCCCCACAAAAAAAGAGCAAATCAAGTAACATTACCAAGACACAAATAGTAAATGAATGTCTCTCCATTTATAACATCAGAGCAATTCTTCTTCTTCTGACATTATTTAAAGTTCAAAAATGTCACAGGAGGGTCCGAGTACAGAAATAAGCCAGCTTTGACCATCTGTCCCGTCCTCACTCAGGGAAGTTAACCCCAGCCCTAAGCCATATTCCACATTCCCAAGTGAATGAGGGAAAGTTAGGTCCATCCAAAAGCTGCTACTATGGCAAACCTTACCTGCCTAGAAAACAACACAAACTTACTAAGCTAGCACTCTGACTTCTGTTATTCCTGCTTATATCCTACCATGACACATTCTCTGACACTTGAAGACTCTATTATTCTTATTACCACCACCAGAATTTAGGGCTTGCTCTCTATTTTTTTTAATTGCTACATCCACAACACTCTGAGCCTACAGCAATGAATAAATTATCATTATGAAATAAATGATTGCTGGTACAATGAATCAATGAATGAGCAAGCTTTCTCTTCTCCGCTGCAAAAGGGAGGAAATCAAGCTCCTTTTAGAAATGGTTGGGAGAATTAAATAGGATATTAACACTGTATTTTGGTAGATCCTTCTCCCTTCCTCCCGCCCCCCCCAAAAAAAACCTACATAAACCAATTCCTCGTATTTATATGCTCCGGCTCTATTATAGAAAACATGCCCTACCTCTTACCAGACACCCAGGGGGAGACAGAGGAAACAGAGCAGTCACCGGAGCCAGGGTAAGGACAGAATGGAGGAGGTGGTGGCTTGGGACGGGAGGGGAGGGAATGGATGGGCTGTACTCCAACTGAGAGAGGTGGGGGCTGGGCTTGTGGAGGAGAGTGCGCTGACAGGCCTTACCCACAGTAAGAGAAGGCTGCCTGGAACCTGTGGGAAGCGGCAGGGATGGGCAAGCCCAGCGGGGGAGGCCTGGCATGGGGGAATGTGGGGGCACCTGAGAGGAGGGCATTGGGAGCACAGACCCGCCCGGCGTGAAGAGGGATCATGGGGAGGTCATTGGGAGGACAGGTCGGGAATGGGGGAGGGCAGGCCCAGTAGGGGAGGGCAAGAGGAAGACAGGCCCGGCAGGACGGGGGTGAGACAGGCCCAAACCCGTGGTACACATAAAGGCCTCAGCCCGGGCCAAGGCACCAGCCGTCCTGGCGCTCACTCCCGGCCGGTAGCCCGGCCCGGCCAGGCCCGCCGCCTCGCTCTTACCGTCTGGCAGATCTCCGCGGACAGCCGAGAGGCCTAGGAGGAACCGGACACCTCGGGAGCTGCCTACGGGCCCAAGGCAAAGTTCTCGCGAGAGCTCACCTTCCTCACCCGCCCCGCACTGCTGACAGTCTCGCGAGATTTGTGCTGGTTTCCCCTCAAAGCCCATGACTGTCCCCTAGAGGGCTCGGAGCGCAGTCGCCCTACTCAGCGTAGGAACTGTTCAACACAACAAAGTAATGGAGTAATAACAAGTACTGTGTTGGCTGGGAATATGGCCTAGTGGCAAGAGCGCTTGAGCTTCCTACACATGAAGCTCTCGGTTCGATTCCCCAGCATCAGGGCCCAGGACTGGCCAATATAAATAAATAAATAAGTACCGTGTTTTATTCACACCATATGTTCTCACGAGGTAGAAATATATATATATATATATTTCTATTATATATATTATATATTATATATATTATATATTCTATTATATATATTATATATATATATATATATATATATTTTTTTTTTTTTGCCAGTCCTGGGGTATGGACTCAGGGCCTGAGCACTGTCCCTGGCTTCTTTTGCTCGGGGCCAGCACTCTGCCACTGAGGAATCGAACCCAAGGCTTCATGCATGCGAAGCAAGGACTCTACCGCTAAACCACACTCCCAACCCGAGGTAGAAATAATTTGACGTTCATATTTTGTGCCTGGGACAAGTAATTAAGCATCGTTACTGCGTGGTTAAAAACTGTGAAAGCATGGCTATGGATATAAGCCTTTGTTAATGCACCCTTCTGGATGTCTCTTTCACCATTAGATGTGCTGAGATGTTGAGGAATTTAAATGTGCTGACCTGTTAAGGCCTGGGGAAAGTTAACTCCCAGAGCAGGGCTGCTAGGCCCTTTTTAGAGGTCCAGCTGCCTTCAACCAGAGACCGCTGGCCAGGCAGCCATAATGCCCTCAAGTCAACAACACCCAAACAACACCCATCCTGGGTCCAGAAGGCGCAACGCTGGCGACCATGACGCCACCCACACCCAGGCCAATGTAAGCGCCTCCCTTCCCTGCTGGCAGGATTCCTGCTTCACAAGTGCGAGAGGCTGAGTTCAAACCCCAGTACCTGGGAGAAAGCTGTTCAAACCCGGTCCCTCCAGGAGGAGGAGGAGCCAAGGAGGACTGTACCATGATTGGCGCAAACAGTCCTGGAATGCTAGGTCTGTCACAGACAGGATTTCTGGCTAAGCAGGCTACCCAACTCATTGCGAGCAGCTGGGACAAACTCTGCTGTGCTGTCATTCTGACACTGCAACATTAGCTCTGAATTAAAGACTTGAGTCTCTCCACAGGGTAAAAAAAGACAAACAACTACAAAAGCAATACTTACAAACTGTTTGGTGAAAATGAACTGAACAACTCATGTGGGGGGGGGGGGAAGGGAAAGGGAGAGAGGAGAAGGGGGAATGAGGGACAAGGTAACAAACAGTACAATAAATGTATCCAATGCCTAATGTGTGAAACTGTAACCTCTCTGTAACTCGGTTTCATAATAAAAATATGGATATATGGATATATAAAAAAAAGACTTGAGTCTCTCGAGTAGTCTTACAGTCTTCCTGCCTTTGATGGGCTGGTAATAAAAATAAGTCTATGATTTCAATCTAAACAGAACAGAAAGACCCCAAGTAAATAATTTGTAACCATTCCACTTAGACACAGAACAAGATTATTTTGTCAAATACATTTTTATTTTTAATTAATACATAGTTTTTGTACATATTTATTGGGTACAGTGTTACTTGGCGATACATAGATACGTGTTATGATCACATCAGGATCATTAGCATATCACCTCAAACATTTCTTTGTAGAGGAAAATTTGAAAACTTTCTCTAATATTCTGAAGCATCCAATTAATTTGTCAACTATACTTGTCCTATTACATTATAAAGCATGAAAATTTTATTTTCTTATTTAACTACATCTACTACCCATTAACAGAGTAGTCAAATACTTAGAGAGAGAAAGAGAACAATAGGTGCAAGACTGGAAAAAGAGTAGTGTAGGGAGTCAACATTCAGTAGGTATAAAATTCCAGTTTGAGATAACACAATGTTCTGAAGTTGGATCTAGATAATGATTGCACAATATAGATTTACTTAATGTCACTGAATGCACATTTAAAAATGCTCCAGGCTGGGGCTGGGAATATGGCCTAGTGGCAAGAGTGCCTCCTTTACATGAAGCCCTGCATTTGATTCCTCAGCACCACATACATAGAAAATGGCCAGAAGTGGTGCTGTGGCTCAAGTGGCAGAGTGCTAACCTTGAGCAAAAAGAAGCCAGGGACAGTGCTCAGGCCCTGAGTTCAAAACCCAGGACTGGCCAAAACAAAACAAAACAACAACAACAAAAACCAAGTGACACATTTTATGTGATGCTAATTTTACCTCTATTTTCTTCTTCCTTCTTTCTTTCCTCCCTCCCTTCCTTTCTTACTTATTCTCCTCCTCATGTCTCCTCTTTTTTTTTGGGGGGGGGCAGGGGGTGCTGGGATTAAAACGAAAGCCTTTGCATGATAAACAAGCATTCTACCAATTAGCTATACCCCCAATCATCAGTTTTTTTAGATGGGGTCATCTGAGTCTGGTCGCAAATTCTAAATACTCTTGTCTCAATCTCTTGAGTGTTTGGATTACAACGGTACATCACGATGTCCAACTTACAATATTTTTTAAAATTAAATAAGTGTCAAGCCCAAATTCTAACCCTTACCACCTGACTCCAAAATATTTACTTGTGTGAACCATAGCACAACACATAAATTTTCACACCTTGAATCCTACCTATGCCGTCTCTCCCTCTGTTCCTTGCTAATATAACATGATGCATGTTGGATTTTTTTTTTTGTTGATTTACTTATGACCAGATGATAAAATGGCACTCTTTTGTCTTGATTTGACTGAGGTCCCCCATGGTAATACCAACTTTCCCCCCATATTTTCCAGCAAAGGATAGGACCATCAAGGCAACATCAATAGAAGTCAAGAGATACACATTTAGATGCAGAACATTTGAGAATTTCAGAGTCTGTGAATGGAAGAGGAGCTGTGGAGAAAAGGGAGCAGAGGGAGTTGCCCAACAAAGCCCAGAAGAAGCCAGCTTGATCACTTCCTCAGACGCGAACCAAGACTACATCATGCCCTTAATGCTCCCATCCTCCACTTCCTCTTCAAGTCTAATGTAGACTGAGAGATGAAAATTTTATGTATGTGAAAGCGACCAAACACTTGGTTATTACTGGAGGGACCTACTGGATTACTCAAGAGTTCCATGTATCATGTTTGAACAGACAGGGCTAAGGGCAGGGGAAAAAGACATCACCACTTTCCTACAAATTCATTAGCAGACAGCTATGCTTGTCTGTGTTATGTCACATAAACACAGTCCAGATCTGCCTGGCCAAGGCACTCAGATAAAAGTTGAGTAAATGTATAATCTCTCCCAAAGCCCACAGTAAAAGAAAGAATCAATGTTGTCACTGTTTGAAGTCATTCTATTTGCAGTGGTCTGTGTGCAGTAATAGGAAGTTGATACTGGAGCTGTGCACCCAGTTCATTGCCTACTACAGACAGAACCCTAAATTTTGAGTTCCTTGTCAGGGTACATAAGGTCCTGGACTTTCAGGCTGTTCTTCTGTAATCTGCTCTAAACTCAAGCAAATGCAGTGGATACTGGGGACTCAAAAAAGAGGACACTCCCTGCTATGACCCAGCCATACCACTCCTAGGCATCTATCCTGAACAGGATCCAAGATACCACCACATCCATGTTTATCGCTGCACAATTCACAATAGCCAAAATATGGAAACGACCCAGATGCCTCTCTACAGATGAATGGATCCAAAAAACGTGGTACCTGTACACAATGGAATACTACATAGCAATTAGAAATGATAAAATAATGGCATTCACAGAGAAATGGTCATATCTTGAACATATAATGTTGAGCGAGACAAGCCTAGAACACAGAGAACAAAGGCACAGGGTCTCCTTGATATATGACTGTTGTGGGGGGGCAGGGGGAGAACAATAGAGATCATGTCTGTAAAATGACAAACTTCTTTTCAAATGGTATTTACACATGTTTTGGTCAGCGACTTTACAGTATGTCTCTAAAGCCAAACAATTACTAAATAAACATAAAAAGGTCTAGGATAGACCTATCAGAAGATCACAATAGCTCAACAGCTACATACATATGATTATATAAGATGAGACTAAGCAAAAGGAACTCAAAGAGATGGAAACAGGAGGATTTTATTGTTGTCATAGTATGTTTAATGTACTAGGTGAATTTCCTTTGGCCCCTGTGGTCACTGTAAATTATTTTGATACACTGGATATTGTATATATGCTTACCTGAGCTAGGGAAGGGAAAGAAAAATAAGGGCAGGTGTAACAAATATGACAAGAAATGTACTCACTACCTTATTATGTAATTGTACCCCTCTGTACATCACCTTTTCAATAAAATTTAATTTAAAAAATGAAAAAAGGGGGCTGGGAATATGGCCTAGTGGCAAGAGTGCTTGCCTGATATACATGAAGCCCTGGGGTCGATTCCCCAGCACCACATATATAGAAAATGGCCAGAAGAGTCACTGTGGCTTAAGTGGCAGAGTGCTAGCCTTGAGCAAAAAGAAGCCAGGGGGGCTGGGGATATAGCCTAGTGGCAAGAGTGCCTGCCTCGGATATACGAGGCCCTAGGTTCGATTCCCCAGCACCACATATACAGAAAACGGCCAGAAGCGGCGCTGTGGCTCAAGTGGCAGAGTGCTAGCCTTGAGCGGGAAGAAGCCAGGGACGGTGCTCGGGCCCTGAGTCCAAGGCCCAGGACTGGCCAAAAAAAAAAAAAAAAGAAGCCAGGGACAGTGCTCAGGCCCTGAGTCCAAGCCCAGAACTTGAAAAAAAAAAAAAAAAAAAAAAGACACTCCCTGAAGAAGAAGGAAAGACAAGCATGATTTCCTTAGTACAAACTCATCCTGAACATGTCAGGCTCCCCTCTTCACCCTCGCACATATCCCGCCCCATCCTGCCGGGCGGGAAAGCTGGAGTGCGGCCCAGTGTGCAAACCTTGGGGATGCGTAGTCACGAGACGCCCCTCCTCCCCTCGGTCCCCTAAAGAACGACACAGGATGCAAGTGCAGGCAAATCTCTGGGTGAGCTTCTGGAACTCCCACCGGGTTTACTGGGGGAGGGGGGTAATATAATAGTAATGGCGGCAGGAAGGGGAGGGACTAAGTGAGTATTAACGATTGGCTAATGAACTGTCCATCACGGTGATGTCACGGAATTTCCCGCAGAGGCCCGGCCTCTTGGCTTGGCCTGGTGCCATGGTGGCACACGTCCTCTTAGACAAGAGGTGGGGCTGGTTTGGCATCTCTTCCAGTTTCAGTTTCGGACCAGAAGGAGGTGGGAGTTGACTAGCAGCCAGCCATCCCAGGTCTTAAAGGCACAGCCATCCCCTACATGAACACATATTTTTTTCACTATTCTCTAGAAAAGTAAGACATGGGCAACAAAATGGTGACACCTGAAGTGGCAGGAATGGCGATGGTCCCTAGGAGAGGACATACAGTCATTTATTGCAGAGTTGGAAAAATATTGTAACTTGTATCTATTTTTGTATCCTTTAAATATTTATATGTTCTATGATGCACATTATATCAATGCAAAAATAGTTGGTAAATGTAAAATATACATCTATTCAAATGTTTACTCAGAAGTTTTTACTACCAGTAGTGCTACACAATCACAGAATATTCAAGGCTGTTGAAAGATAAGCCTGGCCCAGGAGGGCTGCAGCAGACTCAGGGGACCTCGCTCCCTACAATACCCAGCTGTGGACATTGCAAGTCTTTTCTGGGTCATCTCGCTCCACCACGCTATACGTGCAGTTCTCCTTATAGAAGATTTTCTTGCAGTTGATTTTGTCATAACCCGAAGGTACAGGAACTCTGTCATTGAAACAAAAACAAGACATGTTAGAAAGGAAAGGGCACCTGGCCATGCTGTCCTGCTATACAGGAAGCTCTGTGTAGAAAGCAGCCACATACCAGCAGGCTGAGGTGCCCCTCACCAACCCAAGAATATCTCTTGGTTAGCAGCCTGAAGATGGGGCCCCCAAGTACCTGAACCTGTCTGTACCATACAGTGACACGGTCTATCCCTACCATCCACTTTGCATCCCATGCACACAGCAGAGAGTAGTTCTAATAGGGCCAGGGGTGGGGCTGGGCTACTCTGGTACTGGGAAGTTTTGCTAACCAGGGCCTTCCCAGCCTTTCTGATCAAGAAATGGTCACCGGCCTGGGAATGTGACTTAGTGGTAGAATGTGGCTTAGTGGTAGAATGCTTGCCTAGCATGAAGCCCTGGGTTCGATTCCTCAGCACCACATATATAGAAAAGGCTGGAAGTGGCACTGTGACTCAAGTTGTAGAGTGCTAGCCTTGAGCAAAAAGAAGCCAGGGACAGTGCTTAGGCCCTGAGTTCAAGCCCCAGGACTGGCAAAAAAACAAAAAAAAGAAGAGGGCTGGGAATATGGCCTAGTGGCAAGAGTGCTTGCTGCTTGCCTTGTATACATGAAGCCCAGGGTTCGATTCCCCAGCACCACATATATAGAAAATGGCCAGAAGTGGCGCAGTAGCTCAAGTGGCAGAGTTCTATAGCCTTGAGCAAAAAGAAGCCAGGGCCAGTGCTCAGGCCCTGAGTCCAAGGCCCAGGACTGGCAAACAAACAAACAAATAAATAAAATACAACTTTAAAAAGAAGAAGAAGAAGAAGAGGAGGAGGAGGAGGAGGAGGAGCTGGAGGAGGAGGAGGAGGAAGAAGAAAGAAGAGATCACAATAATGCTGTTAGAAGTGGGGGAGGGGAACTGTCCCAGTCCTTGCCCTTTAGAAGAAAAGCTAATTCAATCAACAGGAGCAAAGATGCACCCTAGATCAGGCAGGGAGCCCAGGGAGAAGCTGATGGAAATGGGAAAATCCACCTATGGGTTCAGCAATACAAGGGATTTCAGGGTTCAATTCCCCTGGACACCCACCCACAGGCTCTGGGTGTAAATTGTCCTGCCCCAAAAGTGCCATCCTAGTGCTCTCTGAGATTTTTTTTTTTTTGCAAAGAAAGATTTATTGTCTTATACTGTGACAAAGGGCATTTCAGTGCCCTTTCCACAGCCATTCTAGGCTAGTGGCACTCTTCTGTCCTGTGTCTGGCTCCCAGAACACCTGGATTTTCAGCCCTTGGTGGGGGGGGCAGGAAAGGAAGATGGTGAGAAGTCGACTCATGGCCAACTCAGGTACTGGGCACTGAAGCCAGAGGACTGGGCACAGAATAGAGTCATGAGAAAAGTGTCCTGCAAATGCAAGCAAGCCCTGGAATTGTGCCTTTGGCTCTCAGGCCCTGTTTTAATTCTTTTTAAGACTAAGGGATGGTTAAGTGTTCCTTTGAAAAAAATTAACTGAATGAAATAGTATTAGTGCTAGAATATTAAATGGAAAATTAGAGTAAATTATTCCAGTAAACGGTTTAACATCTGTTACCTAAAAAAAGAAAAGGTATAGAAACAAAACAAAGAATTTAGAATAAAATATTAAATTTTAGGCAATATTATAATATGCCTAATATTTTAGGCAATGGTATTTTTAAGTTTTTCTTCTTATATGTTCATAACTGAATTGTATCTATAAACTAAAAGTAAAGGCTACCGGGTACCTGTGGCTTACAGCTATAATCCTAACTGCTCAGGAGGCTGAAATCAAAGGCTATCAGCTTGGGTAGAAAAGTTGGTGAGATAAGAAGTATCTTCAGGGCTGGGAATATGGCCTAGTGGCAAGAGTGCTTGCCTCATATACATGAAGCCCTGGGTTTGACTCCTCAGCACCACATATATAGAAAATGTCCAGAAGTGGTGCTGTGGCTCAGGTGGCAGAGTGCTAGCCTTGAGCAAAAAGAAGCCAGGGACAGTGCTCAGGCCCTGAGTCCAAGGCCCAGGATTGGAAAAAACAAAACAAAACAAAACAAAACAGAATTATCTTCAATTAGCCATTAAAAAGCTATAAGTGAAGCTATGGTGCAAGTGGTAGAACATCAGCCTCTAGTAAAAAAAAAAAAGGCGTGCCTAGGCTATGAGTCCAAGCCCCAGTACAGGCAAAAACTAAAAATAAATAATAAATTAAATAAATAAAGGTAAATCAATCAATATATGAATGAATCAACAAACATGGCCTCAAAATCACATAGTATATTATTCCAGGAAGACAAGAAATGAAATACTTCCATGTACAAGGTGAAAGAGTCTTGAAAATGAGTTGAGTGAATTGACCAGTGAAAAAAAGACATACTGTAATTTAATTTAAAGAAAGTATCTAGGAGGCTGGGGATATGGCCTAGTGGCAAGAGTGCCTGCCTCATATACATGAGGCCCTGGGTTCGATTCCCCAGCACCACATATACAGAAAATGGCCAGAAGTGGCGCTTGGCTCAAGTGGCAGAGTGCTAGCCTTGAGCAAAAAGAAGCCAGGGACAGTGCTCAGGCCCTGAGTTCAAGCCCCAGGATTGGCAAAAAAAAAAAAAGAAAGAAAGTATCTAGAATAGGCAAATTAATAGTGCACAAAGCAAGTGAAATGTTACCACAGGAGGGAAGCAGGGCAGGGAAACATGGTGGGAGATATTACTTAAAGGATATAGAGTTTTAGTTTGGGGTCATAAAGAAGTTTTGGCTACAGTGGTGATGGTCATATAACATTATAAATGAACTAAGTGCACCATGTTGTATAGTTTAAAATGCTTAAAATGACTAATTTCATGTGATATATATTTACTACAAAATAACTTAAGGCAATGGCTACTAAACTTCTTTTAAAAGCTTTGGATAGGAAATACAATATCTTAATTCAGCCAGCTAAATGCAGGTAGAAGTTGGTATAGCAAATGCATCTCTTAGTAATATTGGGGTTTGGTGGTATTGGGGTACTAACGACCCCACATTTGACCAGCACCACCAATCTGATTCTGGCTGGTTATTTTGAAGATGAAATCTAGTAAATTTCATGTCTAGGCTAGAGTCAGATTCTCCAGATCTCAGCTTCCTGAGCAACTAAGATTACACATTTAGACCACTGGTGACTGGATGTTTATTTTAACCAAGTCAGATGTAGACTTGGCAGAAGAAACAGTGAAGAGATGCTAACAAGAAGCATTTTGGGGCTTTAGTCTTCAGATTCCTGAACTGGAGGCCAGAAGACCTTGACCTTCTGTCTCACTCACCGAATGTAGGGCTTGGATCTGTGCAGTGATGGCCCTGGAAAAACATTAAGCCAGGACAACTCTGGCCTTCCCACACTCTGAATCTTCTTGGATCTCATCATGGGCCTGAGTTCATGGGATATCTAGAGATCTAAGCATTTTTTTTCATCTCATAGAGAATGCATTGGGTCCAAAAGTTCTCCCAGACAAAGCTCATTGCAAATATATCTGTATGTTTATATACCTACATACTTGGCTATGTTCTGTAGCCAAAAGATGTTCAACAGTTAAGCATACTTGGTAGGAGGTGAGGCAATTCCAGGAAGGGGTTAGTTCACAACATAATGAAGAAATGAAAACATTTTCCCAGGATGGAACAACAGACAAATGACAAGGCAGAAGGAAAGGAAATTTAAGTCTTGATTGTGTGCCAGTCATTATTTTAGACATAGTAAGTATCAGTAATTTTCCTGGCTTCATGACTTCGTGTAGAATCTTGTTTCATTCTCATATCCATCAGGTTATCCATATTTTACAGTGAGAAAAATCAGAAACATACCCAAGCACACATAGGGTATGTACAAGGAGTGGAGATTCAGGCCACGACTACTGTCACCAAACACGGAGGTTCTTCTTGCTTCTCTGCACCCCTGATTCTATTCTATCATAGATCCAGGAAACCCCAAAAGAAGGTATTATGACATGCTATGAGGACATCTCTGGTGGGAAACGGAGGAATGATCCAGCAGCTCTTAACCTGATGTGGATCCAAGTCAAATGTTTGCTGCAGATTAGGCCAAACACCCATAGACACAAAAATCAAGATTGACTTGTACCAGGCCAATGCAAAACCTGGGAGCTGCTCCAGGCAGCCTGCCTGACAAGTTTCTCAGGCTGGCTCCCTGCCTTCACTAAGCATTTGCCGCCATGAGGCCTGCTCCGCACTGTGGGCAGAACCCTGAACATTTGAACTTGATAGGACTTGGTGTTCTGACTGGTAACGTGCCTGCTCCTCTCAGAGGCAAATTTAGGAAATGCTATACTACATAGTGCTGCAGTCACCCAAACCACTCCTGCTGGCCTGGGGTGTAGCTCAGTGGCAGAGCACTTGTCAACTAGTTGGGGCCCTGCACCACAACCCCAGCCCAACCAAAACAAGAATAAAACCATTCCTGTCCTCCCAAAACAGTACAGACCAAGACTGAGTGACAGGGAGACATCAGGTGAGTTTGGAGATGCTAGAGGAGAAATGGCTGTGGTCGATGTATCTTCAGGTACTCTCTGTTCCACCTGCTCATGGACCCCTTTCACCTCCAATAGCAACTGAGCAGAAAACACCTCCATAATCTTTGGGTCACTGTGAGGTCGACTTTAGTGGCCAAAGGATCTATAGGACAAGATACATTACTTGTCATCTAATGTATCTCCCAGCTCTTTCCTCTGTCTGGGAGTTTTTAAATCTCCAAGGGGGCCTAGCAATGTAGCTTAGTAGTAGAGTGCTTGCCTAACATGCATGAAGCCCTAGGTTCAACTCCTCAGCACCACATAAACAGAAAATGCCAGAAGGGTCACTGTGGCTCAAGAGGTAGAATGCTAGCCTTGAGTAAAAAGAAGCCAAGGACAGTGTTTAGGCCCTGAGTCCTAAGCCCCAGGACTGGCAAAGAAAAAAAATCTACAAGGTCCAGGCCAGCATGATCACCAGGCCAATTTTAGAATAGAATTAAGGAATATCTAGATACCTGTTTGAATATAAGAGTCTAAGAGTAAGGATACTGACTAATTTTCAAAAACAACTTTCAAAATAAGACAGGTCTTGTGGCTCATAAATAAACATTAATAGAAGGATTATAGTCCAGGTAGTCCTGGGGAAAAGTGCAACCCTATTAAACAAATAATGAAGCAGAAAAGACTGGAAGCATGGCTCAAGTGGTATAGCATCTGCCTAGCAGGTACAAGGCTTGAGTTCAAATCCCAGTACTACCAACCATAAAAATACATAAAACTCAAATAGAAGCAGCCCAAGTGCCCATCAAGAGATGAACACAGGGCTGGGAATGTGGCTTAGTGGTACAGTGCTTGCCTACTAGCCTGTATGAAGCCCTGGGCTTGATTCCTAGTACCACATAAATAGAAAAAGCCAGAAGTGACATTATGGCTCAAGTGGTAGAGAGCTAGCCTTGAGCAAGAGTGCTTAGGGACAGTGCCCAAGCCTTGAGTTCAAGCCCCAGGACTGGCAAAACAAAAAGATGAATACATAGCATAGAACGTCATATACATGGAATGGAATATTAGACACCTGAAAAAGGAAATAAATTCTGGTACATTGTACATTCATGAATCCTAAGAACATTGTGCTTAGCATAGAACACTAGTCTCTAAAGGACAAACACTATATGATTTCACTATAGGAACTTCCATTCATAGAAGTAGAGCAAAGAATGGCATTTGCCAGGGCCTGGTGGGAATGATTGATGGATATAAGCTTTGAGCTAAGCTTTGGGTTTCTTGTTTAGAAGATTGGTTTTATTTGGGTTAAGTTTTTTTTTTTTTTTTTTTTTTTTTTTTGTTGTTGTTGTTGTTTTTGCCAGTCCTGGGGCTTGGACTCAGGGCCTGAGCACTGTCCCTGGCTTCTTCTTCTTTTTTTTTTTTTTTTTTTTGCTCAAGGCTAGCACTCTGCCACTCGAGCCACAGCGCCACTTCTGGCCATTTTCTGTATATGTGGTGCTGGGGAATTGAACCCAGGGCCTCATGTATATGAGGCAAGCACTCTTGCCACTAGGCCATATCCCCAGCCCCTTGGGTTAAGTTTTTATATAGGGTCTCTGTAGCCCAGGCTGACCTCAAACTCATGGTCTTTCATCCTCAGCTCCTTGAGTGCTGGGATTACAGGTGAATATTGCTAAAATCTACTGTTTCCTGTGTTTTTATTTTTCTCAACTTTTTAAAGATGGAAGTCTCATAAGTTGCCCAGCCTGGTCTTGAACCCGTGAGCTCAAGTAACTCTCCTGCTTTCCAGGTCCAGAGTGTTAACTTCACAAAATGGGACGACCCAGGAGATGAATGTAGTTGTACAAACAGGAATGGACTTAATGTCTAGTAATTACAATGAAAAAGTTTATGTTGTATCTATTTCACCAGGAGAAATATTACTAAAAACTCACCTCCCCTCCACAATTGCTACCATGTTTTCCCATTACCACTAAGCAAGCATGAGCAGGCTAAAACAATCCAGTACTCAATCATAAGTAAACCAACCCAACAGTTACCATGGCATTTCTACTACTATTATGGTTATTTCCATAGTCTATGACTATGATCATTTTTTACTGTCAGTTACCATGGTTGCTACCTAGGTACAGAGGGGAACAAGGGCTCCCTATATTTTTCAATGTCAAGCTACAAAAAACTAGTCTCACAAGGAGGGACGTAACTGCCTCCAGGTGTGCCAGTTACGTAGGTAACTAGATAGAGATTTATTTATTTATTTATTTATTTATTTTTGGCCAGTCCTGGGCCTTGGACTCAGGGCCTGAGCACTGTCCCAGGCTTCTTTTTGCTCAAGGCTAGCACTCTGCCATACTTGAGCCATAGCACCCCTTCTGGCCGTTTTCTATATATGTGGTGCTGGGGAATTGAACCCAGGGCTTCATGTACAGGAGGCAAGCACTCTTGCCACTAGGCCATATCCCCAGCCCCTAGATAGAGATTTAAACAGGTGAGAACACCTGCAGCCCTCCTGAGGGTAGACCTCACAGATAACCTGTTTCTTTCTGGGTGCAAGCTTAAGAGCAGCAGTTCTATTGAACTGGCTTTTGTCTCATCCTTGCTCTTGCCCAGCAGCCTGTGGGTGGAATCACTACAGTCCAGGCAAGATTAAGCTCTCCAAAAGAGAAATCAATGATTTGATTTTTAGGTACAAGAAAAAAAGGGGGGAATGTAATATGGAGGTCAGATTGGCCAGCACTATCATTGGCTGTTGAAGGGTGTCAGATTGACTCAATCTCAAATTAGTTAAAGAGAGCAGAAGCCAACTCCATCTTCACTAAGATCTCCCCCACCCTATCCAGGGAAGTTCCCCTTCGCTGTGATAAGATTGTGTAAACTGATTGACCACCTGAGTAGTAGAACTTTCAAGGTTAAACCTGTGCCCTCCCATGAGTAGGCGTATCTGCCTGCATCATGTGAGCCCAACCAAATCCATGTGCCAAGTCTAACTAAAATGATAGGATGGTTCAAACAGTTGCTATAAGGCAGATTGTAACTCCATTGGCCACCTGCATGTGCTTCAGGCAAGAAACTTCCTGAGACTCTTATTTCCAATTAAGCACCAAAAAGCTGAAAGTGAAGTTTTGGCTCAAGTGTTAGAGCACTAGAGCACTAGCTTTGGGCAAAAATAAATTCAGCACCCAGGTCCTGAGTTCAAGGTCCCAAATTGGGGCATATGCCCCACATACACTCACAGAATGTGAGTCTTTTAATAACACCAAGAGTCAGGCCCACACTTGGAGGATCATTCCTGTTCACCCCCATCTTAAAACATAGCCAAAAAGACAAATCTTAGAAAGATGGAATTTTGAAAGGGGGAACAGAAGCACTACAGAAATTCCCAAGCCCCCTGGACACCACTGGCCACACCCCCTGGATACCACTGGTGAGGAGACTTACTTGTTGCAACACTGAATTCCCTTGTCACTGCAGGAGCACTCAAAACAGTTTTTAGTCTGCCAGGTCGTTTGAATTGGGTGTCTGACTCCATCATTATCCTGGCATTCTGAAACAAGACATGCTTCATGAAGAGTCCCTAAAGCATGAAACATGTATTTGGACCAGCTCAGGAAAATAGGCAATTTTTTGCTTTGTTTTATTTTTTGCCAGTCCTGGGGCTTGAACTCAGGGCCTGAGAACTGTCCCTGGCTTCTTTTTGCTCAAGGCTAGCACTCTACCACTTGAGCCACAGTGCCATTTCCAGCTTTTTCTATATATGTGGTGCTGAGGAATCGAACCCAGGGCTTCATGTATACAGGCCGAGCACTTTACCACTAGGCCATATTCCCAGCCCTGAAAATAGACAATTTTACAAGTATCTGAGCAAGTGCTTCTGTGGTCACCCAGACTGAATGCAAAGCACTCTACGCCACTGATGATGTTTCTTACATCATGCTTAAATCCTTGAGATTGTACTCCAGAACACACATTCCAAAAATAGGTAATCTTAGCACCTCAGGAGGCTGAGATTTAACAATGTCTGAAGCCAGCAAGACTCTTATCTCCAATTAACTACCAAAAGGTGTGGCTCAAGTGGTAGAGTGCCAGCCTTGAGTGGAAAAAGCTAAGGAACAATGCTGAAGTCCTGAGTTCAAGCCACCCCCCACCCCACACACACACCCTACACAGAGTCAACCAAGGAACTTTTCTTGCTTTCTTTTCTTTTTTTTTTTTGCCAGTCCTGGGGCTTGGACTCAGGGCCTGAGCACTGTCCCTGGCTTCTTTTTGCTCAAGGCTAACACTCTACCAGTTGAGCCACAGCACCACTTCTGGCCATTTTCTGTATATGTGGTGCTGGGGAATTGAACCCAGGGCTTCATGTATATGAGGCAAGCACTCTTGCCACTAGGCCATATCCCCAGCCCCAATAAAGGAACTTTATTTTTACCTTGGGCCAGTTCTGGGGTTGAGCTCAGGGCCTTTTACCAATCTTCCTCACTCTACTACTTGAATCATGTCTCCAAACCCAGATTTTTTGCTGTTAATTGGAGATAGAGTGTCACCGATTTTTCTGCTTGGGCTGGCTTTAAGCAGAGCTCAGTCTCCTGAGTGGCTAGTTTTACAGGCATGCACCATCAACATCCTGTGTAAGGTGCTTTTAAGTGTTCAGATCCCACCCCAGAGAGTCTGATCTGAAAAATGAGGCCTCACAGCACATGTACATTTCAAAAGCCCACCCTTTTGGCAATTCTCTAACCACTAGATTGACACTTCTTGTCTCACATTCTGGGCAAAGTGACATCTCTCAGACTCTCACTTACTCCATACACCCTCATCACTATGTGCATTCAAAAAAATTCAATCTGTCAACAGGTTCTATTTACCAGGCTGTAATAATATAATAAAGACAAAGCAGAACTTACCATAAAGGAAATTGTTTCCAGGTTCAGTACCTGGTATGAAGGAACACTGGGTATTGCATGAAGTCATAAAGGTAGCAAGGACCACAAGACTGCCCAGGAGAACTTTCTGTAATGCAAGGAAAGGTTTAAGTGGAAAATGAGTAGATCCACCACCTTCTTCTTCTTCTTCTTCTTCTTCTTCTTCTTCTTCTTCTTCTTCTTCTTCTTCTTCTTCTTCTTCTTCTTCTTCTTCTTCTTCTTCTTCTTCTTCTTTTTTTGGTATGGGTACTGAGGCTTGAACTTAGGGTCTGGGCCCTGCCCCTGAGATTTTTCACTCAAAGTTGGCACTGTACCATTTGAGTCACAGCCTACTTCTGATTCTTCCATGGTTAATTGGAAAAAAGAATGTTGTGTGCTTTCCAGCTTGGGCTGGTTTTTAAATGTGAGGAAAAAGTATTATTTCCTGTTATCCTAAAGTGTATTTGATACTGTGTATTGGTATTTCCTGGGATTATTTGTTTTATTTACTGCAATTGTAACCATTTTCTGTGCTGCTTGTTTCTAGCTAGCCATGTTAGGGAGGTAAATCTTGTGTTGAAGAAGATAAATAATAAACTAATTGCTACGCAAAAAAAAAAAAAACCTTTGGCAGGAATTAAGGAATGAGTCCCTTTCTACCCTTAGTAATCAATTGTACTTAGATCTGAGCATAACTCCTTGGCATGGAGGAGGGGATGGTTGGATTGGGATAAAAGCCTGGGAAAGTTCCTGCACAGGGAGCCTGCCTAGCTCTGGGTAGAGTAGTGGCATTGTGTCCCTTTGTGCAAAAGTAAACTGCCTTGACAAAATCTCCTATATCTCTTGTGTCCATTTCTGACACCATAGAGTTGTGCATTTCTAACAGAGCCATGATCATTAGATCCCAGCCTCCTGAATAACTAGGACTGCAGATATGAGCCAGCCTAATGCCTGGCTCCAGATGTTATTCTTGACTTAGTGTCATGTACAAAGAACCACAGTGAGCTCTAGCATGTAGGTCTGAGCATGAAGCTTCTACTGCCACCTAACCTATCTTGGAACAAGATCTAAAAAACTACACAGAAAGGTAAATGTTCAGCTAAAAATAGTGACAATGTACTATTATATTAAAGAGCAAGTCTGGGAAACCCTTGCAGTTAAGGTGACTTTTTAGCTGTCTTAGAGTATATAATTCTAGCTATTCAGATGGTCTGAAGATTGCCGTCAGTGCAAGCCTGGGCAGAAAAGTTTGTGAAACTGTTATTTCCAAATAACCATCACAAATAGCCAGAAGTGGAGCTGTTACTCAAGTAGCAGAGCAAAACAAAAACAAAAAACAACTACTGAGGAACAGCATCAAGGCCTTCAGTTCAATCCCTAGTAACAGCACACACACACACACACACACACACACACACACACACACACACACACATACACATGCATGCACACACACTAGGGACCAGGTTGGGACCAGGTTGAAAACACAATATATGAAGCTAAGAACTTTACTTTGTGCATAATCGGGGTATTGTTATGGGTTTTATAATAGAGGTATTCTCTTTATTTTTAAATTTTATTGTCTTTTTTGAAAATCAACACCAGAGCTTCACACATGTAAGCTAGATAAGACCCTCGCCCTGATAAAGACATCTTTGATGGCCACATGAAATGAGTTGAAACTACATTGAAACTAAAAGAATGAGGAAAAGTAGCGAGTGGCCCATGCCACATTTCTGAGATGAGCTACAAAACAATTCTTTTTAAATTATATTTTAATTATCTTTAAGTAATTGTACAAATGAGTTACCATTTGCCAGATGAATTTGTGAATATAATGCATCTTAATCTTAATTAATGTTACCCTTTTCATCATTCTACCCCTCAAAACAATTCATTTTTTTTCTTTTTTGTGCCAGTCCTGGGGCTTGAACTCTGAGGCCTAGGTGCTATCCCTGAGTTTCTTCCCTCAAGCCTAATGCTCTACTGTTTGAGTCACCGCTCCACTTCCAGTTATTTTGGTAGTTAAATGGAGATAAGAGTCTCATAGACTTCCTTTTTTTTTTTGGCCAGTCCTGGGCCTTGGACTCAGGGCCTGAGCACTGTCCCTGGCTTCTTTTTGCTCAAGGCTAGCACTCTGCCACTTGAGCCACAGCACCACTTCGGGCCATTTTCTGTATATGTGGTGCTGGGGAATTGAACTCAGGGCCTCATGTATACGAGGCAGGCACTCTTGCCACTAGGCCATATCCCCAGCCCTCATAGACTTTCTTGCCCAGTCTGGCTTCTAACCATGATCATCAGACCTCTCAGCCTCCTGAACAGCTATGAGTGGCAGAAGCCACCCATGCCCTGACAAAAACAAAAACAAATTCTAATATGATGTTTTCAGGAACCTTTAACCCAGCAGATGAGGGAAGTGCATTATTTTGAAAGCTACATAAATTTAATTACAAACTGATGGTACCTGAAATACTATGTAGAATTGATATAGGACAAAAAGACCAGCCTAGAGTAGAGGCACACACCTGAGATGTCAGTACTCCAGACACTGAGGCGGGACCCTCGTGAGCTCAAGGCGAGCCTAGGCTGTACAGAGAGACTTTGTCTCAAAGAAATAATTTAAAAAACACACACACAAAATAATAGTAGACAAATAAGGAAAGCAAATAAAAAACAGAGAAAATAGTTATAAATATGCATGTGTTTACTATAAAAAGAACTAAACTTTTTTCTGGCACTGGGTTTGAACTCAGAATGTTGTACTTGCTAGTTCTTGAGCTGCACTTGCAGCCCATATGTGTGTCCATGTGTGTGTTATTTCTGAGGCTGGGTCTTCCTTTATATACAGGATGTCCTCCATTGCCTTCCCCCTGCTTTTGCTCCCTGCACCACTGGGGATGATGAGTGCATGCCCTTGGGCAGCCCTTGTGCTTGTCCTGTTGTTGAGATGCATGGCTGGTGTCATTCAACCTAGCTATTGTTTGAAATGGGGGGATCTCACAAACTTCTTTTTGCCCGGCCTGTACTTGAACTAAAATCCCCAAATAGCCTGAGCCATCTGTCTGGCTAACTTGCCTATTTTTCAAATAGACTCTCAACTTCTTGCCTAAGTCAGCCTAGAACCATAATTCTCCTGATTTGTCTCCCAAGTAGCTGGAATTATAGGTATATGGTACCAATACCAGCTTTTTATCTTATAGGTAAGTAAGTCTCTTATTTTAAGCATTAAAGAAAAATAGATTGGGTTAAATACAAGTTTTAAGAGTAAAAATGAGATTTATACCTGATTCGTGTAACTGTAACCCCTCTGTATATCAACTCTACAGTAACAATAACAATAAAAATAAATTTAGTATATAGAAATGAAACTTAAATGGTATCAGAATTTTAGAGCAATATCAGCATATGAATCATAAAATGGAAAAATGTCTTAGCAGAAAAATGGCAAGAGAAATGAAGAAGCATTTCACAGACACAAATAGAAATAATGCATATACATTCAAAAGTTCAACTTACAAGGGAGAATGGTGAAAGGGGTGACTTGATCAAAACACATGATATTAATAAACTATTTTGTTGACTGTCAACTTTTTTGTACAACTACTTAAAGATAATAAAATGTATTTTAAAAATTCAAATTGCTAATAACAAAAGAAAAGTAAATAAAATGGATAAGTAAGTAAACAAAACATAGAACAAATAGAGCTAAGGCATTCAGGTGATAGAGTGTCTGCCTGACTAGTATAAAGCCTTAGTTCAAACCCCAGTACTATCCCCCAAAAAGTAGATAAAATAGAGATTTAATCAAATAGAATAAATAACCATTAGTTGTAACACTCAAGGGGAGGTAGAAGTGCATCTGGGTATTGATAAACACAGAAATGTTTATGAAAAAAATAGTGTGTGTGTGTGTGTGTGTGTGTGTGTGTGTGTGTGTGTGTGTGTGTGTGGAGAGAGAGAGAGCGCATGTACCGGTCCTGGGGCTTGAACTTAGGACCTGGGTGCTGTCCCTGAGCTTTTTTGCTCAAAGCTTGTGTTCAACCAGTTGAGCCAGAGCTCTATTTCTGATTTTTTTTTTTGGTGGTTAATTGGAAATAAGAGTCTTGTGGACTTCCTATCTTGACTGCCTTCAAACCGCAGTTCTCAGATCTAAGCCCTCTTACATAGCTAACATTACAAGCCTGAATCATAGGTGCTTGGCATTAATTTTTAGGAAGAAAAATCTGACAGTGTATATTAAAATTCATCAGGCATTTACAAGAATAGCACAGAGATAAAGTCGATGAAGACAGACACCCCCTCCCACACACACTTGCAGATGTTCACACAGGGGATGAAAACAACAACACAAGATGAACAAGAAATGAGCTGGTTGGGACATGGTGTCTCCGGAAAGTGTCTGGAAAGCTGACAAGGTGTTAGCAAATGAAATGAAGCAGCTCCCAAGCACTGAGCCCTGTGATTGCTGGGATGAAGACATACTTAAAGATGGAGGGCAGGAAGGGGTTGCACCAAGCCTTAAGATTTCTTGAGTATATGACATCTTTCTTCCTTGGGCTTTGCCTTCTATTTTCTAATTTTTTTACAGTAACAAAGAAATCAATTGGAATCATAAGCATAAAGAAGTTAAAACTTTTTAGGCAACACAGAGTGTTGCTACATGATATAAAGGGCCTTAAACTTCAAATCCTCCTGCCTCAGCCTCCCAAGTACCAGGATTATAGGACACTGCCACACTTAGCCTGAACTCTTAAGAAAAAAATATTCACATACAGCCTTCACCAGAACAGAATTACTCTTCCTGTTCATGTTTCATTCTTGCAACTAATCTTCAACTCAAAGATTAGTGGGAATATAACCTTCTTTTCCTCAGGGTTGTTGGCTTTCTGATCCCTCAAAGAGAGGGCTTCTGGGGAGCTGGGGTTAACACAGCAGTCAGAGGGTCTTGTTTCACCAAGTCACAGGACGTGGACTCAGAGGAACTGAGCCAGGGTGTCAGTCCAAGTCATTTAGCTATGCTGAATCGTTCGGCTTCCCACAGCTCTCAGGCAGAAATGCAATACTTAATGACAGGGATGGTGGCTAAACATGGTGAGAAAAAATGTTTTTGAGATTATCTACTTAACTCTTACAAACAGCTACTGGCTGTTATCCCTGTCTCTGTCTATCCATCTGTCGGCCTATCTGTCTGACTCTTTTCCCTACAAAAATATAGATTCCCTTTTTACAGTGGGAGCACTTGTGTGCACATCAGAATTCCCTAACAAGAAGCACAAAGTCTGCATTGATTGGAACTCTAACATTACACTTAGTTTCACAAGTACCCCAATTTTAGGGATAAATGTTCATTTATCAAATCCCAGAATTATTGGAATAACAACTTAGATCTTAGGGAATATGGTACTAAGCTCATTCAAGGGTTATTTTTTCCAAGCTCCTAGATTTTCATAACTTTACCCTTTGGAGTTGAGATTAATATACTGAAGAATCAAAGCCCCAGTCACATGTGCTATTAAGTGCTATCCAGTGTAAAGGCACATCACAGGATAGATACTAAACGGCACATTTCATGTCAGAAACCAGTTACCTACCATAGTGAAGAACAGGACCCCTTACAGCAGTCAGCAGTGTACTCAAGGAAAACACCAAGCAAACCTGATGACCAGGTTGCATTTATACAAGCCAAGATAACCACACCTACAACACCCTTAGAAAGATAAGGTCCCAAGAACACGTTGGATATTTACAGAAGGATGATTACCAACGGGAACTCATGAGTCTGGATGATTTATGAGTTATCCACATATCAGGTTACAACCACAATTATGAGTTTACCCTGTTCCCATCCCTGGTATACATTTGCCACTGACCTGAAAGCTCTGGGGAGGGAGAATTATCCCTCTGTTGGGTGAATTGCTAGGCACTCGCCATATTTCTGATCTCATGAACCAAGAAACAGAGGCTCAGCAGCACAGTCACCATGGCCAGCTGCTGGATTTCCTGATGGCCTGAGAAGAGTCTAGCAGGTCAGCCTGGCAAGCTGGGGCTGGGGTCCAGAGAACGCTGCCCTTAGGGCCTGGTGACCTAGGGTCTGGTTTTGAGGCAGGATAGAAGAAGGAAACAGAACATAGGAAATAGAAGCAAGCAATTCAGTAATAAACATTGTAAATTTAGTTGACTTGATGAGTAGTACTCAGGTATTGTATTCTTTTATTAAGCTTCATGTTCCTCATAAACAATAGCATACAGTAGGGCAATGCCCCTGTAGGGGGTTAACTGCCGTGGAAAAAATAAGTGGTATTCCTATGCTTGAACTTCACAAGAAACCACACACGGAAATGCAAACGGCTTGGTAAAATTCTTGTAGAATGATAGTAAATGGCTTTGTACCCTTCACTATATTTAATGACACACACAGCACAACGATAGAAATCACCAAGAAAACTCACACAAGAGGGGAGAACACACCAACCTCTGTCACAGACTAAATTTTTTTTTTCTTTTTTGTCCTGGGCCTTGAACTCTGGGCCTAAAGTCCAATACCTGAGCTCTTTTACGCAAGGCTAGCGCTTGATCACTTGAGCCACAGCACTTCTGGTTTACTGGTAGTTAATTGAAGGAAAAAGTTTCCTGCATGGCAGGAAAGTCTGTGAAACTGGGCTGGCTTTGAACTGTGATCTTCAGATCACAGCCTCCTGAATAACCAGGATTACAGGTATGAACCACCAGTGCCTGGCTGTTTTTAAGATGACCTTTGGAGTGAAGGTTGTGCCTGGATACTTTCCCTGGATGCCCATGCATCCAGGTGGCAGTGGCTGTGGCATGTCCCCCAGTGTCTGGGAACACCCTAACTGCTGGTGAACCCTGTGGTGCACCAGGGGTGAGAAGTATTTTTCTGCTGACTGAAACAGCAGACATCAATAGCTACCATCCAATGTGGGTTTCTCAACACCTTGCTTCCCACTGTAGACACACTGTCCCCCACTTGTAGATCAAGCCTACCCCGCCCCAACCCCAACTAACTTGGGAGGAATAAAGGTTTGCTTTGGCTCATGGTTTCAAAAGTTTCAATTTAGGGTCACTTGATTCCATTGCCTTCAGCCCTGTGATGAGGTAGCTACATATGGAGGAATAAATTACTCACCTCACAGGAGCTGGGGCAGGGGGCAAGAAAGAGATAGAGAAGGACTAGGCTCTGTTACCCATGTCAAGGGCACAGCCCTGGAGATGAAGTAACTTCCTCCCTAGGCTCCACCCACTAAATATCTCCTAACCCAAGAGCACCATGGGAATGAACCACGCCTACATTATATGGTCTGTGGAGAACATGTGTCATCCAAGCCATAACACTGGTCTTCAATCTGTTTCCTCCTTCCTTCTCAAAACCTAACCATCATCTCTGCATCTTTTGTGGAGCCAAACAAACTTCTTCACACCCAGTAAATATTCTTGACTTTTTGTTTCCCAAGGAGACTAGCAGTGAGAATCCTACCTGCTCATCCCTTCACTTTGACGTCTATCTTTTACTTTGTCAGTTTTGTTTTTGTTTTGTTTTGTTTTTTGTCAGTCCTGGGGCTTGAACTCAGGGCCTGAGAACTGTCCCTGGCTTCTTTTTGCTCAAGGCTAGCACTCTACCCCTTGAGCCACAGTGCCATTTCTGGCTTTTTCTATATATGTGGTACTGAGGAATCGAACCAAGGACTTCATGTATACGAGGCAAGCAAGTTACCACTAAGCCATATTCCCAGCCCCAGTCAACTTTGTTTTTAAGTCCCTCATCTGTCCAAATATATATCCACCTGCATGCTCACACACATTCTCTCCATGAACATCAGACTCAGACTGATGAAAAAGGTTTCAGGACATGAGGATGCATTCCCATCAGACAAGACCCATTCCCTCTGAAGGCTCATTGCCCATGGCAATGCACACTGTAGAGCCTGATCTTTTCAGTAATCTTTGGCAGGGACAGTTCGTATATTTGTTAGAGCCCTGTCATCTTGTTGAAACCAAACTCAAATAAGCATAAAAAAGAAAATGCTTTTTGGCTGAAGTATGAAGATCAGACCTGAACCATCTGCTGTACTGAAATTGTTCAGGCTATGACAAATAAAGAGATGTCTGTTTCAATCTCCCAAAGTTACTCTTGTCTATATCCATTCTTGCCTAATCACTATTACTATTCACTTCTAATCTACAATAAGAAAATTTCACTTCCATATACCAAGTGTGTTACTGGTGGGCTAGAAGTCCAGAAGTCTGGAGAAAGGACAGAAGTGGGAAAGAAATATCAGACTGAAGACCACCTGCTGCACAGGCATTCAGGGAAAGTGTCCAGGACACAACCTTCCTTCCAACACTAATCCTAAAAACAGCCCACTAAACTTTAGTCTGTAGCCAGTCAAGTGTGGTTCACACTGTAAGCCTAGCTACTCATGAGGCTGAGATCCGAGGATCTCAACCCAGGCAGGAAAACCCATGCATCTCTTTTCTCCAATTAACCAGCAGAAAACTACAGAACAGTAGGCTGTGTCCCAGGAACCCCTGAGCTATCAAACATCACAGGCATTGCACTCATTTGTATTTACTGATCTGCTCCTTTGAGTACTGGCATTTGCCATCCTGACAGAAAATTGATCCTCATTTTGCCATGTGCAAAGAGGAATCAGACTTGGAAAGAGTGAGTACATGGCTCAAATTCTTAGCCAATTCCATCTCCCTCTCTCCCCTCCCCGACCTCTGCTGTCTGCCTTGGCAAAGTTAGTCATTGTCTGACAAGCATTTGTTTCATCCCAGGAAGAAGGGTGACTTCAAAAAAACAAGTACAAAGTGTTGACTCTGTTCTAAATTTCTAGGTTGGTTACACTTACTAGGATTTCCTTCCTTCCTTCCTTCCTTTCTTTTTTCTTCCTTTCTTCCTTCCTTCCTTATTTCCTTTCTTTCTTGTGCCTGTCCTAGGCCTTGAAATCAGGATCTGAGTGCTGTCCTGAGCTTTTTCTGCTCAAGGCTAGCACTCTATATCACTTGGTTATCTGGAGATAAGAATCTCATGAGACGGGCTGGGGATATGGCCTAGTGGCAAGAGTGCCTGCCTCGGATACACGAGGCCCTAGGTTCGATTCCCCAGCACCACATATACAGAAAACGGCCAGAAGCGGCGCTGTGGCTCAAGTGGCAGAGTGCTAGCCTTGAGCGGGAAGAAGCCAGGGACAGTGCTCAGGCCCTGAGTCCAAGGCCCAGGACTGGCCAAAAAAAAAAAAAGAATCTCATGAGAGGGCTGGGGATATAGCCTAGTGGCAAGAGTGCCTGCCTCGGATACACGAGGCCCTAGGTTCGATTCCCCAGCACCACATATACAGAAAACGGCCAGAAGCGGCGCTGTGGCTCAAGTGGCAGAGTGCTAGCCTTGAGCCGGAAGAAGCCAGGGACAGTGCTCAGGCCCTGAGTCCAAGGCCCACGACTGGCAAAAAAAAAAAAAAAAAAAAAAAAAAAAAAAAGAATCTCATGAGAGCTGGGAATATAGTCTAGTAGAGTGCTTGCCTCACATACATGAAGCTCTGGGTTTAATTCCTCAGCAACACCCGCCCACACACACGGCCAGAAATGGTGCTGTGGTAGAGTGCTAGCCTTGAGGAGGAGGAGGAGGAGGAGGAGGAGGAGGAGGAGGAGGAGGAGGAGGAGGAGGAGGAGGAGGAGGAGGAGGAGGAGGAGGAGGAGGAGGAGGAGGAGGAGGAGGAGGAGGAGGAGGAGGAGGAGGAGGAGGAGGAGGAGGAGGAGGAGGAGGAGGAGGAGGAGGAGGAGGAGGAGGAGGAGGAGGAGGAGGAGGAGGAGGAGGAGGAGGAGGAGGAGGAGGAGGAGGAGGAGGAGGAGGAGGAGGAGGAGGAGGAGGAGGAGGAGGAGGAGGAGGAGGAGGAGGAGGAGGAGGAGGAGGAGGAGGAGGAGGAGGAGGAGGAGGAGGAGGAGGAGGAGGAGGAGGAGGAGGAGGAGGAGGAGGAGGAGGAGGAGGAGGAGGAGGAGGCTGGCTTTGAAATGTGATCCTCAGATCTCAGCTTCCTAAGTACCTAGGATTACAGATGTGAGCCACCAGAGCCTGGGTATACCTATTGGAATTACTTCATGCTCAAAAATCACAGGTGGCTCAAACACAAAGTCAATGGAGGAGAAAGAAAAAGAAGAGTTGTTGGTGGCCGGGCTGTAAGGACCTCATCCAGGTAGCAGCTGCCTTTCCAGTGCTCCAAATGGATGGTGCCCAGTGCTCTACTCCCAGATTCAGATGCAGCTGGTCAGCTGTTGGGAAGATGGATGCAAGATGCAGTATTGACTATAAACAAAACAAAAGCTTTGAGTCAGCAGACGTGGGTTCAAATTCAGCCTCTCTCTTTACTACCAGAAAACCCTGAATAGATTTCTCTATCCTTCTTTCCACAATTACACCTTGTCTTCCTCTGCTTCTTGTTTGTATCACAAGATAGTTCAGAATAATTATTTTGTAAGAATCAGGTTCATTTAACTCATGTTTCTTGAAGCTAGGAATTCCAAAGGCATGTTGCTGGCATCTGAAGAGGGCCTTCTTTCATTGTAATAACAGCAGAAAGTAACCTTGTAGGACAGGGCAGGCTGGACAGACAAAGCACATTTGTGTGTCTGTGCTGGTTCTGTTCCTAGGGCTTGAACTCAGGGCCTGAATGATATCCATGATCTCTTTTGCTCAAGGCTATACTCCACCACTTGAGCCACAGCTCTGCTTCTGGCTTTTTGGTGGTTAATTGGAGATAAGAGTGTCATGGACTTTACTGCCTGGGCTGGCTTTGAACTGTGACCCTCAGATCTCAGCCTCCTGAGTGAAGGATTGACCCCCACCCTATTATTACAGGTGCATATGGATGTCTGGTAAAACCCCAGGTATGTGAAGATATACTGGATTAAGGCAATCTAACCAACAACATCCCACTGTGGGCCTAACAGAAAGCCCTCACCTCCCAGTCCTAATAGCTGTTTCAAATAACCTCTATCTCCTTGTTCAGACCCCATAAAAGCCTAACTCCAACCCTATCTCCTTGCACAACCTCCAATCCCATAAGAAGGCTTGTTGTCTTTGATGTGCCTCAATAAACAGTCATTGCCTGTCAAGATGGAGAATCGAGCCTGCTCCTTCCTTTCTCCTCCATTTTTCCTAATACCAAGTACCTAGGATTACAGGCATGATCCACCAGGTGCCAGGTGTCTGGCTTTGCACTCGTGTGTGTGTGTGTGTGTGTGTATGCTGGTTCTGGGGCTTGATCTTAAGGCCTAGGCAATGCCCCTGATTATTGCTTAAGGCACAGGTTTAGATACAGTTCCTGTTACCAGCCTTTTTGGTAGTTAGAGATTAGAGTCAGACTTTACTTCTAGGGCTGGCTAGGAGTGGCAATCCTCAGATATGAGCTTCCCACATAGCTAAGATTCCAGACAGAAGCCACAAACATCTTACATCAACTCTTTAAACAAAGTCATCACCATGATAGCTCATTAGTCCATTTACTACCCTACCACTTTGGAGTGGTCCAACCATTAGATGTGGCTAGCAGGGTGAAGTTTTTCATCTATAAGACTACAGGACTCATTAAAATCAATGCACCCCCAGAAAGGCTACAAATCAAAGAAAGGTTGGACAAATGGGATTGCATCAAACTGCAGAGCTTCTGCACGGCACAGGACATAGCTCGCAAGATAAACAGAAAGCCCACAGACTGGGAGAAGATCTTTACCGGACATTCAACAGACAAAGGCCTCATCTCTAAAATATATGCAGAACTAAAAAAATTACCTTCTTCCAAAACAAAACCGCAAAAAACCAATAGCCCCCTCATCAAGTGGGCTAAAGACTTACAAAGAAACTTCTCTGATGAGGAAATGAGAATGGCCAAGAGACATAAGAAAAAATGCTCTACATCACTGGCCATAAAAGAAATGCAAATCAAAACAACATTGAGATTCCATCTCACCCCAGCAAGAATGTCATATATCAAGAAAACTAATAATAACAATTGTTGGAGGGGATGTGACAAAAGGGAACCCTACTTCATTGTTGGTGGGAATGTAAACTGGTTCAGCCACTCTGGCAAGCAGTATGGAGATTCCTCAGAAGGCTAAATATAGAACTCCCCTATGACCCAGCAGCCCCACTTTTGGGTATCTATCCAAAAGACCACAAACAAAATCACAGTAATGCCACCAGCACAACAATGTTCATCGCAGCACAATTTGTCATAGCTAGAATCTGGAACCAACCCAGATGCCCCTCAGTAGACGAATGGATCAGGAAAATGTGGTACATATACACAATGGAATTTTATGCCTGTATCAGAAAGAATGACATTGTTCCATTTGTAAGGAAATGGAAGGACTTGGAAAAAGTTATACTAAGTGAAGTGAGCCAGACCCAAAGAAACATGGACTCTATGGTCTCCCTTATTGAGAATAATTAGTACAGGTTTAGGCAAGTCATAGCAGAGCATCACAAGGCCCAATAGCTATACCCTTATGAACACATAAGATGATGCTAAGTGAAATGAACTCCATGTTATGGAAACAATTGTTATGTCACAGTTGTAACTACTTTCAACGTCCTATGTGTATCTGTAGCTTCTATTATTGATGATGTTCTTGTATCACATTCCTGTGGTTGTACCTACACTATCTCTGTAATCTTATCTGAGTATATTGGAAACCGTGTTTACCGGTATTGGAAGTAGGAAATTCAAAAGAAATACCAAATTTGAGGGCTGGGGATATAGCCTAGTGGCAAGAATGCCTGCCTCGGATACACGAGGCCCTAGGTTCGATTCCCCAGCACCACATATACAGAAAACGGCCAGAAGCGGCGCTGTGGCTCAAGTGGCAGAGTGCTAGCCTTGAGCGGGAAGAAGCCAGGGACAGTGCTCGGGCCCTGAGCCCAAGGCCCAGGACTGGCCAAAAAAAAAGAAATACCAAATTTGAGAGACAGGGTAAAAAAAAGAGAAACAACTACAAAAGCAATACTTGCAAAACTGTTTGGTGTAAGTGAACGGAACACCTCCAGGGAGGGGGAGGGAAAGGGGGGAGGGAGGGGGGTATGAGGGACAAGGTAACAAACAGTACAAGAAATGTATCCAATGCCTAACATATGAAACTGTAACCTCTCTGTACATCAGTTTGATAATAAAAATTTGAAAAAAAATAAAATAAAATCAATGCACCTTGCTAGAACGAAAGGGTGTGAAAATGCCTGACATGTAGTTGCAGTGAAAATCCAAAGAGTTCAAAATGCATGTAAGCAGAGACCATAGTTGTGGTATGCTGCCTTCTGCTCCAATTCCAGCTTTCTGCCATCTGCTCCAAAGTGGTCATGGAAGGCATGGCTGGAGTGAGACAGAAGTGGCTCATTCATGACTAGGTGATTGGGTTTATCTTCCAGTGCTGACATGTGTTGGTATACTCTCTCTCTCTCTCTCTCTCTCTCTCTCTCTCTCTCTCTCTCTCTCTCTCTCTCTGGTAGATACACACAGCTGCTGCCAGTGACCCCTCAGAACACTGTTTGCCACACTTGAAGGGGGGAATGAAGAGTTAATGTAAACCCCATTTTCAGGAAGCCCCCGTTTTGTTGTCTATTTAAACTATGAGCAAACCCAGGGCAAGCTTATTAGGGCCCAGACGGTCAAGAACTCTAACCGCCTGGGAATGCTTAATTCTAACCGTCCCCAGAATGTCTTGAGCCCTGAGCCAATCAGATTTGTACCCATGTCCTAATCTTGCTTGCTTGAACACCTGATTGCTGTAACTTTGTTTTTTGTCTTGCTTGAATACCTGATTGCTGTAACTTTGTGTTTTGCCTTTATAAGCCCTGTGCAATTGCAGCTTGGGGCTGCCTCCTAACCTCTGCTGTGTGGGTGGGTAGGACAAGGCCCGGGCTACGGCCCGCTTGAATAAACCCTTGCCTTGCTTTTGCATTTTGGAACGTCTGAGCCTCGGTGGTCTTCTTGGTGGTCGTTTCATGACTTGGCATAACATTTGGGGGCTTGTCTGGGATAGCCCCAGAGACCCCCAAGACCCCAGACTCCGAAGGTAACAAAACAGTACTTGTAAGGTCCTCTCCCTGAGGGCTCCATGTACATGCCCCCACCTCATTAAGTCTCCACCCATTTACCTGGATAACCAGCAGACCTGGAGGCAGTTACCTCCCCTTTCCCTGAGTTCACTTCCTAATCCACCTGGCCACACCCCTTGCCCCTGCCCTAGATATAAGGTAGGGCTAGGTGCGGGTCTCTCTCTCTCTCTCCCTTCTCTCCAGCCATGGATCATCTTGGCCACAGGCCAGCAGTTCGGTAATAAACGTTCTCTCCTGCCTGAAAACCATGTGGCGTTCTCCTTTACTGGCTACCTACTTTAAAAACCTAACATATATGGTGCCGTGACTCAGACGGGGCTTAAGAGTCAGGACAGGTGGAATTCTCTTCTATTTTCCTCCTTTTTCTGGGAGTATCCCCAGTCCTGATGGCCCTTTTTCCGCGAACTGAGCTGCTGCCAGATGCCACATGGCACTTTTCACTAATACCATTGCTGGCCTCCACATCCACCTCCACCTAGACACCACTTGTCTACCCTGGTGAGTGAAACTGCTGCTGCTCCGGTTCTCTGCTGCTCCATCCACCGCTTCTGCCACTTCTGCCCGGTAAGCTCTCATCCACTCACCAGGCGCCTCCCTCCCGTGCTTTTTGGGTTTTGCATCACAGTCACACTGAGCCGGGACACTGCTAGCATGCCTCTTGACAGTGCAATGAGGCCTGCTCGAAATACTCAGATACAGTTTTTGCCACTGCAATGGTAAATGGTCAGAAGTCACTTATATTCAGGCTCTCTCTTTTTCTGTTTTCCTCTCTTTCCCTTCCTTTTTCTCCCACTCTCATCTGCCTGCTTACTTTATAAAACTCCCCAGGTCGTACCATCCTTGTGTGCCTTGCTCACAAAGCTGCCTCTTTTCACAGACCTCCGAAACTGAGGCTTGACCACCAATGTGCTTTGTCAGCAAAGATATCTAAAAGTTCTTTTCTCTAGCATTGACCACGTGGTGGAGATTGGGTTTAACAGGCACTAGCAAGCCATGCTACGTGTTCTCTGTTAGTGTGTTTGTGTCCTCCTGCCACCCCCCCCCCCAACATGGCACCCCACTGGAGTTTATCAAAATATGGTTTCTCCATTTTAT
This sequence comes from Perognathus longimembris pacificus, assembly GCF_023159225.1. Classification (NCBI taxonomy): domain Eukaryota; kingdom Metazoa; phylum Chordata; class Mammalia; order Rodentia; family Heteromyidae; genus Perognathus; species Perognathus longimembris. Next base: position 62,861,906 of record NC_063162.1, on the reverse strand, counting down.
AATCTGAAAATTGTTATTTTCTAGTAAAATTGTTTTTCTAACCGACCACGTGGTTTTAAAATATTGGGCAAAAAAAAAATGTCATTTACTATTGGAATTCCAAAAAAGACTCTACTGCTGAAATTCATTTTTGCATGCTGTAAAACCTATGTGCACAGTATGTATGTCTGTGTAAATGTCATTTGTTAGTATGTCCATCTAGCTATATATCTGTGCTAAAACTCATCACATCTATTGAGTTTTGTCATTGCAGAATTCTGGCAAGTATTTGGTCAATTCTTGACAAGGTACAGGTAAGCTCTAGTCCCCTTGGTCTCCTTCTTGTTTTAATTGGAAATCAAAAAGGGCTTTTGTGGCAAAGATGCCTTGGATTGCAGTTCAAAGCCAACCCGGGTTGAAAATCTCTCTCACACTCCATCTCCCAACTAGCCAGCAAAGAGCCAGACTGGAAGCATGGCTGAAGAGACTGATCTCTTACCAGCCAAATGCTGGAAGTGGAGCTGTGGCTCAAGTGGTAGAGTGCTAGCCTCGAGCAGAAGTGCTCAGGGACAATGCCCAGGCCCTGAGTTCAAACCCCATGAATGACAACGGGGGCAAGCCATCCCAGCAACAAGCACCTAGACCCCTGGGACTCAGCCAGTTCAGGGAACAAGGATCATGGAGAGGAGTAAGAGGAGAATGATGTCACATCCTAAAAGGAGTCACTTTGTCTCGCCCTTTCAAAATTAATCAGAGCTGGGGGATCAAGAGATAGTAGCTTGTTCATCTAATGTCCATACCTGAGTATAAGAACTAGCCAAGTCATTCAATTTTTAATTTTGTGCCCTAAGCCCTTCCTTTTGCCTTAATATTTTTTTTTTTTTGCCCAGCCCCTACCTTATGAGACTTCTTCCAGGCTTCATTCAAGAACTGGCATCTACCACCAAGGGACCCTGCTGCTCGCCTTCTCCAGGAGGGGCCACATTTCTGCCTTTTACCCCTAATGCCGACGCCCCTTGCCAGCAGGAAACAGCCAGAGAGAGTCTTAGCCCTTTTTCATAACTATTAAAAGGCTGGAATGTAAGGTGCTCTCCCTGAGGGCTCCACGTAGATGCACCCACCTCATTAAGTCTCCACCCAGTTACCTGGGTAACCTGCAGACCTGGAGGCAGTTGCCTCCCCTTTCCCTGAGGTCACATCCTAATCCACCTGGCCACACCCCTTGCCCCTGCCCTAGATATAAGGCAGGGCTGGGTGGGGGTCTCTCTCTCTCTCCCTTCTCTCTGGCCATGGATCATCTTGGCCACAGGCCAGCAGTTCGGTAATAAACATTCTCTCCTGCCTGAATACCACGTGGTGTTCTCCTTTACCAGCTACCTACTTTAAAAACCTAACAGTGCTGTTCATTTGTCTTGTCCTGTAATTTGTCTGTCTGTCTGCTTTGCTCCCTTTTTGAGGATGGCTGTTCCGTCTCATATTTCTTGAAGGGGTTGTTGAAGCGGACGTGCTTACTTGGCAATCCTGTGGAGACTGGGGGAAGCCCCAGACTCTCCACCCTTGAAGGGGGACCCCTGAATGCTTCCTTCAACGTGGGTCCACTCCTTCTGCACCTTTGCAGGAGGTTGTGGGCCAACTTGGGAGATCTCCATCTCCAACTGGTAGCTTTTCTTGTTCTCAGGCCTGTGTGTTTTCCTCCTTTTGTATTATTATAATTGTTTTGTTTTTTGTAGCCTTTAGAACTGAACATCTGATCAGAGCTATGGGTAACGTTCTATCATGGGAACCTCCATCTAGCCCCTAGACTTGATCCTAGCTCACTGGAGGGAGGTTAAAAAGATAGCTCAGAACCAGAGTGTGGCCCTTAAGAAGAAAAAGTGGATCACCCTGTGCAAGTCAGAATGGCCCACCTTTAAGGGAACTAATTGGCCACCCAAGGGGAGCTTTGACATAGGTAAGATCAGGACTTTACAATGCCTAATCTACACCCCTCGTTCGGGCCATCCAGACAAGAGAGAAACCAAGAAGGAAGAGAAGAAATTGTACTCACCTGTCCTCCAGGGAGGAAGCACAGAGGAGGAAATGTTTCCCCCTCCATACTCCCCACCCCAGTTAACTCTACTAGAGGAGGACTCTGAGGAAAATGTTTCAGCTGTGCCCTCCGCTCCAGAGGGTCCCGCACAGTCAACTTGCTGGCACCCACAGCCCAGGACATGGTTGCCTCAGCCCCAAGTCCTGACCCGCAGCCACCGACAGGTGCAGACATGGAGCCAGCCCGAGCCACCAGCAAGTGGCGGGGAGTGACCCCACCGTGCAGCGCTGTCCTCTCTCTGTTGTTTGTGAGGTGCCAGACTTTGAAGTCAAGCCCTACCACGTGAACCCCATTTTAGAATCGAACCCTGAGCCAATCAGATTTGTACCTGTGTTCTAATCTTGCTTGCACAGCTGATTGTTGTAACCTTGTTCTTTGCCTTTATAAGCCCTGTGTAATCACAGCTCGGGGCTTCCTCCTAACCTCCGCTGTGTCGGTGGGTAGGACGAGGCCCGAGTTGGCAGCTCGTTAAATAAAGCCTTGCCTTGCTTTTGCATTTCGGAGTGTCTGAATCTCGGTGGTCTTCTTGGGGGTGGTCTTGCAACTTGGCACAACATTTGGGGGCTCGTCCGGGATAGCCCCAGAGACCCTGAGATCCCAGACTCCGAAGGTAAGAAAACAGCGCTGTTCATTTGTCTTGTCCTGTAATTTGTCTGTCTGTTTTGCTTTTGCTTATACTTGTAGGGCGCGAGTCAGTTTGGTTTTTGGCCAGAACTGACCAGGAGGGCCTCCTAAACGAGACTCAACCCGCCCACCTTGTACTTGGGTCTGCTCCTTCTGCTTATCTGGCAGGAGGTTGTGGGCCAACTTGGGTCCACTCCTCCCGTACCCTGGCAGGAGGATGTGGGCCAACTTGGGAGATCTCCAACTCATAACTCGGGTCCACTCCTTCTGCACCCTTGCAGGAGGTTGTGGGCCAACTCGGGTCCACTCCTTCTGCACCCTTACAGGAGGTTGTGGGCCAACTCGGGTCCACTCCTTCTTACAGGAGGTTGTGGGCCAACTCGGGTCCATTCCTTCTGCACCCTTGTAGGAGGTTGTGGCCCAGCTTGGGAGATCTCCAACTCGTAGCTTTTCTTAGGCCTGTGTGTTTTCCTCCTTTTGTATTAATTGTTTGTTTCTTGTAGCCTTTTGGACTGAACATCTGATCAGAGCTATAGATAGCGTTCTGAGGACCTCCATCTAGCCCCCTAGACTTGATCCTAGCTCACTGGAGGGAGGTTAAGGAGACCATTTTTGTGTGTTTTTTTCTTGCACTGTGCCTGACTAACAAACGGATGATGGGGAACGTTCCTTCCACTCCCCTGGACTTGACTTTAGCTCACTGGAAAGATGTACAGGTGACAGCCCACAATCAGTCAATCAGTGAGAATGTCCGCAAAAAAAAGAACTCTAGGGGGACCCCCACCCAGCCTTCTTAAGCAGAAAATTGTTTGGTGCGCTAAAATGTTTTACTAAGACTAAAAATGTTTTACTAAAACTATCAAGCCCTGGAAAATGAGGCTGGAGAATGCTAAAATCATTTGTTAAAGGTTTTTGTCTTAAAATGTACGGCCGATGCTTATTCAGCGCGCTTTAAGATCTTTTGAAAATGTATGTGTGTGTGCATGTGTGAGTGTGAATATGTTCAAGACTGCAGTATGATGCAAAACTAAGTTTAAATTCAAAGGTCTTCATGCCATGCAGTAACTGGGACTGAAGAAAAAAAAAAAAGAGGCTCTTTTAAAACAAGCAGCACGTAAGCAAATGGCGGCACCTGGTTTCAGATTGCCTGTGAGCTTCAGTTTTTCCGATGCAGATAAAAGCTAAAGTGTTGTGTTAGTGTTAAAAAGGCTTTGGAAATCAAGAATACATTTCTAGATAAGAAATTTGGAAGTAAAATTGTCCTAAATAATTATTGCAAAGTGAGAAAAGGAGAATTATGGCTACCAAAATGTTTAATTGCCATTCCAGCTTCTTTGTAGGTTTTTTTGTAACAGTTTCCAGCAGGCCCACAGAGAAGCACAGGTGATTCCTACAAGTTTTTCAAGATCTAATACTGACCCTTAATAAGTTCCAGGTAAGAGAGCATGCTTAAAAACTACTTCTGTGTGGACCACCTTGTTGCTTATAATTGGAGTAAAGTGGCCCCTTATAAGACTCATTGATCTGAATCTGCAGTTTGAAGCCAGCCCGGGCAAAGAAAGGTCCCTGTGAGAGACTTGTCTCTAATCAGCCAGCAGAGTGCTGGGAATGGAGTTGTGTGGAGCTCAAAGTGGTAGGGTGCTAGCCTTGAGCTGGAGAGCTGGGGGACAGTGCTCAGGCCCTGAGTCCAAGTCCAGTGGAAAGTCACTCCTCCTGGGACAAAAGAGATGGAGCATCCAGAGGCAGTAAGCCACTGCTTGGATGGCAGAGATGGTGTCAGATCCTAGAGTCACTACTGTTGGCCTTTCAAAAGTTAAAGCCGGGAAGTCCTAGAAGAATAGTTCATAAGCATGCCTTTCCAATGCCCATGTCTGTCTACTGGGCAGGAATTTGCCAGTCATCTGTGATAGTGGTTAGTAAGGGTAAGTTTGTCAAATGAGAGGATAGATTAAAATCTCATCCCCCGCATTTACTCAAAGCCCTGACTGGCAGTGAGAATTTTAAGCTCATACATCTGTTTAGTAAAGAAAGCTTGTAGACCTGAGATTGTGTCCTTATTGAGATCTGTTAAAGACCTGTCAGCTTGCCAATGCCCCCAATCAACAGATTACTAAAGGAGCTCGCCTCTGTGGGAATAGGCCAGGTGTGTATTGGGAAGTAGATTTCACAGAAATTACAAATATTTGCTAGTTTTTGTAGACACCTTTTCAGGATGGGTTGAAGCCTATCCAACAAAGCATGAGACTGCGAATGTAGTGGCTAAGAAGATCCTGGAAGAAATCCTACCCAGGTATGGCTTCCCATCCACCACTGATTGGGTCAGACAACGGACAGGCTTTCGTCTCAAAAGTAAGTCAGGGAATAGCTGCAGCACTGGGGACGGATTGGAAATTGCATTGTGCTTATAGACCCCAGAGTGCAGGACAGGTAGAGAAAATGAATTGGACTCTAAAAGATATGATTCTGCTTCTGTCCCTACCCCCCATTTATTCAGACCAGGGGACTGAAATCCTAAGAACCACGGTGGAAGGAACCCTAGACGGCATCGCCACTTGGGTTCATTGCTTCCACGCCAGGCCAGCTGACCCCTTTGCCCTGGATGACAACTACCGTGGTGGAACATGGGAGGTCTCCAAGCACCCAACTCAGCCGCTTCGCCTTCGCCTCAAGAAAAGAAAGTTAGACTGAATATTGTTATAATTTTCTTTTTGCCTTCTTTCCTTACTACCCTGGCTAGTGGCAGCTCACTCCAAAGTGAGGTGAATCCTGCAGTCCCTTGGTAAAGTAGACTAAGGTTATAGGTTCCTGGCTAGGTAAGGTCAACGCCCCTGAGTCAGCCTGAAGAAATTACAGAAGATGGATGATCTTCACCCATCAGCCCCCCTTTAAAACTGAGGGACCAGAATTATTTTCGGATACTACTTTTGGCCCTACTGGCCCATGCCTTACCTCTATATCATCCCCTAGACATGCAAGCCATTGAAATGGACAGAATGGAGCCATGATTGGCTCCCAAGGTACCAAAAAGAAAAAGGGGGAAATGAGGTGCCAGACTTTGAAGTCAAGCCCCACCACGTGAACCCCATTTTAGAATCGAACCCTGAGCCAATCAGATTTGTACCTGTGTTCTAATCTTGCTTGCACAGCTGATTGTTGTAACCTTGTTCTTTGCCTTTATAAGCCCTGTGTAATCACAGCTCGGGGCTTCCTCCTAACCTCCGCTGTGTCGGTGGGTAGGACGAGGCCCGAGTTGGCAGCTCGTTAAATAAAGCCTTGCCTTGCTTTTGCATTTCGGAGTGTCTGAATCTCGGTGGTCTTCTTGGGGGTGGTCTTGCAACTTGGCACATTTGTAAGTCTGACACTCTCTTTTGTGTCAAACCTGCATAGCTCATTGGAAAGATGTACAGGCGACGGTTCACAATCAGATTGTGAGTGTCCACAAAAAGAACTCTGGGGGGACCCCCACCCAGCCTTCTTAAGCAGAAAATTATTTGGTGTGCTAAAATGTTTTACTAAGACTAAGATGCTTACTATCAAGCCCTGGAAAATGAGGCTGGAGAATGATAAAATCATTTGTTAAAGGTTTTTGTCTTAAAATTTGCGTGTTGCAGGAGTAAGATTGGCAAAAATATCTCTTGCCACTGGAAAATGTACAGCCGATGCTTATGTTGCGCGCTTTAAGTTTTGTTTTTTTTTTTTTGCCAGTCCTGGGCCTTGGATTCAGGGCCTGAGCACTGTCCCTGGCTTCTTCCCGCTCAAGGCTAGCACTCTGCCACTTGAGCCACAGCGCCGCTTCTGGCCGTTTTCTGTATATGTGGTGCTGGGGAATCGAACCTAGGGCCTCATGTATCCGAGGCAGGCACTCTTGCCACTAGGCTATATCCCCAGCCCCACTTTAAGTTCTTTTGAATATGTATGTGTGTGTGCATGTGTGAGTGTGAACATGTTCAAGACTGTTAGTATGATGTAAAATTGAGTGAGTTTAAGTTTAAATTCAAATGGTCATCAAGTTTGGGCATTACCAAATGCTTCAAAGGATTATTGGATTGTTTAAAAGAGGAACTATAGTTAAAAAAATGTTTAATTAAAAAATCAGAGCTAAGTGTCAGAAATTTGGATGTAAAGGTTTATCAGTGTTAAAAAAAAAAAAAAAAACCTGCTTGGGTTTCTCAGTTCAAAGACCAATAGGAAAGGACAGGAAAAACCTGGGATGGGCTTGTGTGCCTACCCACAGGAGTGAGAGGCGATCTGGCAAAGGTGCAGCTTAGCCAGTCCACGTGGTGGGAAGCCAAAAGGGGGAGTCCATTCGTGCTGGAAGAGGACAAGCCGGCACCAAGACAGTTCATCAAGCTCTGAGGAGTAGGATGGAGATAGGCCATTCGGTAGAACAGGCCTTTCTTTCGTCTTTGTTTTCAGGTGAACATTGGAAACCTGGTGGTAAAAATGAATTTGACTGGAATTTCTAAAACTACCCTTTGAGAGGTACTAAGAATTGGAAAAGTTTTTTAAATGGTTGAAAAGTTTATTTATCTGATGTGATTCAATTCCTGTGCTATTTTTGTAATTTGGATTTTAAAGGATATATATTAAACTAATGGGGATAGGAGTTAACTCTCATTAACTCTATGTATGTCGGAAGAAATGGCAAAGTAGGCTAACGTTTCTCACTAATTTATTGAAAAGCTGAATGGATAAGTATTTCTAATTCTGTGATTGTAATTCTTGCATTAAGGAAAAATTGTCATTTGAGTTCAAAGGTCTTCATGCCTTGAGGTAACTGGGACTGAAGAAAAAAAAAAAAAAGAAAGAAAAGAGGCTCTTTTAAAACAAGCAGCCCGGAGGCAAAGGGCGGCATCTGGTTTCAGATGCCTGTAAGCTTCAGAGTTTTTCCAATGCAGATAAAAGCTAAAGTGTTAGTGTTAAAGCAGAGGTTAGTAAAAAGGCTTTGGAAATCAAGAATACATTTATACAAAATTTGGAAGTAAAATTGTCCTAAATGATTATTGCAAAGTGAGAAAAGTATAATTATGGTGTTGTGCCAAGTCGCGAAACCACCACCAAGAAGACCACCGAGACTCAGACATTCCGAAATGCAAAAGCAAGGCAAGGCTTTATTGAAGCAAGCTGCAACTCAGGCCTCATCCTACCCACCGACACAGCAGAGGTTAGGAGGGAGCCTCCAGCTGTGATTACACAGGGCTTATAAAGGCAAAGAACAAGGTTACAACAATCAGCTGTGCAAGCAAGATTAGAACACAGGTACAAATCTGATTGGCTCAGGGTTCGATTCTAAAATGGGGTTCACGTGGTAAAATGGGGCCTGACTTCAAAGTCTGGCACTTCATTTTCCCCTTTTTCTTTTTGGTACCTTGGGAGCCAATCATGGCTCCATTCTGTCCATTTCAATGACTTGCATGTCTAAGGGATGATATAGAGGTAAGGCATGGGCCAGTAGGGCCCAAAGTAGTAACCAAAGGGCCTGTCACCATTTCTCACAAGTACAGTCTCTGGACCTCTGTTTTGCTTGCCTCTAGTTTATCCTGCCTCATCTTCCGAAAAACAACTCTGGTCCCTCGGTTTTAAAGGGGGGCTGATGGGTGAAGATCATCCATCTTCTGTAACTTCTTCAGGCTGACTCAGGGGCATTGACCTTACCTAGCCAGGAACATATAACCTTATCTACTTTACCAAGGGACTGCAGGATTAGTGCAAACTGAAAATTAACTTTCAACTATACAGACTTACCATTTGCTGTATAGTGTTTAGTATCCAAATGTAAGCAACAAAATAATACATAAACTTCTCAGCTGTGCTCTAAGGGTTGGGTGGCTATGCCCATATTCCTGAGCAAGCCCAAAACTACCTAAAATAAGGGGGTCACCTCACTTTGGAGTGAGCTGCCAAAATAACATCAACACTAGCCAGGGTAGTAAGGAAAGAAGGCAAAAAGAAAATTATAACAATATTCAGTCTAACTTTCTTTTCTTGAAGTGAAGGCGAAGCAGCTGAGTTGGGTGCTTGGAGACCTCCCATGTTCCACCACGGTGGTAGTCATCCAGGGCAAAGGGGTCAGCTGGCCTGGCGTGGAAGCAATGAACCCAAGTGGCGATGCCGTCTAGGGTTCCTTCCATCATGGTTCTTAGGATTTCAGTCCCCTGGTCTGAATAAATGGGGGGTAGGGACAGAAGCAGAATCATATAATGCCTTAAGTTGGGGTCACATTCTTGCGCACGAGCTGCAAATAATCGAGTTTACACAAAAATTCAGCATGATCCAAATCAGCAAGCAATTCAGTCTGAAGGCTAGGGATAATGGGCCGGGGGGTACCCATACATTATTTCAAAAGGAGTAAAGCCAAGCTGATAGGGAGAATTTCTTACTCTAAGCAGAGCAAAAGGAAGGAGTGACACCCAGTCTGCACCAGTCTCTAAGGCCAATTTAGTTAAGGTATCTTTTAGAGTCCGATTCATTCTCTCTACCTGTCCTGAACTCTGGGGTCTATAAACACAATGCAACTTCCAAAAGCTGCGGCTATTCCCTGACTTACTTTTGAGACCAAAGCCTGTCTATTGTCTGACCCAATGGTGGATGGGAAGCCATACCTGGGTAGGATTTCTTCCAGGATCTTCTTAGCCACTACATTCACAGTCTCATGCTTTGTTGGATAGGCTTCAACCCATCCTGAAAAGGTATCTACAAAAACTAGCAAATATTTGTAATTTCTGTGAAATCTACTTCCCAATACACACCTGGCCTATTCCCACAGAGGCAAGCTCCTTTAGTAATCTGTTGATTGGGGGCATTGGCAAGCTGACAGGCCTTGCGATTTTTAACAATATCTTCAACAAGTTGATCTTGTCTAATTTTCACTTTGGAGTGTCGGAGCAAGTCCTGCATTTTTCGGGTTCCCATGTGAGAAGCTCAGTGGATTCTCTTAAGGATCCCCTTACCCAGCCCTTGTGGCAGGATAAGTTTCCTTTCACAATTTTTCCACCAGTTATTGTTTCCTTCTCTGTCCAGGGGTTTTGTGGGCCATGGGAATTTTCTTTATCCACTCCAAGCCTTCTTGGAAATACTGGGGTACAGGAGGCAAAGCTCATGGCACTGGGTCTACTAAAGTCTGTTCCCAGGAACTCTGACTTGTCTGGCTGATTTAGGCACAGGGATTTTCAGCACAGTCTACGTGTATCTGACAGCCAATGCTTGCTCTCTTTTAATATGAAGCCCAGATGGGTGACTTCAGGTTTAAAATGTGTGCCTTTTAACATTCTAGTTTGTAAACGCTTTTTCCTGACTGGCTGGGGAACTGATCTCTGATGACCTAAAAAGTTACCTTTGCAGGCCTTTAACAGATCTCAATAAGGACACAATCTCAGGTCTACAAGCTTTCTTTCCTGAACAGATATATCAGCTTAAAATTCTCACTGCCAGTCAGAGCTTTGAGTAAATGCGGGAGGTTGAGATTTTAATCTATCCTCTCATTTGACAAACTTACCTTACTAACCACTATCACAGATGACTGGCAAGTTCCTGCCCAGTAGACAGACATGGGCATTGGAAAGGCATGCTTATGAACCATTCTTCTAGGACTTCCCGGCTTTGATTAACTTTTGAAAGGCCAAACAGGAGTGACTCTAGGATCTGACACCATCTCTGCCATCTAAGCAGTGGCTTACTGCCTCTGGATGCTCCATCACTTTTGTCCCAGGAGGAGTGACTTTCCACTGGACTTGGACTCAGGGCCTGAGCACTGTCCCCCAGCTCTGCAGCTAAAGACTAGCACCCAACCACTTTGAGCTCCACACAACTCCGTTCCCAGTACTCTGCTGGCTGATTAGAGACAAGTCTCTCACAGGGACCTTTCTTTGCCCGGGCTGGCTTCAAAGCACAGATTCAGATCAGTGAGTCTTATAAGGGGCCACTTTACTCCAATTATAAGCAACAAGGTGGTCCACACAGAAGTAGTTTTTAAGCATGCTCTCTTACCTTGAACTTATTAAGGGTCAGTATTAGATCTCGACAAACTTGTAGGAATCACCTGTGCTTCTCTGTGGGCCTGCTGGAAATGGTTACAAAAAACCTACAAAGAAGCTGGAATGGCAATTAAACATTTTGGTAGCCATAATTCTCCTTTTCTCACTTTGCAATAATTATTTAGGACAATTTTACTTCCAAATTTCTTATCTAGAAATGTGTTCTTGATTTCCAAAGCCTTTTTAACACTAACACAACATTTTAGCTTTTACCTGCATTGGAAAAACTGAAGCTCACAGGCATTCTGAAACCAGGTGCCGCCCTTTGTCTACGGGCTGCTTGTTTCAAAAGAGCCTCTTTTTTTTTTTTTCTTCAGTCCCAGTTACTGCATGGCATGAAGACCTTTGAATTTTTCCTTAATGCAAGAATTACAATTAGAAATACTTATCCATTCAGCTTTCCAATATGTTAGTGAGAAACATTGGCCCATTTTGTCATTTCTTCCTACATACATAGAGTTAATGAGAGTTTACTTCTATCCCCATTAGTTTAGTATATATATATATACACACACATACATATATATATCCTTTTAAATCCAAATTTCTGACACTTAGCTCTGATGTTTTTTAAATTTTAATTAAAGAACCCTGAGAAATCCTTTAAAGCATTTGGTAATGCCCAAACTTGATGACCCTTTGACTTTAAACTTAAACTTAGTTTTGCATCATACTGCAGTCTTGAACATGTTCACTCACACATGCACACACACATACATTTTCAAAAGATCTTAAAGGGCGCAGAATAAGCATCAGCCGTACATTTTAAGACAAAAACCTTTAACAAATGATTTTAGCATTCTCCAGCCACATTTTCCAGGGCTTGATAGTTTTAGTAAAACATTTTAGCACACCAAATAATTTTCTGTTTAAGGAGGCTGGGTGGGGGTCCCCCTAGAGTTCTTTTTTGCGGACACTCTCACTGATTGACTGATTGTGGGCTGTCACCTGTACATCTTTCCAGTGAGCTAAAGTCAAGTCCAGGGGAGTGGAAGGAACGTTCCCCATCATCCGTTTGTCAGTCAGGCACAGCGCAAGAAAGAAACATACAAAAATAATCACAGGCACAAAGACCAGACAACACTTACAGACAGACTTAGGGAGCCGCGGCTTACAGGTTCAACTGTGTCTCTCCTGCCCCTGTGAGGAGGCAGACCATACAGTCTCACTGAGTCTCTCCTGCCCCTGTGAGGGGGCAGACCACACAGTCTTGAGGCTCTCTCTCTCCCGTTCCTGTGTAGGAGCAGACCAGACAACCCCGAATATAGAGTGGACTAGACAGGCGCCCGTTAGAAGGGCCTCCTGGTCCAGTCCTTCAGGTCCAGGGTGGTAGTTTGAAGCCTGAGTCCCCTGTGGAGGGCTGGAGGTGTTCCCCAAGTCCCCCAGGACTGCCCATACGAGCGTGTCCACTCCGGCTGGTCCTTCACTACCTACTGGTTCAGATTCAAGCGGCTGGCCTAAACAGAAAACAAAACTACAAATCACACAGACACAGACACACAGAATGAACAGCCCTATTTTCTTACCTTCGGAGTCTGGGGTCTTGGGGGTCTCTGGGGCCATCCCGGACGAAACCCCAAATGTTGTGCCAAGTCGCGAAACCACCACCAAGAAGACCACCGAGACTCAGACATTCCGAAATGCAAAAGCAAGGCAAGGCTTTATTGAAGCGAGCTGCAACTCGGGCCTCGTCCTACCCACTGACACAGCGGAGGTTAGGAGGGAGCCTCGAGCTGTGATTACACAGGGCTTATAAAGGCAAAGAACAAAGTAACAACAATCAGGTGTTCAAGCAAGCAAGATTAGGATACAGGTACAAATCTGATTGGCTCAGGGTTCGATTCTAAAATGGGGTTCACGTGGTAAAATGGGGCCTGACTTCAAAGTCTGGCACTTCAATGGCTACCAAAATGTTTAATTGCCATTCCAGTTTCTTTGTAGGTTTTTTGTAACAATTTCCAGCAGGCCCACAGAGAAGGACAGGTAATTCCTACAAGTTTGTCAAGATCTAACATTGGCCCTTAGTAAGTTCCAGGTAAGAGCATGCTTAAAAACTACTTCTGTGTGGACCACCTTCTTGCTTTTAATTGGAGTAAAGTGGCCTCTTGTGAGACTCACTGATCTGAAATCTGCAGTTCGAAGCCAGCCTGGGCAGAGAAAGGTCCCTGTGAGAGTCTTCATCTCTAGTTGGCCAGCAGAAGTGCTGGGAACAGAGTCGTGAGTCACTTTGAGGCTCAAAGTGGTAGGGTGCTAGTCTTGAGCTGGAGAGCTGAGAGACAGCACTCAGGCCCTGAATCCAAGTCCAGTGAAAAGTCACTCCTCCTGGTGTAATGCCCAAGTTGAGAGAGACCCACCAAGAAGACCACCGAGAGCCAGGCGTTCCAAAATGCAAAAAGCAAGGCTTTATTCAGGGAGTTGCAACTCGGGCCTCTGTCCCTTACACCAACGCAGTGAGCTGGATTTCTACAGGGCTTATAAAGGCAAAAACTATGAAATTTACAGCAAGCAGGTGTTTGGGCAGAATTAGGGTACAAACCAAAGTCTGATTAGCTTGGGGCTAGGGGCATTCTAGGACGGTCAAAGATTATCAAGGGAGTTTCCCGGCTGTCTGGGTTTTTACAAGCTGTCCTGCCAAATGGGGTGATTGACAGTCTGGGTCTGTTTCTAGTATCCTTTTATCTCGTACTTTGTGCAGTCCTTCCCAAGGCCAGGCACAGCACAGAGTAGCTTCTTTAACTTGTAGATAGCTTTGTTCTAGGAATTTACAAGCGCTGTAGGGAGTCTGGCTTTAGGGTTGTTAAAGAATTTGCAGCTTAACAGCTTTAGCACAAACAAACCAGTTCCTAAAACGTATGCATGCTCAGGGTCATTTATATTTTAATGTAAACAACAAACTGACTAACACCTCAAAACAGAGTCATTTTAATTTAACCCTTCACTGGGACAAAAGTGATTGAGCATCCAGAGGCAGTCAGCTGATGCTTGGATGGCAGAGATGTTGTCAGATCTTAGAGTCACTCCTGTTTGGCCTTTCAAAAGTTAATTAAAGCCCGGAAGTCCTAGAAGAATAGTTCATAAGCATGCCTTTCTAATGCCAATGTCTGTCTACTGGGCAGGAACTTGCCAGTCATTTGTGATAGTGGTTAGTAAGGGTAAGTTTGTCAAATGAGAGGATAGTTTAAAATCCCAACTCCCGCATCTACATCTACTCAAAGCCCTGACTGACAGTGAGAATTTTAAGCTGATACATCTGTTTAGGAAAGAAAGCTTGTAGAACTGACATTGTGTCCTTATTGAGATCTGTTAAAGGCCTGCAAAGGGGCTGGGGATATGGCCTAGTGGCAAGAGTGCTCACCTCGTATACAAGAAGTCCTGGGTTCGATTCCCCAGCACCACATATACAGAAAATGGCCAGAAGTGGCACTGTGGCTCTGAAGTGGCAGAGTGCTACCCTTGAGCAAAAGGAAGCCAGGGACAGTGCTCAGCCCCTGAGTCCAAGGCCCAGGACTGGCAAAAAAAAAAAAGCCCTGCAAAGGTAATGTAGGCATTTTTTTAGGTCATCAGAGATCAGTTCCCCATCCAGTCAGGAAAAAGCTTTTACAAACTAGAATGTTAAAAGGCTATACTGCGGGCTGGGGATATGGCCTAATGGCAAGAGTGCTTGCCTCCTATACATGAAGCCCTGGGTTCAATTCCCCAGCACCACATATACAGAAAACGGCCAGAAGGGGAGCTGTGGCCCAAGTGGCAGAGTGCTAGCCTTGAGCAAAAAGAAGCCAGGGACAGTGCTCAGGCCCTGAGTCCAAGCCCCAGGATTGGCAAAACAAAACAAAACAAAACAAAAAACAAACAAACAAAAAGGCTACACTGTGGTAGCCCCCAAAGAAGTCTGTATAGTTGAAAGTTAAAATGTTGAATGTAATTTCCACTTTGGAGTAAAGCTCCTAATGGACATCTGATCCTGCAGCCCCTTGGTAAAGTAGACTAAGGTTATAGGTTCCTGGCTAGGTAAGGTCAACGTCCCTAAGTCAGCCTGAAGAAGTTATAGAAGATGGATGATCTTCGCCCATCAGTCCCCCCTTTTAGGACCAAGGGACCAGAGTTGTTTTTGGGAAGATGAGGCAGGATAAACTAGAGGCATGGAAAACAGGGGTAACAGTATACAGAGACTACACTTGTGAGAAATGGTTACAGGCCAAGCCTTCTATGTTGGCTTTTTAAAAAATCCTAAATGCAAATAAAAACAACCCTGAGATACCACCTCACCCCAGTTAGAATGGCCTATACTCTGAACTCAGGAAACAACAAATGCTGGAGGGGCTGTGGGGAAAGAGGAACCCTTCTCCATTGTTGGTGGGAGTGCAAATTAGTACAGCCACTTTGGAGAACAGTATGGAGGTTTCTCAAAAAGCTCAATATAGACCTACCCTATGACCCAGCCATACCACTCCTAGGCATCTATCCTAAACAGCAAAACCCAAGATATCAAAAGGACATTTGTACTTCCATGTTTATCGCAGCACAATTCACAATAGCCAAAATTTGGAAACAACCCAGATGCCCCTCCACAGATGAATGGATCCAAAAAATATGGTACTTATACACAATGGAATACTACATAGCGATTAGGAATGGTGAAATATTGTTATTCGCAGGGAAATGGTCAGAACTAGAACAAATAATGTTGAGTGAGACAAGCCTAGAACACAGAAAACAAAGGGGCATGATCTCCCTGATATATGACTGTTAACAAAGGGAGATGGAGAGACAGTAGAGACCAAGTCTGTGAACACTGTATATGTGCTTGATACATTGTATACTGCATATGGGTCTACCTGACCTAGACAAGGGATGGGAAAACAGGTTGTAAGATATCACAAGAAATGTACACAATGCCCTACTATGTAAATGCACCCTCTTTGCACAGCACCTTGTAAAAAAAAAAAAAAAAAAAAAAAGAGAGAAATTATGCCAACCTCAAAAAAAAAAAAAAAAAAAAAAAAAATCCTAGCCTTATTGGAAATATCTGATTTAAACTTATTGCCCTGGCAAAATGACCCAAGGGCCATTGACTACTAAAGCTGTCTTGACATTTAGTGATGTGCCAGCCTACAAAAGCTAGTGTGCTTAAGAAGGAATCAGGAAAATACTAGGAAATTTGACTAAAGTTAGGCTTTAGGTTAACTTAGGTTAAGCTTCTCTAACCAGTCTTTGGAGAAAGTTGCAGGTAACCCAGAAGGTGTGACATTCTACTGGAACCACTGGGAGCCACTGCTGCCTGACACCACCATGGCCCCTGCCCATTGCATTTGAGTGAGGACCAAGGAGAGTCAACAGTCATCTGGAAGAATCTACATCTTCAGATGGGACTCTTATCACACGCAGATGATTTCTGCTGGAAATTGCTTTGGATCTGCTAAAACTCAAATTTTTGGGGGGACATCCTTGAGTTGACTGGAGTTAACTAGCTCTATTAAGAAAACTGGATATTGTAAGAAATTTTCAAGCAGACTGGCCTGCTGCTAAATTCAAAGCATGTATGACAGGCTGGAGAGTCACTTCCAGGCAATGCCTGGAGTGGGAGGGGTATCCAAGAGTATTAAAATGTGTCCAGATGGATTAGGGTGTGACCTCAGAGAAGAGAGGGAGGTAACTGCCATCAGGTGTGCTAGGTGGTACCAAGGTAACTGGACAGAGATTTACACTGCTGGGGGAATCTTCATGGAGCCCTCCTGGGGGTGGATCTTACAGATGCCACTGGCCAACTTTAGGCACTTAGAGGATCTGGAACCTGGAGAAATCTGTAAGGTCTGTCCCTGGAAGGCTCCATGTAGATGCCCCCACCTCATTAAGTCTCCACCCAGTTACCTGGGTAACCAGCAGACCTGGAGGCAGTTACCTCCCCTTTCCCTGAGGTCACATCCTAATCCACCTGGCCACACCCCTTGCCCCTGCCCTAGATATAAGGCAGGGTGAGGGGGTGGGGGGGAGTTGCTCTCTCTCTCTCCCTTCTCTCCGGCCATGGATCATCTTGGCCACAGGCCAGCAGTTCGGTAATAAACTTTCTTTCCTGCCTGAATACTGCATGGTGTTCTCCTTTACCGGCTACCTACTTTAAAGACCTAACATATATGGTGCCGTGACTCG
Organism: Perognathus longimembris pacificus; assembly: GCF_023159225.1. Taxonomy (NCBI): domain Eukaryota; kingdom Metazoa; phylum Chordata; class Mammalia; order Rodentia; family Heteromyidae; genus Perognathus; species Perognathus longimembris. The sequence continues at coordinate 62,845,034 of NC_063162.1, read as the reverse complement.
GATAGGGCTTAAGAGTCAGGACAGGCGGAATTCCCATCTATTTTTCTTCTTTTTTTTTTTTTTTTTTTTTTTTTTTTGGCCAGTCCTGGGGCTTGGACTCAGGGCCTGAGCACTGTCCCTGGCTTCTTCTTGCTCAAGGCTAGCACTCTGCCACTTGAGCCACAGCACCACTTCTGGCCATTTTCTGTATATGTGGTGCAGGGGAATCGAACATAGGGCCTCATGTATATGAGGCAAGCACTCTAGCCACTAGGCCATATCCCCAGCCCCTATTTTTCTTCTTTTTCTGGGAGTATCCCCAGTCCTGACGGCTGCGAGACGCCACATGGCACTTTTCACTAATACCATTGCTGGCCTCCACATCCACCTCCACCTCCACACCACTTGTCTACCCTGGTGAGTGAAACTGCTGCTGCTCCAGTTCTCTGCTGCTCTGTCTGCTGCTTCTGCCACTTCTGCCCGGTAAGCTCATCCACTCACCAGGCGCCTCCCTCCCGTGCTTTTTGGGTTTTGCATCACAGTCACATCCAAGCCGGGAAACTGCTAGCATGCCTCTTGACAGTGCAATGAGGCCTGCTCGAAATACTCGCTCAGATACAGTTTTTGCTGCTGCAATGGTAAATGGTCAGAAGTCACTTATATTCAGGCTCTCTCTCTCTTTCTCTGTTCCTCTCTTTCTCTTCCTTTTTCTCCCTCTCTCTCTCATCTTCATGCTTACTTGCTTACTGTATAAAATTCCCAAGTCGTACCATCATTGTGTGCCTTGCTCACAAAGCTGCCTCTTTTCACAGACCTCTGAAACTGAGGCTTGACCACCAATGTGCTTTGTCAGCAAAGATATCTAAAAGTTCCTTTCTCTAGCATTGACCACGTGGATATTGGGTTTAACAGGCATCAGCTCAGGCGCTATTATGCCATGCCACGTGTTCTCTATTAGTGTTTGTGTCCTCCTGCCACCCCCCTCAACATGGCATCCCACTGGAGTTTATCAAAATATGATTTCTCCATTTTATAATCTGAAAATTGTTGTTTGCTAGCAAAATTGTTTTTGTAACTGACTACGTGGTTCTAAAGTACTGGACAAAAAATGTCATTTACTATTGAAATTCCGAAAGAGTCTACTGCTGAAATTCATTTTTGCATGCTGTAAAACCTATATGCACAGTGTGTATGTGTGTTCCATGTGTGTATGTATGTGTAAACGTCATTTGTTAGTATGTCCACCTAGCTATATATCTGTGCTAAAAACTCATCACGTCTACTGAGTTTTGTCATTGCAGAATTCTGGCAAGTATTAGGTCAGTTCTTGACAAGGTACAGGTAAGCTCTAGTCCCCTTGGTCTCCTTGTTGTTTTAATTGGAAATCAAAAAGGGCTTTTATGGCAAAGACGCCTTGGATTGCAGTTCGAAGCCAGCCAGGGCTGAAAATCTCTCTCAAACTCCATCTCCCAATTAATCAGCGAAGAGCCAGGCTGGAAGCATGGCTGAAGAGACTGATCTCTTACCAGACAAGTGGTAGAGTACTAGCCTCGAGCAGAAGTGTTCAGGGACAATGCCCAAGCCCTGAGTTCAAATCCTGTGAATGCCAATGGGGGCAAGCCATCCCAGCAATAAGCACTTAGACCCCTGGGACTCAGCCAGTTCAGGGAACAAGGATCATGGAGAGGAGTAAGAGGAGAATTATGTCACATCCTAAATGGAGTCACTTTGTCTCGCCCTTTCAAAATTAATCAGAGCTGGGGGATCAAGAGGTAGTAGCTTGTCCATCTAATGTCCATGCCTGAGTTTAAGAACTGTCCAAGTCATCCAATTTTTAATTTTGTGCCCTAAACCCTTCCTTTTGCCTTAATATTTTTTTTGCCCAGCCCCTGCCTCATGAGACTTCTTCCAGGCTCATTCAAGGACTGGCATGTACCACCAAGGGACCCTGCTGCTCGCCTTCTCCAGAAGGGGCCACATTTCTGCCTTTTACCCCTAATGCCGATGCCCCTTGCCAGCAGGAAGCAGCTGGAGAAAGTCTTAGCCCGTTTTCATAACTATTAAAAGGCTGGAATGTAAGGTCTGTCCCTGGAAGGCTCCATGTAGATGCCCCCGCCTCATTAAGTCTCCACCCAGTTACCTGGGTAACCTGCAGACCTGGAGGCAGTTACCTCCCCTTTCCCTGAGGTCACATCCTAATCCACCTGGCCACACCCCTTGCTCCTGCCCTAGATATAAGGCAGGGCTGGGTGGGGGTCTCTCTCTCTCTCTCCCTTCTCTCCGGCCATGGATCATCTTGGCCACAGGCCAGCAGTTCGGTAATAAACTTTCTTTCCTGCCTGAATACCACGTGGTGTTCTCCTTTACCGGCTACCTACTTTAAAAACCTAACAAAATCCCCTCTAAAATAGTAACTCATGATAGTTGGCTCTGGCCTGGCTTCTTAGGAGCAGCAGTCCCATCGGACTGACCCTTGCCCCATCATTGTTTTCCTCAACAGCCTGTGGGTGGAGTCACAGTAAATTGCATTGATTTAGTTGAGATAAACCAGAAAATGTACAGTTTAAAACTCTAGCAGCAAAGAAGCCCCAGGAAATGTAAAGAGGAAAGTTAGTATAGAAAGCCTTGGAGAAAGGGATAGAAAAATGGTTTCCTCTGGATAAGAAAGGGATTTAAAAAGTAAATTATCACAGAATGTTCCAGTAAGTCGCTGATGTCGTGAGGAAGTAGAAGATGGTGTGAATGGGGATATGTTAAATTTTATAAGACACAGATTATAAAACTGTATAAGGAAAGACTTTAGAGAGAGAGTTGGGGAAACAAAAATGTTTCCTTTAGATTAAAAGGTTTTGGCACGTTAAAAGTGAGAAAGACAATCCCTAGAAAGTTTGATTATGTAACAAATGGTATCAGTATGTCTTAAAATTAGAGCATATGAGTAAAGTTGGTATGTAATCAAATTGGCTATAATATAAATAGGGTCAGAATTGGGGCTTTGGTATAAAACTATGTTTATCTGTACCTGTATCTGCAGGGCTAAGGGACTTGTGTGATGTCATCTAAATGTTATTCCTAACTTGCAATCACATTTGTTATAAGCTTTGATCGCCCCCCTCAGAGCCCTATAGCAAGTCCACCAAGAGAATCTGGCTCAAGCTAAAGGCCCTTTATGAGACTGGACCTCCTCCTGAGCCACACCCGATACCAACTGAGTAAAGCGCCACCGACCACTTATGGTATTGCGGGCACAATACCAATCTATCCCTACCGAGTCTCAGTCAGAATCAAACTAATAAGCAAGGAGAACCACGATTGGTTCTCAAGTTACCTATCTGAAGGGGGAATGAAGAGTTAAAGTAAACCCCATTTTCAGGCAGCCCCCGTTTTGTTGTCTGTTTAAACTATGAGCAAACCCAGGGCAAGCTAATTAGGGCCCAGCCGGTCAAGAACTCTAACCGCCTGGGAATGCCTAATTCTAACCATCCCCAGAATGTCTTGAGCCCTGAGCCAATCAGATTTGTACCCATGTCCTAATCTTGCTTGCTTGAACACCTGATTGCTGTAACTTTGTTTTTTGTCTTGCTTGAACACCTGATTGCTGTAATTTTGTGTTTTGCCTTTATAATCCCTGTGTAATCGCAGCTCGGGGCTTCCTCCTAACCTCTGCTGTGTGGGTGGGTAGGACAAGGCCCGGGCTACGGCCCGCTTGAATAAAGCCTTGCCTTGCTTTTGCATTTCGGAATGTCTGAGTCTCGGTGGGCTTCTTGGTGGTCGTTTCGTGACTTGGCATAACACACTGAATCTCCTGGCCTCTCGATACCTCATCAGCACAACACAACATCCCAGCCTGGCCCAGTGGGCTGGTTATGAGGAGTAGGCCCAGGGGTTGAAGAGTTGTCATGTTAAATTCCACCTGTTGGAAATGAGAAATGAAACTATTGCCACCAGAACTTCATTGTCATCCCTTCCTATCCCAAAGTAGTCAGACATCCAGTTCACAGAGGAGAAAAACTCCTGAACTACTGTCAGACCAGACAAGTGGGTGGTTCCTGGGTTGTTTATATAGTTGCTTTTCAGCAATAAACACAATGTCCTTGACCAAATAGCTTTTAACCCATTTGAGGAACAAGAAAGGTCTGGGCCTCCAGGGTAGTGCCTGGATCTCTGCCTTTCTCTGAGAGAAAAGCTGACTTTGTTTTTCTGGGTTCTTCTTACTGGATGATCCTGTTCATGTTTCATTTGCTCTGTCTCTTGTGCTTGTGTTGTGTCTGTTATACTTCTAATGGAGTCACCCCCCCAAGGGAGGGGATTCCTTGTTCCTCCTAGAGTCCACCACTCAGTCTCCAGCAAAAAGATGATAAAAGGATGGATTTATTGGGGAAGTAAAAAGTGAACTGACTGGCCAGGGTCGCAGCCCAGACTCAGGAGCTGAAACTGCAACCATGTGCGGCCTTCCAGGCCTGGTTATAAAGGCAAACATCACATAGTCAAACCTGCCACACTCAGGTGGCCAATGGGATTACAACACTTACAGAACATGCCAGGTCACACACAGGTGGCCAATGGAGTTACAGTCTGTCTCACAGTATTAGTTTGAACCAGCCTTTCATTCTAGTTAGAATTGGCACATGGATTTGGTGGGGCTCACATGACACAGGTGGATATGCCTACTCATGGGAGGGCACAGGTTTAACTTTGAACATTCCTTGAAACTTCCATGCCTCAGGTGGTCACACAGTTTACACAATCTTATCATAGTGAAGGGGAATTTCCCTTGATTCTGAACAGACAGGGCACACTCCCAACCCTGAGGCTCAGGGGCAGGGGAGAGCTTAGTAAAGAGGGAGGCAGCTTCTACTCTCTTTAACTGAGATGGAGTCAATCTGACACCCCTCAACAGCCAGTGATGGTGCTAGCCAGATCTGACCTCCATATTACAGTACTCACAGTCCTCTGAAAAGCTTTCTGATGTCTTACAGAAAATGGGAAAGTAAGAGCTGTGAATATGGCCTAGTGGTAGAGTACTTGCCTCACATACATAAAACCCTGAGTTCCATTCCTCAGCACCACTTATATAGAAAAAGCCAGAAGTGGCTCTGTGGCTCAAGTGGTAGAGTGCTAGCCTTGAGCAAAAAGAAGCCATGGACAGTGCTCAGGCCCTGAGTTCAAGCCCTAAGACTGGCAAAAAGAAAGAGAGAAAGAAAGAAAAAGGAAGAAAGAGAGAAGGAGGGAGGGAGGGTGGGAGGAAGGAAGGAAGGAAGGAAGGAAGGAAGGAAGGAAGGAAGGAAGGAAGGAAAGAAGGAAAGAAGGAAGGAAGGAAGGAAGGAAGGAAACGGGAAGGTAATTCATCTGCAGTCACCTGTCTTGCACATCAGCTTCACGTGATTCATTCAACACTGGACACTGAGCAGGCATAGCCAGGCATACAGGTGTCCTTCAACAGCCTAGGTGCTCCTGAGACATGGCCTGCTGTTCTGCAGGTGGCTCTTTTCCATCTCTGTTCTTTCCCTGGAACTGCAGGATTTCTAACCTGATACTACCTGTGCTGCAGCTTTCAAGATGTGAAGATGAATGTGTGGTATTGTGGTTTAAAAGTGAATAGTAATAGCAACTAGGCAGGAATAAATACAGATGGAAGTGACTTTTACCTTTCCATTTTTTGGAGACTGGAAAGCAAGGAAAATGTAGCAGGGGCAGACAGAAATCTACATGTGTTCAAAACTGTGGTTTCACCCACGTAAATCATTCATTTTAGAGAGCAGCACGATTTCAGTTATGCAAGTTTTATTTATTTTATTAAAAACTCATTATTATGCATTAGTTGTACAGGGAGGTTTCATTTTTATTGTGAAATGTGGATACTAGGTCCAAGTAATGCCATCTTGCCCTCATTACTATCTTGGCACCTTGCCCTAAGCCCCTAATTTTCCTCCCCTGACTTGCTTTACTTATGTAAAACACTTTTATTAGGCTTAATTCCTCACTGAATGATGTAGTTTTTGCCCATGTAAGCATTGTGATAGCAGCATTTGGGGCTGCAAGTTTTTTCTTGAAGAGAAGTCTGCTTGCAGATGCTGGCATTTTAATAAAGACTCCCAATTTGACTTCTTAAAGTGTGGCTTCTCTATATATCTCTGATCAAATTCCCATGTAATAAGTGTAATATATCCATACATGTATGTAATGGATCCTGATTAAATTCACTCCTTTTACAGTCTGTCTTATTCTTCTGTCCTTTCTTTAAAACAACCAGATGCAATATTCTAGCTATTTAGGAGGCTGAGATCTGAGTATTGAGGCTCAAAGCCTGCCCACACAACAATATCTGTGATACTCTTGTTTTCAGTAAATTATATTTTTTAAAAAGCCAAAAGTGGAATTGTGGTTAAAGTGGCAAAGTGCTGTTAGCTCTGAGCAAAAAATCTCATGGACAGCAGCCAGGCTATGAGTTCAAGCCCCAGGACCAGCAACAAACAAACAAATATAAATGTCAACAAGTTTCATGGTTCTGTTTTCATACATGTAGATAAACTACTTCATTTATATTCATTTTCATTCACTTTATTAGTCCTCTCCCCTCCTGCTGACAATCCTCATTTTACTTTTCTGTCATTCTCTGTGTGTATGTGTGTGTGTATGTGTGTGTCTGTGTGTTTATTGTATCAGAGGGATTTCACCATAGCATTTCAGATTTTCATATGTTTTTCATAATAACACTGTTTCTTTCTTTCACCATCCCACCAACTCTCTACTGACCAGCAGCTGTCACTGAGGTTCTTTATGACATCTTCATGCCTACTCAGTCACACAACTTTTAGAAGAACTTTTGCTTTTCTTTTTGATGCCAGTCCTGGGACTTGAGCTAAGTCAGGGCTTGGGTTGTGTCCCTGAGCTTTTTTGCTGAAGGCTCTCTCTATATCACTTGAGCTACAGCTCCACTTCCAGCTTTTTGGTGATTATTTGGAGAAAAGATACCCGTCTGGGCTGGCTGTGAACTATGACCCTTAGATCTCAGCCTCCTGAGTAGCTAGGATTACAGATGTGAGCCACTGGTGCCCAGCTTAGAAGGATTTTTTGTATGTAAAGTCACAGCACACTATAACTTCACACTATGGAGAGGCTGTGCTGTCCCAAGTCAGAGATCAAAGCACAAGTATGGCACAGGTGATTGCAGATGAATTACCTTCCCGTTTCCTTCCTTCCTTCCTCCCTCCCTCCCTCCCTCCCCCTCTCTCTTTCTTTCTTCCTTTTTCTTTCTTTCTCTCTTTCTTTTTGCCAGTCTTAGGGCTTGAACTCAGGGCCTGAGCACTGTCCATGGCTTCTTTTTGCTCAAGGCTAGCACTCTACCACTTGAGCCACAGAGCCACTTCTGGCTTTTTCTATATAAGTGGTGCTGAGGAATGGAACTCAGGGTTTTATGTATGTGAGGCAAGTACTCTACCACTAGGCCATATTCACAGCTCTTACTTTCCCATTTTCTGTAAGACATCAGAAAGCTTTTCAGAGGACTGTGAGTACTGTAATATGGAGGTCAGATCTGGCTAGCACCATCACTGGCTGTTGAGGGGTGTCAGATTGACTCCATCTCAGTTAAAGAGAGTAGAAGCTGCCTCCCTCTTTACTAAGCTCTCCCCTGCCCCTGAGCCTCAGGGTTGGGAGTGTGCCCTGTCTGTTCAGAATCAAGGGAAATTCCCCTTCACTATGATAAAATTGTGTAAACTGTGTGACCACCTGAGGCATGGAAGGTTCAAGGAATGTTCAAAGTTAAACCTGTGCCCTCCCATGAGTAGGCATATCCACCTGTATCATGTGAGCCCCACCAAATCCATGTGTCAATTCTAACTATAAAAGAGGAAAGACTGGGTCCCTTGGCCTGTGCTAGTCACCCTGATGTTGAAGGTCATTGGGGAAGTGAAGGACATAGGATCTGACTGTGGCTGGGTCACATGGCAAAGCAGGCTTCTGTTGGAGATGAAGTAGACCTCATTGAATAAGAAGGATAACAAGCATTCTGGAAGAGAAGCAACCACAGTGGACTCAGTTCAGGGAAGGTCACCAGCCAGGTCACCAATTCACCAAGGACACTGGCACCTGGCCAGAAGGAGCCCAGGAACACCAACAGACATGGCCCCAAGAAACAGAGGCTAGCACGGACACTACCAGAAATGCCTGCACTCTTGACAGAAGATGCAGGTGGTGTCCAGTGTCTTTCCCTGATCTTACACTTGAATTGCATAGATGAAGGGAGAAGCAGAGAAACAGGCACATTTCACAATTCTCTGGTAAAACAAATCATCTTCAGGATGCTAGTTTAATTGGAATAGAATGAGACTGGCACCCTGTCTCCCATCTGGATGAAGGCTTATAAAAATTACACCCACTAGAAAGCTGTAAAGTAATGTTCTGGTGAGTGCAGGAGGGCACAATTGTGCAAGTGTGAACATGGTACTATGATCTGCACAAGTCCCTCCAAAGGCTCCTGTGCTGAAGGCTCAGTCCCCAGCAAGATGTGGAACCTTTAGTAGGAGAAGCCTAGGCAGAGATTTTGGGTCACTGAAGTTGGACCTTAAGAGGATTTGGGGTATAACTTGATCTCTTCTTTATCTTCACTTCCTAGTGATGAGGGGATAAGTTTATATCCTATAACAAGCTTCTACCATGACATAGTGCCTCACCCCAGATCCTAGTCAGTGCTCATGAACTGAAGTTGCCAAACAGGTCCACCTAAACAAACCTTTATTTTTCATAAGGTGATCAGCTCAGGTATTTGTTTTAAGGATCGGAGGCTGACTAATATGAGGAAAGTGGCACATGACATAGTCTTGTCAGACTTTTCTGGTATAGTTGGACTTGAAGTACCAGACAGTTTATCTCTGGTCATGAAGAAACATCCTGTCTGTGCTTCCCATTGGATGATGGATGATGGAGCCAGAGGACGCAATTAGAAGAACATTAACTTTACCTTTTCAAGTTCTTTCCCCTGGACTGGGAATATGGCCTAGTGGCAAGAGTGCTTGCCTTGTATATATGAAGCCCTGGGTTGGATTCCCCATCACCACATATATAGGAAACAGCCAGAAGTGGTGCTGTGGCTCAAGTGACAGAGTGCTAGCCTTAAGCAAAAAAAGGAAGCCAGGGCCAGTGCTCAGGCCCTGAGTCCAAGGCCCAGGACTGGCAAAAAAAAAAAAAAGAAAAAAAAAAGATTTCAAATTCTTTTCTCTGGACACTGTGCTAATTGCTTTGTATGTGCTGTCTTTTTCTCCCAAGAGAGAAGACATGGTCACACTGTTTCATAAATGAGGGAATTATAGCTCAGAGAAGCAAGGGTATGTGGTGGAACCTCAGCACTGGTCTTACACAGGACCTAATACACTTCTCACAATGTTAGATAAGGCAAGGGTGAAGGGAGTAGAAGTGTGGACCTGGAGGGTAGGATTGTTGTGCTTATAGCCTTCAGGTTGTAACACACGGTTTATTATTCCCTAGGAGTTTTGGTTCTGGAGGCAGAGTGGGGAAGAGGTATGTGAGTAAGCAACATTTCAAAGTTCTCAAAGAATTCTTTTAAAGGGGCTGGGAACATGGCCTAGTGGTAGAGCACTTGCCTCATATACATGAAGCCCTGGTTTCGATTCCTCAGCACCACATATATAGAAAAAGCCAGAAGTGGTGCTGTGACTCAAGTGGTAGGTGCTAGCCTTGAGCAAAAAGAAGCCAGGTACAGTGCCCAGGCCCTTAGTCCAAGCCCCAGGACTGGCAAGTTATTTTCTTCTTTTCAGGGCAGTTACATTGGTTTGTGCCACAAAATATCGTAGCCACTCGGGAGGCAGGTATTGGGAAGAATGTAGTTCAAGGCCAGTTCAGGTAAAAAGTTATCAAAACCCCATCTCAACAAAAACAGGTGAGGCATGGTTGTTCTGTCATTATAGCTATACTGGAGGTGACAGACAGAGAAGGTGATGGGCAAATGCCAGTCCCAGGCAAAAGAATAATCTATATGAGGAAAACTAAAGCAGAACTGCCTAGGTCCATGATTGAAAGGGCAGATAGTCGCTGTGAGCTCAAGGCCCTGAGTTCAAGCCCTGGGGCCATAAGAAAATAGTTTTCTTTTTTTTTTTTTTGGCCTGTCCTGGGGCTTGGACTCAGGGCCTGAGCACTGTCCCTGGCTTCTTTTTGCTCAAGGCTAGCACTCTGCCACTTGAGCCACAGTGCCACTTCTGGCCATTTTCTGTATATGTGGTGCTGGGGAATCGAACCCAGGGCCTCATGTATATGAGGCAGGCACTCTTGCCACTAGGCCATATCCCCAGCCCAAGAAAATAGTTTTCTTAGCAGTTTTCAGAGTGGCTCACATTACAAGCTCATGCCTATAAAAAGCGAGTGAGAGGCCTTGATTGAAAAAGCCAAGCAATAGTTAAGGCCTTAAGTTCCAGCCCCAATACACACACACACACACACACACACACACACACACACACACGCTTTATTTTCTCCCATTCAATCAGGTTGTAAGCTTCTTCATCTTACCAGGGATTGTAAAACAAAAAGCCTGACTAGCAATGAAGCTTAGCTTTCCTTTCCAAAGAGAATTAAAATGTTTTCAGAAAATGTTAATGGAGAACTTGCTTGCTGGAGCTAAGAAACAGGACTAGAGCTCTGAGAGCAGCAGAGGGAAGTCTGGTATTGAGGAGCGTAGAGAATAAAATTATGACCATTATGCCCCTAACAGCTATTTTGCTTCTGTACCTTTGCTTGCTAACCCATGAGGAAGTGGAAAAATACCAGCAGTCTTCCTATAGCTACTCTGTAACCACATGTCCCCCACACCCCTCTGTGAACTCTGTACACACCCGAATCTGGGCACAGGAGATAACTGCCATCTGGCTCCGGGACGTGATTAATTGTCCACACCCGGAGCCCACTCAAGGTTGGACATGACTAAGTGTCCATTCTCAGACCCCTGCCCGGATCTGGGCACAAGAGACAAGAACCATCTGGCTCCAGGAATGTGGCTACGTGACCACTCCTGGAGGCCCACCCACATCTGTACCCCAGGATTAAAGCTGTCTGGCGCCATATGTTCGGCGGGAAAATCCAGGCCAATTCTGAGACGACCAGTAAACTAGGGCAAATGTCAACCAATCATGTACTTGTAACCGGGGGTCTTCCCCAACTACCCTGTACCCATCTATAAATGCTGTGCTGAAATTGTGCTTGGGGCCTCTTAGCGTCACTGGCAATGAGTGCGCAGAGGTCCGGGTTCAAACTCGTAATAAACGACCCTTGTGGTTTGGCTTTGACTCTGGACTCTGGTGGTTGTCTTTGGGGTCTCGAAATCTGGGTACTTCAGTATCCCCAGCTCAGGGAAGAACCTGAGCCTCTCTTTCCAGCATTCCCCTTGGGAGGTAGACGGAATCCAGGATGGAGTAAGTACGGGATGCATCCTTGAGGTACGACCAGAATCCCAAGGCTCTTTGTCTCAAAGAACCCTGGTGTTGCAGCAGCTCAAGGAAGCAGCATAAGTTATCACTGGGTCCAAAGACATTGCAAGGACATAGACAGTGCCTATCTCCACAGCAATGTTGTGGGGAAGGAAACCACTTAGGACTCCTTCTAAAGGTTGTTTCTGGCTAATCCACACATCCTTGGCATGCCATGGAGATCAGGAGAAATGTCTATCGAATAGCTGAGACATGATTTGTTATCACCCAATATGATAGAAGCTTGACAGTATGGTGAAGATAAAGTAAACCTACAGCCAGGTATAGTGGTGCATATCTGTAATCCCAACTAGTCAAGAGGCAAGAGCAGGAGGATGCCAGGGAAGTTAGCAGGATGCCATCTCAAAAAAGCCAAACCAATTTGACAGTAGTAGTGATACTGAAAATACCTAAGTGACTCCATCTTAAAAATCTAAGCTTGCTCTCCCCTAAATCAGGAGGTTACACAGAAAGCCTGCACAAAACATTTTTTGAGAAAAACTGCTGAATGTCTCAAACGGAGGATGTATGTGTTAGATATAAACAGAGATTGAAATTTAACTTTAGAAATGTGGTTTAGCCCTCTGCTAACAAAGTTTAACTATAGCCCTCTGCTAACAGAGTTAACTATGGCCCTCTCCTAACAAAGTTAACTATAGATAAGATTAACCTATTTCCCTCTGCTTGCTTAGTGTGATGTCAAACATCAAACATATGTCTGACTGTGTGGAAGTTTCCCCAGATTGCTTAAGAGTTGTTTGTTTCATGATATAAAAAGACTGCTAGATTTTGACTTGGGGCCTCTCTCAGCCTCTCAGCTGCTGCTGAGTGCACGGAGGACCGAGCTAGCTCACAATAAACGCCTCTTTGCTGTTTACATTGGTCTTGGTCTCTGGTGGTCTTTTTGGGGGTCCTGAACTCGAGCAAAACAATCCTACTACTAATAATAATGTTAACAGTAATATTACCACTAATTATAACAATATTATCCCTTTACATTAAAAAAAAGCCAAACCAAAGGACCAGGATGTGGGCTCAAGCAGACACTCCAGTGCTGTGGTTCTCATGCTAGAGACAACCCAGTTTCACTGTGTTTGTACTTACACTTCTCTTGCTGTCCCAAATTAACTGAAAGCAGGAGAAAAGCCTGGTACCTCTGCTTCCATTTTGTTTGCCTTTCTTCTAAGCTGTTTCTATGCAGTCTCCTGGATTCCAAGAAAGATGGGACTGATTGATAAACACCTTCAAAACTACCCTTAAGGAAGAGCAGAGCCTTGTAGGAGCCATCATCCCCAGATGCAGATGATTTCTACTAGTGGTCAGGCTGTACACTAGAACTGGGGAAATCATCTCATGGGAAGCAGATGACGCTCCTCAAGTGATGACAGCAATAACTTCTCAGGAACCCATGGAGGCAGAATTGAGATCATGGCCAGGCAGACCATACTGCAGTGGGAACTCTTGAACTATGCCTAACTTTGTCACCTGCCCCCATCCTCTGCTTAAATCCAATGCTCATGTCTGTGCCTGAAAAGTGATGAGGTGCCTGTGTCACATAATTTTCTTTCTTTGCCATATTTTTTTCTTAATTAACTGTCCTATCATGCTCAAGACTTGCCTGAGATCCTCTCATTCTGGATTCAAGAATGGGGTTGATTAGCACTGAGTTTCTCATAAGCTGGACCAAGTGCTCTGTACCATGATTCCCACAGCACATCCCATCACAGGATCAAACCCAGTCACCTGTACTTTATTTCTGTCTCTTTTCCTACTTTTGCACTCCAAAAAAAATTAAATGAAAAGTCAATAGAACTGTTTCCTGATGGGATTTGTCATGAAGTCAAAAGGAAGAGGAACTATGATAAATAAATATTTAACCTGTTCTACAGTCCAAGGGAGGCAGGCCTGGAAGCAGATAAGCACTTAATAAATGTTTACCCTGTCCAGTATTCAAAGGAGGAGTGATCACAGTAGGTTAATAAAGATACTATTTAAAATAAATAAGCATGTTATGTCTATTTTCCAAAATTAACTGCTCAGTACTGGGCTGGTACTGGGCTGGACAAGCATTAGCTTCTGTCTCCTGTGGTGCCCTGGACTCAGGGCAGGATGCTTCCTGTGAGGACTCAGAAAAAAAAATAAACTTGTTTCAAAAAGGACTCCCATAGCCCATGACACAGGACTGAGTCCTGGATGTGGGTTCCTGAGAGGCTCTGGAGGGAAGGATACAAGACAATGGAAATTTGGATCCGTAGCTGACTCTTAGACCAGAAGAGAAGTGGTTTTTGACTTCTTGTAGGGGTTAGAAAAAGCAAGGAGATCTTAGAGTGTCCCCATATGGCAATGTACAGTAACTATCAAATTCCTGGAGTAGACATAGCACTGTTGTGCCCAAGTCCTAGAAGACCACCAAGAACACCACTGAGAGCCAGACATTCCGAAATGCAAAAGCAAGGCTTTATTCAGGTGAGCTGCAGCCCAGACCTCGTCCTACACTCTGACACAGTGGAGGTTAGGAGGAAGACCATGAGCAGAGTTTTACATGGGTATTTAAAGGAAAAAAACCACAAAGTTACATAAACCAGAAGTGCAAACAGGGTTGGGATACGAGGACAAATCTGATTGGCTCAGGGCTAGGGGTTCTCTAAAATTGGTCTGAGGACATTCCAAGGTGGTCAACACGACCGGAACGTCCCCAAACCGGTTAGGCCATCTGGAAAATGGGAGATTTATGGTCGGGTGGTTTCGGCACAAACATCTGCACAAACACCTTTGTTCCTGGAATCTGTACAATTTCTGGCTAGTTTCACCATAAACAAGCCATTTCCCGGGTTTTATGTATGTGCTGGGTTATTCTTAGCTTAACAAAAACAACAAGATGGTTGCAGCCTCAAGATGGAGTCGTCCTAGTTCTTCAGCACCAGCACTGTCCCCTAGCATCCCAGGCTCTAAGTCATCCACTAGAGTCCCTGAGCCAAGCAGGGCCATCAGACCTGTAAGGGCCTTGTAGTGAGGCCGTAGTTCTCAGGAGCTAGTGACTATTGGAAACATATGCAGGTGTATTTTCCTACCCTTCCTGACCTGCAGGCCACCATATCTCAGACATTGAGAACTGAGGTTCAGAGCTAGCACACACACAGACACACAAACAGACAAACACACACACACGCACACAGACACACACACACATGTTAGCATTTCCCTAGCCTCAGCTCCTCAGCTCCTCCCACTAGCCCCCAGATCCACCCATATCTAATGAGCCACTCCTATTCACTACCTACCTACTTCCCCTTTACCCCCAGAGAGAAGCTGCCACATGGATAAGGTGCAGATGCCATGTAGCTCCCTCTCCCATGGGAACTATGGCCCCACTAATAAACCTCCTTATGAACCTTCTTCTCCTGTCTGTGATTATCTCAGCATGGTCCTCTGGGATGGCCGATACCTATGTTTTCATTGGTGCCGAAACCCGGGATAGGTTCCCCGGTGGATTTGCTCTCCCATTTCTGGGGGGTCCAAGCTGCCTCTGGGACCTATTCTGCTGTCCTAAGCCTACCCAGACGACCACCGAGGTAATTTCTCCTGACCGAGCGCTCTACTTCCATCCACCATGACAACGACAGATTTGAACCTCCAACCAGGGTGAGTGACCGCTTGGATCAGATTTTCCATAAGGCCACTGGGGCGCTGACCTTAAGCCACTGGGCTAGGTCAAGGGGAAATCTTGGCTCCAAGTTCCAAGCCCCACTTCCAGGGAAGGCCACTGGGCTGCCGACTCCATTTTGGATGCAATCATTTTCCTCTTACTCCACTCCATGATACTTGTTCCCGGAACTGGCTGAGTCCCAGTGGTCTAGGTGCTTGTTGCTGGGATGGCTTGCCCTCGTTGGCATTCACAGGATTTGAACTCAGGGCCTGGGCATTGTCCCTGAGCACTTCTGCTCGAGGCTAGTACTCTACCACTTGAGCCACAGCTCCACTTCCAGCATTTGGCTGGTAAGAGATCAGTCTCTTCAGCCATGCTTCCAGCCTGGCTCTTCGCTGATTAATTGGGAGATGGAGTTTGAGAGAGATTTTCTGCCCTGGCTGGCTTCGAACTGCAATCCAAGGAGTCTTTGCCACAAACCCCTTTTTTTACTTCCAATTAAAACAACAAGGAGACCAAGGGGACTAGAGCTTACCTGTACCTTGTCAAGAACTGACCAAATACTTGCCAGAATTCTGCAATGACAAAACTCAGTAGATGTGATGAGTTTTAGCACAGATATATAGCTAGATGGACATACTAACAAATGACATTTACACAGACATACACACTGTGCACATAGGTTTTACAGCATGCAAAAATGAATTTCAGCAGTAGACTCTTTTGGAATTCCAATAGTAAATGACATTTTTTGTCCAATATTTTAGAACCACGTGGTTGGTTAGAAAAACAATATTGCTAGCAAACAACATTTTTCAGATGATCAAATGGAGAAGCCATATTTTGATAAACTCTAGTGGGATGCCATGTTGAGGGGGGTGGCAGGAGGACACAAACACACTAACAGAGAACACGTGGCATGGCATAATGGCGCCTGAGCTGATGGCTGTTAAACCCAACATTCACCACATGGTCAATGCTAGAGAAAAGAACTTTTAGATATCTTTGCTGACAAAACACATTGGTGGTCAAGCCTCAGTTTCAGAGGTCTGTGAAAAGAGGCAGCTTTGTGAGCAAGGCACACAACGATGGTACGACTTGGGAATTTTATACAGTAAGCAAGTAAGCATGAAGATGAGAGAGAGAGGGAGAAAAAGGAAGAGAAAGAGAGGAAAAGAGAAAGAGAGAGAGAGAGCCTGAATATAAGTGACTTCTGACCATTTACCATTGCAGTGGCAAAAACTGTATCTGAGCGAGTATTTCAAGCAGGCCTCATTGCACTGTCAAGAGGCATGCTAGCAGTGTCCCGGCTTAGTGTGACTGTGATGCAAAACCCAAAAAGCACGGGAGGGAGGCGCCTGGTGAGTGGATGAGAGCTTACCGGGCAGAAGCAGCAGAAGTGGTGGACGGAGCGGCAGAGAACTGGAGCAGCAGCAGTTTCACTCACCAGGGTAGACAAGTGGTGTGGAGGTGGAGGTGGAAATGGAGGCCAGCAATGGTACTAGTGAAAAGTGCCACATGGTGTCTGGCAGCAGCTCGGTTAGCGGAAAAAGGGCCGTCAGGACTGGGATACTCCCAGAAAAAGAAGAAAAATAGATGGGAATTCTGCCTGTCCTGACTCTTAAGCCCTATCCCAGGTTTCGGCACCATATATGTTAGGTTTTTTTAAAGTAGGTAGCCAGTAAAGGAGAACGCCACACGGTATTCAGGCAGGAGAGAAAGTTTATTACCGAACTGCTGGCCTGTGGCTGAGATGATCCATGGCCAGAGAGAAGGGAGAGAGAGAGAGAGAGAGACCCCCCACCCAGCCCTGCCTTATATCTAGGGCAGGGGCAAGGGGTGTGGCCAGGTGGATTAGGATGTGACCTCAGGGAAAGGGGAGGTAACTGCCTCCAGGTCTGCAGGTTACCCAGGTAACTGGGTAGAGACTTAATGAGGTGGGGGCATCTGCATGTATCCCTCAGGGAGAGGATCTTACACTAACATTCCCCCATTTGTTGTTTATTAATAACAGAGGAGGGGTACCAGGCTGGGAGTATGGGCATAGGTTGTTTCTTCAGGAAATACTTCCTGCTGAAAAGGGGCGAAGTAGTCAGGGGTCCCTGATTCATTATTTGGCTGGTACCGCCTAAGAAGTATTTGACAGTTTGGTTGGTAAAAGTCCTCATCATTTCCACAATATGTTATCAGGACTAATGGGTGTCTGGTGTCCTCTGGCTACCTCCTGAAGCTTGGGCACATCAAGGAGTCCCTGGGGCTGGGGTTTCAGGGTCCAGATCTACGGTGGGCACAGCAGTATAGTAAAAGGATGGCCTTGAACTGCAAGTTCCCAGGTGGCAACCTCGGTGAGGGATATTATCCTGTTAAAAGAGACTTTTGAAAAGGTCAGGCAAAAGGCTGACAAGTTCACAGGACCAATTAACATGAACAACATGGGAGAACACACCCTTGGCATGAGCCAGAAAAGTTCCATTTGGAACATAAACCCAATTGTGGCCCAGTACAAGGAAGGAGGAATAACTGGAGTGGGGGCAGGAAGGAAATGTTTAGGAATAGTGGACTGGTTGGGAGTAACCAGTCAGAGGCATATATATATATAAATATATACATACATATATATATATATATATATATATATATATATATATATATGTACAAACTAGCAAGTAACAAAGGCAAGAATGCAAGTTTCAGTAAAGATGGAAAATGGACAGGTATGGACATTAGGTGGGTAAACAACTATTCCTCTTGATCTCGAAGCTCTGATTAATTTTGAAAGGGCAAGTTTAAATTGCTCCATTTAAGATGAAACTTCATCTCCTCTTACTCCTCTCCATGGTTCCTCGTTGTCAGGATTGACCTCGTCCTGGAGGTCTAGGTGCTCATTGCTCAGATAGCTGGTCCCAGTTGGCATTCACAGGGTTTGAACTCAAGGCCTGGGCACTGTCCCTGAGCATTTCTGCTCAAGGCTAGTGCTCTACCACTTGAGCCATGGTGCCGCTTTCAGCATTTGGCTGGTTCTCTTGAGCCAAGCTTCCAGTCTGGCTCTTTGCTGGTTAGTTGGGAGATGAAGTTTTAGAGGGATTTTTTTCTCTGCCCGGGCTGGCTTTGAACTGCAATCCAATGAGTCTTAGCCATAAAAGCCCTTTTTATTTCCAATTAGAGCAACAGGAGAACAATAGGAATAGAGCTTACCTGTATCTTGTTGAGAATTGACCAACATTTGAAATCTCCTTGTATTCCCTGGTTGCTTACTCTGAGTACTATGGCTTTTGTAGGCTAGTACCCTACTGGTTTAAGCAGGGTGACAATTTTAAAAGATTTTGGAAGTCCACACAGACCAAAGGCCAACCAAGTCTGCAGTCTGCAGCCATGACAGTTTCTGAGACATGGAGGGAGGAGACACCAATGCTACCCCAATGCAACTCTGTGGCCACCAAACACAACTCTGATGATTTTAACCTTGGAGTAATTCTCAGTTGCAACTCTGTCATGATAGGCCCACTATGAACCCAACTCTAACCTGAGGGAGGGGTGTAGAGCTGGGGCAGGAGCACTCTGGGCCTGTCAAAATCTTACAGGAAGATCACCAGTGACACCTAGATTCCCTGAGCAGTTTTGCAAGAGAGGGAGAGAATAAGGAATCACTAGGAGTGAAACCAGCCAGTTCGGGAGCAGACTGTGGAGGCAGCTTCCTGTAGCCACAGACCACCACAGTCCATGCAGCTAGCACACATGTCGACCTGCATGCTATAAAGCAAAATATTAATCCTGGGTCAGGAAAACCGAGGTTCGCACTCTGGTTCATTGGCCTTAAAGAGTTTATGAGAGCACAGGAGAGAAAACTGGAGAAGCAAAATCTTAGTCTAAACCAAAGAATTGTGTCAGGATCAGATGTCCACTTGACTTTTAGCATAGATGGACATAAAGAATAACACACTGGTTTTACATCATTATACTTATACCACATGCTGCATATTTGAACTTTTGGAGTTTTTCTTAGACATGTTTGCTTGCACCCAAACATGATCGGTTTGGGTTTAAAACCTGGGTTTTTTCTTTTGGCTTGGAGTCTGGTGCACTGTGACTCCACCCACGGGCTGCAAAGGAAAGTTTAACAGAAGACTTAAAGTAAGTTAAAATAGTAGTCAAAAGCAAGTAATTTTGAAACCATGATGCCAGATTTTACATGTTCTACCAACAGACAGACAGACAGACATACAGACACTTGTGCACAAGCTTTGAGGCAAGCTTAGAATTTTTTTTAAAAATTGGCCATGTAAGTTTTCTGGAATTCCAGTGGCAAAATTACATTATTTTGCCCATATTTTAGAACCACGTGGTCAGTTAGAAAACAAAAAAACTTTTCCTAGGAAACAAAAATTTTCACAGAGAGGAAATGAAGAAGCCACGTTTAGAGAAACCATTTTAGCATTTGAATTGTAAGGCCACAGTTACAGAATTTAGGGTGTGGGGGGCAGGGTTACCAGGAGCTTGAGTCTCCCAAGTCCCTGCCCTGCCTTGAGTTATTCGAGGAATTTTGCATGCCCATTACCTGGGGGATGGGTGGGACTCCACCTCCAAGAGTTTTTGGAACTTTGATGGAACCAAGATGGCGCTTGCTACAATTAATTCTATTGTCCACATGGTCAATGCTAGAGAAAACAGGATTTAGCCAACAACAAGAAGAACTTAACCGAATCTCCAAGATTAACAAACATCAATCAAAGCATGTCCTTGAGATAACAACATAGCCAGAAGTTAGGATAAACTTTGTTGTTGGTTCCTAAGGCATGACCTTACACGCCCTTGAGAGTAAGCCAGAAGTCAGGGTGAATTTCACTGTTGGCTCCCGACACTTGGGGGACACCTCAAGCCCTCCACAGGGGGCTCAGGATTCCCACTACCACCCTGAACCTGAAGGACTGGACCGGGAGGTGCTTCTAACGGGCGCCCGTCCAGTCATCTCTATATTTGGGGTTGTCTGGTCTGCTCCTACACAGGAACGGGAGAGAGAGAGCCTCAAGACTGTGTGGTCTGCCCCCTCACAGGGTCAGGAGTGTGGTCTCCCCCCTCACAGCTAATACATCTGTTCAGGAAAGAAAGCTTGTAGACCTGAGATTGTGTCCTTATTGAGATCTGTTAAAGGCCTGCAAAGGTAATTTTTTAGGTCATCAGAGATCAGTTCCCCAGCCAGTCAGGAAAAAGCTTTTACAAACTAGAATGTTAAAAGGCACAAATTTGTAAACCTGAAGTCACCCATCTGGGCTTCATGTTAAAAAAGAGCAAGCGTTGGCTGTCAGATGCACGTAAAGAGACTGTGCTGAAAATCCCTGTGCCTAAATCAGCCAGACAAGTCAGAGTTCCTGGGAACAGCAACAGCAGGCTTTTTGCCGGCTGTGGATACCTGGGTTTACTGAGATGGCCAAGCTTCTATATGAAGCCACCAAATAATCTAGCCGACCAGGCAGCCAAGGAAGCAGCCCTTCAGCCCAGAGCCAAAGTATTGTCTTTAGTAGACTCAGGGCCACGAGCTTTGCCTCCTGTGCCCCAGTATACCCAAGAAGACTTGAAGTGGATAAAGAAAATTCCCATGGCCCACCAAACCCCGAACGGAGAAGGAAACAATGACTGGTGGAAAACTTGTGAAGGGAAACTTTGAGGTGCCAGACTTTGAAGTCAAGCCCCACCACGTGAACCCCATTTTAGAATCGAACCCTGAGCCAATCAAATTTGTACCTGTGTTCTAATCTTGCTTGCACAGCTGATTGTTGTAACCTTGTTCTTTGCCTTTATAAGCCCTGTGTAATCACAGCTCGGGGCTTCCTCCTAACCTCCGCTGTGTCGGTGGGTAGGACGAGGCCCGAGTTGGCAGCTCGTTAAATAAAGCCTTGCCTTGCTTTTGCATTTCGGAGTGTCTGAATCTCGGTGGTCTTCTTGGGGGTGGTCTTGCAACTTGGCACAACATTTGGGGGCTCGTCCGGGATAGCCCCAGAGACCCTGAGATCCCAGACTCCGAAGGTAAGAAAACAGCGCTGTTCATTTGTCTTGTCCTGTAATTTGTCTGTTTGTCTGTTTTGCTTTTGCTTATACTTGTAGGGCGCGAGTCAGTTTGGTTTTTGGCCGGAACTGACCAGGAGGGCCTCCTAAACGAGACTCAACCCGCTCACCTTGTACTTGGGTCTGCTCCTTCTGCTTATCTGGCAGGAGGTTGTGGGCCAACTTGGGTCCACTCCTCCTGTACCCTGGCAGGAGGTTGTGGGCCAACTTGGGAGATCTCCAACTCGTAACTCGGGTCCACTCCTTCTGCACCCTTGCAGGAGGTTGTGGGCCAACTCGGGTCCACTCCTTCTTACAGGAGGTTGTGGGCCAACTTGGGTCCATTCCTTCTGCACCCTTGTAGGAGGTTGTGGGCCAGCTTGGGAGATCTCCAACTCATAGCTTTTCTTGTTCTCAGGCCTGTGTGTTTTCCTCCTTTTTTATTGTTTTGTTTTTTGTAGCCTTTTGGACTGAACTTCTGATCAGAGCTATGGATAACGTTCTATCTTGAGGACCTCCATCTAGCCCCCTAGACTTGATCCTAGCTCACTGGAGGGAGGTTAAGGAGATAGCTCAGAACCAAGGTGTGGCCCTTAAAAAGGAAAAGTGGATCACCCTGTGCAAGTCAGAATGGTCCACCTTTGAGGAAATTGAGGGAGCTTTGACATAGGGAGGAAGCACGGAGGAGGAAATGTTTCCCGCTCCATACTCCCCATCCCAGTTAACTCTACAAGAGGAGGACTCTGAGGAAAATGTTTCAGCTGTGCCCTCCGCTCCGGAGGGTCCTGCCCAGTCGACTCGCCGGCGCTGACAGCCCAGGACATGGACGCATCAGCCCCAAGTCCAAGTCCTGACCCGCAGCCGCCGACGGGGTGGATGTAGGGCCAGCCCAAGCCACCCACAGGTGGCAGGGAGTGACCTCACCATGCTGCGTTGTCATCTCTGTGTTGTTTGTAAGTCTAACAGTCTCTTTTGTGTTAAACCTGCATAGCTCATTGGAAAGATGTACAGGCGATGGTTCACAATCAGAGTGAGTGTCCACAGAAAACTCTAGGGGGACCCCCACTCAGCCTTCTTAAGCAGAAAATTGTTTGGTGCGCTAAAATGTTTTACTAAGACTAAAAATGTTTTACTAAAACTATCAAGCCCTGGAAAATGAGGCTGGAGAATGCTAAAATCATTTGTTAAAGGTTTTTGTCTTAAAATGTACGGCCGATGCTTATTCAGCATGCTTTAAGATCTTTTGAAAATGTGTGTGTGCATGTGTGAGTGTGAACATGTTCAAGACTGCAGTATGATGCAAAACTAAGTTTAAATTCAAAGGTCTTCATGCCATGCAGTAACTGGGACTGAAGAAAAAAAAAAAAAAGGCTCTTTTGAAACAAGCAGCCCGTAAGCAAAGGGCGGCACCTGGTTTCAGATTGCCTGTGAGCTTCAGTTTTTCCGATGCAGATAAAAGCTAAAGTGTTGTGTTAGTGTTAAAAAGGCTTTGGAAATCAAGAATACATTTCTAGATAAGAAATTTGGAAGTAAAATTGTCCTAAATAATTATTGCAAAGTGAGAAAAGGAGAATTATGGCTACCAAAATGTTTAATTGCCATTCCAGCTTCTTTGTAGGTTTTTTGTAACAGTTTCCAGCAGGCCCACAGAGAAGCACAGGTGATTCCTACAAGTTTGTCAAGATCTAATACTGACCCTTAATAAGTTCCAGGTAAGAGAGCATGCTTAAAAACTACTTCTGTGTGGACCACCTTGTTGCTTATAATTGGAGTAAAGTGGCCCCTTGTAAGACTCATTGATCTGAATCTGCGGTTCGAAGCCAGCCCGGGCAAAGAAAGGTCCCTGTGAGAGACTTGTCTCTAATCAGCCAGCAGAGTGCTGGGAACGGAGTAGTGTGGAGCTCAAAGTGGTAGGGTGCTAGTCTTGAGCTGGAGAGCTGAGGGACAGCACTCAGGCCCTGAGTCCAAGTCGAAAGTCACTCCTCCTGGGACAAAAGTGATGGAGCATCCAGAGGCAGTAAGCCACTGCTTGGATGGCAGAGATGGTGTCAGATCCTAGAGTCACTACTGTTGGCCTTTCAAAAGTTAAAGCCGGGAAGTCCTAGGAGAATAGTTCATGAGCATGCCTTTCCAGTGCCCATGTCTGTCTACTGGGCAGGAATTTGCCAGTCATATGTGATAGTGGTTGGTAAGGGTAAGTTTGTTAAATGAGAGGATAGATTAAAATCTCACCCCCCGCATTTACTCAAAGCCCTGACTGGCAGTAAGAATTTTAAGTTGATACATCTGTTTAGGAAAGAAAGCTTGTAGACCTGAGATTGTGTTGTCCTTATTGAGATCTGTTAAAGGCCTGTCAGCTTGCCAATGCCCCCAATCAACAGATTAACCACGGTGGAGGGGACCCTGGACGGCATCGCCACATGGGTTCATTGCTTCCACACCAGGCCAGCTGACCCCTTTGCCCTGGATGACAACTACCGTGGTGGAACATGGGAGGTCTCCAAGCACCCAATTCAGCCACTTCGCCTTCGCCTCAAGAAAAGAAAGTTAGACTGAATATTGTTATAATTTTCTTTTTGCCTTCTTTCCTTACTACCCTGGCTAGTGGCAGCTCACTCCAAAGTGAGGTGAATCCTGCAGTCCCTTGGTAAAGTAGACTAAGGTTATAGGTTCCTGGCTAGGTAAGGTCAACGCCCCTGAGTCAGCCTGAAGAAATTACAGAAGATGGATGATCTTCACCCATCAGCCCCCCTTTAAAACTGAGGGACCAGAGTTATTTTCGGATACTACTTTTGGCCCTACTGGCCCATGCCTTACCTCTATATCATCCCCTAGACATGCAAGCCATTGAAATGGACAGAATGGAGCCATGATTGGCTCCCAAGGTACCAAAAAGAAAAAGGGGGAAATGAGGTGCCAGACTTTGAAGTCAAGCCCCACCACGTGAACCCCATTTTAGAATCGAACCCTGAGCCAATCAAATTTGTACCTGTGTTCTAATCTTGCTTGCACAGCTGATTGTTGTAACCTTGTTCTTTGCCTTTATAAGCCCTGTGTAATCACAGCTCGGGGCTTCCTCCTAACCTCCGCTGTGTCGGTGGGTAGGACGAGGCCCGAGTTGGCAGCTCGTTAAATAAAGCCTTGCCTTGCTTTTGCATTTCGGAGTGTCTGAATCTCGGTGGTCTTCTTGGGGGTGGTCTTGCAACTTGGCACAACACTTAACTTGCCATAAGGGCTGGGTACAGGGATCCTTAAGAGAATCCACTGAGCTTCTCACATGGGAACCCGAAAAATGCAGGACTTGCTCCAACACTGCAAAGTGAAAATTAGACAAGGAGATCAACTTATTGAAGATATTGTTAAAAATTGCAAGGCCTAGAGAAAGATGGCGCCGACAGAATAGGGAGGCACCCCGACTCGCTCCAACTGAATAGCGAGCTGGGAACTCCAACACCCAACACCCCATCAAGAACCCAGCAAAACCAGCATCCAGAAGCAGTGGAGAAATGCAGGAAAACAAAAAGGAGCAAAAAAGAAGAACCGAAAACCTACACGGAGCCGGAGAATCTCTGGGGCACCCTCCCCCCAACCAGCTGACCCTGGCCCAAACAGGGCCAGGCTGGGAAAGAGGACCCGGCGATCGGCAGACAGGCTTCCAGGAGCGCAGAATTCATATAGCGGGAGACCCCACGGACACAAGGCAGGGTGCGGACCAAAACACACACCGGCAGCGACGAGAAGTTCGGGTCCACACCGGGTTCAGACAAGGGAACCCAGCGCGGCAGAAAGAGGCAACCGGGGAAACCACCACGACACTTCACCAACCCCTGAAGGGCCAACGGCTGCGCAGGACACACACACAAAGCAGCAACTGTGAGTCCCCCATTATCCCCTCCCCCAACGGGAGACCAGCTATCAGAGACCCAAGCCCTACAAAGAAGCTAGATCTCCCTCCCTCCCCCTACCCACTTCTGAGGGAACAAAGAACCCACAAATCAGTCGGGGAGCTCCCATCAGGCGCTGGGAAGTCAGTTTAGCAGGGGAAGGGTGGAGCAGCCCCAAGGCCCCACAGGTTCCTGAACTGGCAGAACCGGCCCTGCCCCCTTCCCAACAGGGGCGGGGGACCCGATGCGCCTGGACCTCGCAGACTCTTACAACTAAAATCACAGGCGCTGGTGGGCAATACCAGCCCAGCAGGGTCACCTGAGCCTGATCACGTCCCCCCATCGCAGCAGAGGCGAGGTCTGAGGGTGCCAAGCCACACCCAGACAGTCGATCCCACTGGGCCCCACACATACCGCCCCCCCCAACGGACTCACGGGAGGGCGCAAGCACAACCCAACAACCCGGGGCTCGCTCTGGGAGGCATATCCCGCTAAAGTGCCTGTTGTAGTGGATGCACAGCGCACAGTAGGGTGGGGCCCCTGGCGACAGTGCCCGCTCTGGTAGGCGTACCCTGCACTGGTGGGCGGGGCCACAGCGACAGCACCTGCTGCCGTAGACATGCCTACACAGAAGGGAGGGAAGACCTACACAGATCTCCAGATGCGCAAATCACAAAGAAACATAACTCAGTTCATCAAAGGGCAAGCCAACTCGCCAGCTCCAAAAAGCAGCACGACTGAAGAGGAAATGGAGACTAAAAAAGCAAATGAGGCCATGTTAACAGGAATGATCGAAAGCATCAGAGATGAAATCAGAAAACAATTCCAGGAGTTTAGAGTGGAAATCTGGAAGGACACCCAGGAAGCCAAGAAAGAAATGGAAGCAAAAATGGATACAATGCAAGCCTGCTTTAAAGAAATGGAAGCAAAAATGGATACAATGCAAGCCTCCTTTAAAGAAAATCTCCACATCCTGAGAATTGAAATGCATGAAAAAAATAGATTTAAAATACAACTCTTTAAAGGAAGAAATTTCCACGATCAGAGCTGATATGACAACCATAAATAGCTCTCTGACATCCATAAACTCCGCAATTGAAAGCATAACACAAAGAGTGGACCATATAGAATACAGAATCTCTCACCTGGACGATGAAGCAGCTGACAACAACCAGAAAATGACCACACTCCAACAAAAGGTGAAGCTTCAGGGAAGACTAATCCAGGAACTAATGGACAAAGACAAGAGATATAATCTGTGCAACATTGGAATAGAAGAAGGAGCCGAATACCAGAACAGAGGGCTTAATCATGTTCTCAATAAAGTTATTGCAGAAAACTTCCCCAATCTCACAGGGGACCCGATCCAGGTAACCGAAGCCTATAGGACACCTGGCAGGCCAGACCCCAGGAAAGCCACCCCAAGGCACATAATATTCAAGATTACAGACCTCAAGATTAAAGAGCAAATTCTGAATTCAGCCAAAGCGAAGAAGGAAACTTTCTTCACAGAAATGGATCAATTCTTAGAGAAGTACAAACTTCCCAAACTGAACCAAGAAGAAATAAATCAACTAAATAAACCAATAACTTACGGTGAGATACAGGAGGTAATCAAGAACCTCCCTACTAAGAAAAGCCCAGGCCCAGATGGATTCACCAACGAATTCTACAAAACCTTTAGTGAGGAGGTAATACCAATACTCCTCAAACTCTTCCATGAAATAGAAACAGAGGGAGAAATCCCAAACTCATTCTATGAAGCCAATATCATACTCATTCCCAAACCAGGCAAAGATCCAACAAAAAAAGAGAACTACAGACCAATATCACTAATGAACACAGACGCAAAGCTCCTCAATAAAGTATTAGCTAACAGGATCCAGAAACTGATCAAGAAAATCATACATCATGACCAAGTAGGCTTCATCCCTCAGTCACAAGGATGGTTCAACATCCGTAAATCAATCAACGTAATTTACCACATAAACAGATCTAAAATTAAGAATTACATTGTTATCTCAGTCGATGCCCAAAAAGCCTTTGACAAAATACAACATCCATACCTATTAAAAGCTTTGGAGATAACAGGAATAGATGGAACATTCCTGAAAACAATAAAAGCCATATACAACAGACCAACTGCTAATATCATATTAAATGGAGAGAAACTTAGATCATTCCCCCTAAACTCAAGAACAAGACAAGGATGCCCACTCTCCCCACTTCTGTTCAACATAGTGCTGGAATCCCTAGCCATAGCAATAAGGGAAGAGGAGGACATCAAAGGGATCCACATCGGCAAGGAAGAAATCAAGTTATCTTTATTCGCAGATGACATGATCTTATATCTGAAGGACCCAAAAAACTCAGTACCCAAATTCCTACACCTAATAAACCAATTTGGCAAAGTAGCAGGATACAAAATCAATCCACAAAAGTCAGCAGCTTTTCTGTACACCAGCAATAGACAAGCAGAAAAGGAAATTATGGAAACAATTCCATTTACAGTAGCCAAAAAAAGAATAAAGTACCTAGGGATCAACTTAACCAAGGACGTGACGGACCTATTCAATGAGAACTATAAAAATCTAATAAGGGAAATCAAAGAAGACACAAGGAGATGGAAAGACCTCCCATGCTCATGGTAGGCAGAATCAATATAATGAAAATGGCCATATTGCCCAAATTGTTATACAAATTCAATGCAATACCTATCAAAATCCCAGCCACATTCTTCACTGAAATAGAGAAACCAATCCACAAATTCATATGGAACAGCAAAAAACCTAGAATAGCCAAAGCAATTCTAGGCAAAAAAAATAGTGCAGGAGTTATCACAATACCAGACTTCAAGCTCTACTACAAGGCCATCATAACAAAAACAGCATGGTATTGGTATAAAAACAGATCGGAAGACCAATGGATTAGAATTGAAGACCCAGAAATAAAACCGCACTCTTACAGCCAACTGATATTCGACAAAGGAGCTAAAGACATGCAATGGAATAAACATAGCCTCTTCAACTACTGGTGCTGGGAGAACTGGGCAGCCATATGCAGAAAACTCAAAGTAGACCCAAGCCTATCACCATGCACCAAGATCAACTCAAAATGGATCAAGAACCTCAATATCAGACCTGAATCCTTGAAACTACTGAAAGACAGAATAGGAAAGACGCTAGAACGTATAGGCACAGGAAGGAACTTCCTGAATAGAGTCCCAGGGGCACAACAAATAGGGGAAAGACTCGACAAATGGGACTACCGGTCATCTACAGAGAACTCAAAAAACTAAGCCCCTCCAAGCCCAATAAACTTATTAGGAAATGGGCAAAAGAGCTAAAGAGAGATTTCACAAGAGAAGATATAAAAATGGCAAAGAAACACATGAGGAAATGCTCAACATCCCTGCTAGTAAAGGAAATGCAAATAAAAACAACCCTGAGATACCACCTCACCCCAGTTAGAATGGCCTATACTCTGAACTCAGGAAACAACAAATGCTGGAGGGGCTGCGGGGAAAGAGGAACCCTTCTCCATTGTTGGTGGGAGTGCATATTATACAACCACTTTGGAGAACAGTATGGAGGTTTCTCAAAAAGCTCAATATAGACCTACCCTATGACCCAGCCATACCACTCCTAGGCATCTATCCTAAACAGCAAAACCCAAGATATCAAAAAGACATTTGTACTTCCATGTTTATCATGGCACAATTCACAATAGCCAAAATATGGAAACAACCCAGATGCCCCTCCACAGACGAATGGATCCAAAAAATATGGTACTTATTCACAATGGAATACTACATAGCGATTAGGAATGGTGAAATATTGTTATTAGCAGGGAAATGGTCAGAACTCGAACAAATAATGTTGAGTGAGACAAGCCTAGAACACAGAAAACAAAGGGGCATGATCTCCCTGATATATGACTGTTAACAAAGGGAGATGGAGAGACAGTAGAGACTGAAGTAGAGTGGGGGTTCGCTACAATGAAACAGGGTTTCCCCCAAGGGAGGGGATTCCTGGTTCCCCCAAGAGTCCACCACACAGTCTCCAGCTACAAGGTGACAAAAAGACAGTTTTATTGGGGAAGTAAAAAGTGAACAAAAAGTGAACCAACCGGCCTTGGTCGCAGCCCGGACTCGGGAGCCGAAACTGCCGACCACGTGTGGAGCCCAGACACGGGAGCTGGGCTTGTACACACCTGGGCGGCCCAGACTCGGGAGCTGGGACCACCCCCGTGTGGCCTTCCAGCCTGGTTATAAGGCAAACATCACAGACAAACTTGTCACACGCAGGTGACCAATGAAGATACAACACTTACAGAGCATGCTAGGCCGCACGCAGGTGGCCAATAGAGTTACAGTCTGTCTCATAATATTCATTTGAACTAACCTATCATTCTAGTTAGAATTGACGCATGGATTTGGCGGGGCTCACATGATGCAGGCGGATATGCCTACTCATAGCTGGTTTCCTTGAAGCTCCCAAGCCTCAGGTGGTTAATCTACATAACTTATCATAATAAAGAGGAGGACACAGGTTCCCTTGAAGCTCCCAGGCCTCAGGTAGTCAATCTACATAGTAAAGGGAGCTTCCCTGAATAGGGTGGGGGAGGGCTTAGTGGAGATGGAGTTGGCTTCTGCTCTAATCTGAGCTGGAGTCAACCTGAAGTCCCTCCACAGCTATTAATGGCACTGGGCAGATCTGGTCTCCCCATTTCAGAGACCAAGTCTGTAAATACTGTATATGTTCTTGATACATTGTGTATTGCATATATGTCTACCTGACCTAGACAAGGGATAGAAAAACAGGTCGTAAGATATCACAAGAAATGTACACACTGGCCTACTATGTAACTGCACCCTTTTTGCACAACACCTTGTAAAAAAATTTATGTTCAATTAAAAAAATTTCAAGGCTGAAAGACCCCCGAATTAGGGAGGTCGATCAATCGGAGAGACCCCTCCAAGGAACAGCGAGACACACGATGGATGCAAAAGCAAGAGGTTTATTATGGGTCGGGTACCCGGGCGTCCAAGTCCTCGCAGGGAGATGGCGCGCCGGGGCTCGGTTTCTAGGGGTTTTTATGGGGTTGCAGAAGCGGGCTTACAGAAGCTAAAGGCATAGTTACGGGATTCTGATTGGTTCTTTTTCAAGAAGGGGCCGGGAACTGACCTAAGGACCCTTTTACGATCTTTCCAGTAATCAAGCCATAAACAGCTATGGGGCCGTTCAGGTCTTCCAGGTGCAAACAGCTTCGTTCTATTGCAGTAATCAAGACAAAAACAATTTGGTATCTCCCTTGGTCTCTTTCATGTTCTCCAGATGGCTGACCACAGGCATCCTGTTTTGTTTCTGGCTCTTTCCAGCTGCAGCTCTGTAGATTGTTGAGGTACAAAATGGGGCTGTTTATGCCTAATCTATGTTTGCGGTCTATATTGGCTGGAGGAAACCTTTCAAAGGCCTGTCAGCTTACCAATGCCCCCAATCAACAGATTACCAAAGGAGCTCGCCTCTGTGGGGATAGGCCAGGTGCGTATTGGGAAGTAGATTTAAACCTGGAAAATTTGGATACAAATATTTGCTAGTTTTTTTTTTGTTTTGTTTTGTTTTTTGTTTTGGTACTGGGGATTGAACCCAGGACGTTGTACTTGCTAG